>NC_045690.1:19761077-20086894 GCF_003331165.1 Xiphophorus hellerii
TATGCAATTGTAGTCTTGTAAGTGTGTGTGTAAGTCTGTGGTGGTGTGTGAAAGAGAAAAAAAATTGGGGTTTTTTGTCCTAAAGTGCACCCCATAAAGACAAACTAGGCTGACATTAGGCTTCTGTCAGTCCTTATAGAAGGCTTAATAGAGAGGTTTGTTACAGAAAATTAAATATTTTAAATTAACTCTACCAATTCTTCCAAGAAGAGTTAATCTAATATTCAGCAAGAGGATTTCCAGAAGTTTGTTGTTGTCTATAAAAATAGTGTGGTTGAGGAGCAACTTGCTAAGATACCGTACATTTGTCACAATATGAGAAAGGATGTACAGTATGTCTGTTTTTAACCTGTCCATGTAATTTTGACCTTGGATTGGTAAAGGAACCACCACAACAAATGTTGATCTAATTATCTTGTTCAAAATTAATTGGAGTTGTTTGTCGGGAGATCAGTCCACCACAAAAACAGTTACATTGCTCTCTTAACAGCTTAACTGCTAACCAGCATTTTAAAGACGGCATATCTGTATTCACAGAGTGAAGGATGGCTATCTATCTCATACTCACTCACACATTCATCTTAAGAAAGATCAGTTTTCTGCTGTGAGCTCACGCAAAGATCAAGATCAAATGCTGTAGTCAGCAACATGACTGACAGGATAACAAGTGTGTGAGCTTATAATGCCCCCGGGGTACTCGGCCATCTATTATTAATAAGACAATGTTAGACAAGAAGACTTTGGACTTAATGATCACAAGTTAGACTAACAGCAAACCAGCCATAAGGCCCATAAACAAATCCATAGCCAGACAGGAAACACCTAATGACCCGCATAGGGGTTTGGTGTATGCAAGTTCTTCCTCAGTGCTACATGCATGTGTGGATTTCTGCATGTTGGTGTGTGTGAATAAGTGTATGTGTTTATCAACTTGTGTGTGCGTGGGCGTGTGTGTGTGTGTCCCAGTGCCATTCTTGCTTTGAGACTTTCGGGCGAGGACATTTATTCACAGCTGAGGTCTTCGCTTTTGTTCTATTTGATAATCACAGTGTTTTCCATGGCATGAATGGGGAAAAAGAACCTGGAATACTACCAAGATGCTTCCAACAAGCATTTCATGCAGCTCCCAAACCTATGGGTTAAGCGGTAAACGCACTACTTTCTCCCTTCTTGTTATCACTCTAAAACCTCTGATTACAAATTTTGTAAAAATGCTATAAATATTACGTTAAGGCTCTTATTTTACGTTCACATGAGACGTTTTTGCACCGCAGGACCTTATTCTAGGAACCAGGTTCAAGGTTTCCCCCAGAAAACTTGCTAAGCCCGGTGGTTGGGTGCCAGCGGGGCAGTCATTCATCCAGCAGCCCATTGTGTTTTTGAGTTAACAAATGTTTAAAGCTGACAGGAAATTTGAGAATAGCACTTTATAATTCTGTGTTATTGGAAGAATAATGCCTGAACACCAACTATATAGTCTTAAAAAATGCAAACATTTAAAAAAATACTTAAGTAAATAAGCAATCCTTAACCTGTTGGGGACACAAGTAAAGCCTGGTGGCCCGCCAGGTTAGTTTTGACCAAATCAGGTTAGCAAGACGGACATTTACCCCAGAGGAAGTGGGTTTAATTCTGCACTGAATCATTGGCGTTGAGCCTTGTGGTGGGAGTTTGCTAACAGTTTTTGTAATTGTTTAAATACCACTTCAAATTATATATTAGTCATCTTTCAATTTAAACTTCTCCATACATTACAAAACATTCTTTTTAGAGAGCTTGCAGATAACCCTGAGCATCTTGTTCATAAGACTGTTTCACAACAACAGATTGTCTTCAACTCGAAGTTTCTTCAGCTCTGCTGTAATAAAAACAACTACAGGAGGTCCTTCCTACCCACAGACAGCAGCATCTACAGCAAATGTTTAAAGAAACTTGGACAAAATTGTTTAGTACATGTTTTCCAAAACAAATTTCTCCTATGGGGACAATAAAATACACCTTAAAACTTACAAGAACATTTAATTTCCCTTTGGAATTACGTATTTTTGAGGTGAACTGAATAGTGGTTTAGACAACAATGAAACTCGGCTGGTAATGTTCCAGTGCAAATTCAATTATACTAGAATCAGCTAAACCAAACACAGATATTACTTTAAAAACATACAAGTGAAGTCTTAACTTTCAGACATTAGAATGAATACACTGATCAATGTTACTTTATTGGATTTTAATTGAGACATGCTGGGTTTTTATTTACACTCTTTATATTCCTAAGTAAAATAATAATGATTATACCAAAGGGACAAAATAACATTATGGTTCCATCAATAATAGCAGGTCGTCTAGGTCCTGAAGCCAGGTTATAATACTACCTCCACTACATTTGGTATGTGTTTCATAAGCCCATACAATATTGTCCCCAAAATTTTGGATATCATTAATGTTTTTTGGGGGGGTGAGGAGGATTTTTACAATTTTTTTTGAAGGGGTGGCAGTCATTATTTGTTTGACCTTGGAACTTTCCAAGAACTTGGATTTCTTTTCTACACAGATGTATTTGTCACCTCAGGGATAATTGGTTGATGTGTTCTTGTAGTAATTTTGACTGGCAGGCCACAAGTTTTATCATTCCATGTTTTCTCAGTTTGTGTACAGAGACTCATTGTGGTTCACTGCAATCTCAAAGTCTTACAAATAACTTTTTAAACCTTTCCATCTGAGAGGTGTCAGCGACTTTGATTCTCGTATGTTCACGAATGATGCATTGGCTTTTAAGATCTTTTAGCCTACTTTATGTTGTCAGACAGGTTCTTTCTGAGATCTATGGCAAAAAAGAAAATCTGCAAGAGGGCAAAATACTTCTTTACCGAACAATGTCGACGGTTCTGAAAGACAAGTATATTTGAATTTCCAGACAGTTTTACAAATATTAAACTTAAAACACTTTTTTTTTTTAAATTCAGTTTGTATGGTGATTAATGGTCGATCCGATTTAGATTCAAGCAAGTTGTTCAGCTGTAATACTTTCACGACCTATACACACGTGCAGAGCAGTGGACTGTGTCGCTTTAAGAAACAAAAGGCTGCTGACGACCTGCAAGAGAAGATCATGTCCTCTGTCTAATAACAGCCAGCCTCTCTTTCACTCTGTTAAATGAAAAGCTATCATTCAGAGTTTTACATTATTCTAGTCACATGCCATTTGCACTTATACGCCTTGTGAAGGTGACTTTGACCTGAAATTTCAGCTCACAGAACAAATTTATTAAATATGTCAAAACTGTTAACTTGTAACCCCCACTCAGCTCGTCTCACGCGGAGGCTCCTGCAGGGATGGGGCGAGCGTGCGTGTTTGTGTCAGTCTTCACATCGCCGAGACATGCAGATACTACTAGTAAGGGTGCCACGTGGGAGCAAACACTTTGTTGCACCTTCTCTGTCACTCAGAGCGTAGCCTCAGAAAGACCCCGCTCCCGCATTCCCTTGCTTGGTGTACAACTGTTGTGCGCCGGAGAATATCTACTCCTTTCTTCGCTGCGCACAACAAAGCGAGTTAAGAAGCGCCGTTGTTGCAGTGCTCTTGATCGCAGCGGTAAGCCAGGTCTCATTGGTATGTAGAACGGGTCAGTTTGATGACTGCGTGATTCATATTCCGTGTGAAAAAAGCAGGCTAAAGGAATCTACTTTGGGCATCAGTGGTTATTTACCCTTACAGCGTGAGTGAGGAGGATGGGAGTGAATACCTCAATAAATCTTAGCAGTGTTAGAAGAATGAGCAGGAAATGACCCAGACAGGAAACGGGGGAAAAGACGAAGAAGAAGAAGGAAAAAAAGAAAGGGCAGCGCACGAGATGGAAGAAGATGGGGGGGAAAAAAAACAAAAAAATAACCCAACAAAGGCGATGAAAACGGGGGCCGACTGAAGTTGGAGTCGGCCATGAGAAGGAGATAGAGGGCTTTCATTTGCCCACTGCCAGCCCTGTGCCTTTCTGCACAGAAAGTGATAAAAGAGCCAGCCAACAGAGTCCCCTAATCAAGACAAACCTTTACCCCAAGCAGATGGACTGAGGCAGGAAAGAGAGGGAAAAGTAGGAGGCAAAGAAAGAGAGGAAGCGTTATTTGGTCCATCTGAGGAAGGATTTATGGAGTGGTTTGTGGTCAGGAGATACAGGGAGCCAGAAGAATTGGGAGTGTGCAGTTGCTGCAGGCAAGGTGCTCAGCTGAAATCTTCTGGCTGCTTAACTGGAGAGAGATGCGGGGGTGTCGCTGTGTGTCTGTTTCCTCTGAATGCTGCTGGGAGATGTTTACGACAGCCTAGACACACCCCATTAATAACATTGCCACTGAACGCGGGGCGGCTCGCTGCTGCTGCTGCTGTTTCGTATGTGTGTGTAGGTGTGTTTGTGAACGTGTCTTCTTCCTCTGTGCACAAGCGCACCATTCAAGTTCAGCCAAGCAGCACGGAGTACGTCTGAAGATCAAAATAAGGATGGGAGAGGACTTTGTTACCAGGGCTAAGGCTGTCATTGGTCGGGCAGCTCACGTCTGGCGCGGGCAAATACACGGACACCTTTGTCTGTTTCTGTGGCTGGAATTCCAGAGACTCTGATCAAAAGAAACATAAAGCAAAATTTTAAATGAGGATTTAAACAGGTGTGGTAAAAAACAAACAAACGCAATGTCCAAAACATCCTGATTACAAGTTTATAATTTAAAATTAGCTTAGCCCATTTTCAAAATTTCTTGGTCCTATTTTATGACTTTGTTCATGTATCATTAAGAATAATAAGGCCAAAAATTATTCATGCTGGGGATTGTGACTGAAGGTGAAGCCAAAAGGCTTGATTTTCTTTTTTTTTTTTATTCATTCATGCATTTGAAATTCAGATTCTTCAGGCGCAAACCTGATGAAAGGGGAGGAACTTCACTTTCAAAGCAAAGACTCTCATAATTGTTTCTCTACTAAAATACACATTTCTACTGGCAGAAAAACACAAGCAAGGGTCGTCGCTTCCACGAAATGTTTGCGTTGTAGACATGTTCACAAGTCATTCCCCCCTCCAAGTCCAAGTCAAGTCTCTTTTTTTTTTAATGATTGAAATAGATGTTTATTTTTTCTCATAAGTGCACGCTATTCAGTCTACCTATACCGTGTCATTGCTATAGTTTAGAAACTCAAATCCATGTACTATTTGGCCTAAATTAACATATGAACCATTTACCTTATCTTGTGATCCAGGGAACTCCTGGTTTCTGCATGAGTTAAATCGTTTATTTTATTTTACTCCTTATAATAGCTTTTTTCACACCTATTCATCTTAAAAAATTGATACTGGAGAGTGAGTTACATTGTGTTGACTTGTGTATTGATACACCATTTAAACTCTTTCCATTTCTTTCTATCTCTTGTATCAGTTTCCCGTTTCTAACTACTTTTCTTTGTGGATTCGGATTGAAATTTGATTTGGATGGAGTAGGAGTAACAGGTTGTTTTTTTTTTTTTCCAACTTTAGGGAGCACTTTTTTAGCATTTGTATAAATGTGGTCATCCACTCATCACAGTTTATTGAATGTTTACACCGGTACATGAAGAACTGGACCTGGGTAAAAAATAGTTATCGCTACCCAACACAACAAAAGTCATTGTCCTCTCTTGCACATTTGTATCTCGCTAGAATACTAACAGTTTTTGACTTAAAGAAAAGAGAAAGAAAGAAAAACTAAAAAGTTGCTGAACATCAAATTTCTCAAACTTGTATTTTCATTTTTCTTGAGTGAGTAAATTTTTTAGCATTTCCCTGCGTCTCTGTCACCGGTTTCAACATCTCGGACGAAAAATCAAAGGCAGCCACATGAAGGTCACACACAATGCACTGCAGTCAACCAAAGCATTAAAACTGATGGGTAAAGTGAATTACATCCATTACTGTCTTACAATGGCCCCCGTCAAGTGTTGGGGAGATCTCAGCCATCAAGTGAACAGTTAGTTCTTTGGCAGTGACTTGAGTAAAACTGGCAGAGGGGCTAAAAAGCACGAGATTTTGAGAAACTCTGGGAAGGACTAAACTTTGATAAGAGTGACAGCTAAGTGACGCCATCTGAAACAGGCAGTCTTGTGAAGCTGACTCTATATCCAAAGGTTTGTCCTTAAAGGAAGCAGTCCACAATGTTTAGCAGTCGAAACGGGGTTATGGATGTCACAACAGCTGCTGAATAATCTGCACAGCTCCAAATCAGTTTGACGTCCGTGTGCAGAGAATGTGTGCAGGCTGAGCACAGAACTGAGCCGTGAAGCAATAAAATGAGGTGGAATCACATCTTTTTTTTTTTTTTTTTTAAATGTTCATTTGCGAAACGGATGGAAGGAGGACGCTTTGCGAGCCAGGCTCTACCCGGCGTTAGCAGGGTTTCGACATTCACCTGGATGTCATTTTGACACACAGAACCACCTACCTCTTCCAGCACAATTAGCGCATCCAGCCTCACTGCAAAAGCAGTCAAAAAAAAAAAAAAAAAACTGCTGTCAGCCACGTGCTAATGTTAGCTGGAAGTTTCATGTTGCTGTTATGCCATAGCGAGAACGCATGGGAAGCAAAACAGACATCTCGCTAATTACATTTATGCTTGATGTCTCAACCATGCAGCGGTACATGCATAAGCCCGACAGAGATAATTTCTTTTGCACTGTCCAAACCGTAAATGTGGTAATGCGGCGTCTAATGTGAGCCACAGAAACCACTCAATTTGAACGAAAATGACTGTGTTTCGAACTGTTTGTTGCCAATTTCTGGGGATAATGTTGCATTAAACAGACAAATTACAGCTGCGATCATCAGCACGCTGTACAGTGCGATCATTTTGTTCCTAAATGATGACGCTCGTGCGCAAGAACAAGTTTGATTTGATCGCAGGGTGAGAAACGTATCACGGATTCAATCTCAAAATGGCAATATTGTCCAGGTGTTCTGTTTCTATATTATGCTAAAGACATAATTTAGAGGATCCACTACATAATTACGAAGCACTGTCCCAGGCCAGAAGCTCCGGAAATGCATCAGCAGCTGTCTGCTATTATCCGCTTTCGTCGTTCCTTACTTTGCACTCACTGTATGGGCGGACATTAAGGACAGAACAGGACATTTTAAATACAATTTATTTGACTCTCCGCATGTTATTTAAGTTCTTGTTTCCCCTTTTTATGACACTTTTTTTGACTGATGTGTTAAATGTTAATTCATACTGACTGGCTTGAACCAAATATTAAAACATTTCCGTCTGTAGCCGCGGTGAAAGCTAATTGCGGGCAGAAAGCAAGATGGCCGGAGATGGCTACGTAAAGAAGGTGCGGTGCGGTTACATTTCTGCGCAGTTTCTTTGCAGATGAATAAAAATGACTTGATGTTGCTGCTTTACGTAAGCATTTTTATCACCTCATATTTACACTGTGCAAGTCTTCGAGTCGTTCCTGATTTAGCGCACCAACATCGGTGAGTCAGAAACTGCCAGAACACTTCCCAGCTGAAGTCGACGGATGAGGTCAATTTTTTAAAAAGCAACAGAACACAAGTTATTGGACGGTCAAGGTCCCCCTTACATTTGACAATTTCTAAATAAATGCATCTCACATATGTTTTCTGTAAGGATGTGGTTTTTCTGTGCATTATTAGTTAATTTAGTCCCTGTGTTTTCTTGTTTAGTCCCTGATTGGTCCCACCTGTCTCTTGTTCCCCTGATTATTTCCCCTGTGTTTTTTTTGCCTTGCATGTCTCCTCCATTCCTCGCCGGATCCTTGTCTTAGTTGTGTCTACCTGAGTTCGTGGCGTCTCGTTCCTCACCTGTGGTTGAGATTTATATCTCAAAAGTCTGCCAACATGATTCTTGTGTGACATTAAAGGAATTAAAACCCAATTTATGACTTGAAAAACTACACAGTTAATATTTGGATTAAGAAAACAAACAATTTTTATATTGTGGACTAATACTGTCACATCAGAAGAACAAGGATGAGGTTAAACAATCTCATCCTTTAAAATCTGACAACTGAACTTGGATGAAAAAAATAATAGACCTACTGTATGTAGCACTGCAAAAATAACGTTCGCCCTCTTCAGTCCATCTTTGCTTAGAAATTATCAGCATTTTTAAGTATTTGTCAAAACAAATGGTTCAATTCAAGTGTACAAATGTCTCCTAAATGAGCTCAAGAGTAATATTGGAATTATATGTTTAAAAAAATGGCCACAAAAACAAAAAGCATTTAAATACGGTTTGTTTATTTGTGTAGCACATTTCAGCAACAAGGCAGAATTAACAGCAGTTAAACACTCATATGTTGGTTACAAATTAATAATTCATGCTATCTGTTTTATCGTATCTCTTATATTTCAAGCATTATCAAACAGGTTTTTTATTTTTCTCAGTTTTATTATATTGAGGGCTTTTAAATAAAGTCTAAAGTGCACCGTCACGTCTGTTTAAGTCGCTGTGTGGGAATGTGAGTGACGACTTTAGGGCTTCAGATGAAGCAACCAAATGTCTGGGGGGCACAATCAAAACAAATGACAAGTGGCTGCCCACTTGCATTTCACTGTCTGACTGAGTGCGCCACAGAAATGCAGATGGAGATTGGCTGATGACAGAAAGAAAGCCGTCTGTCGGCTGGAAGTAAAAGAAAAGAGGAGGGAGACATACGGAGACAGATGAGTGGACCCGGGAGAGGACCTGAGAAATGTGAAGAAGAATGGATTGGAGCAGAAAGAGAACAAAAGCAAAGGGATGACAGCGATGAGGGGGGACACGACCGGCGGCAGCGGAGAGAGAAATGACCTCAGAGTGAGAAGGAGGAATAATGAAATGATGGCAAAAGGAGGGAAGAAGAAACAGAGATAGAAAATGGGAATAGAGGGGAGATGAGCGTAGACAGTCTTTGTAATGTAGGAAGCAGAGTGTGACAGTTGCGTGAACCTTTGCTGTCCTCCTCTTTTTTTTCTTCTTCTTTTTGTCCACAACCCCATCAGGCTCACACACCTTGACAGTCGCATAGTACACACACACACACCCACACGCACACCCCGACAAACAGCTGCCAAGCCTGAGACAACCCCACAAAGCTAAAAAAAAAAAAAGAAAGAAAGTTGGCTGTACTGCATCTTTGACTGCAGTACAGATGAAATGAAACAAACAACCCCAGGGGAGCTTGTAATTTTCAGAATCTTTTGATTGAAAGCTAAGGAACAGATTTCTGTTTGGCTTTTCTTTTTTTTTTCCTACTTGCAGAGAGATGCATGGTATAATGCAGATCAAAGGCAGTTTCTGCAAGCCTGTGAAGGGCAGAGTCATTTTTCTTTCCAGATTACAAACAGTGATACATGAAAATGTCACAAAAGCAATTAAGGCAATACAGCAATAAAGACTTGTGACAGACGTACTTTAATATCTTACTTAATTACAAACATTATGGTTATACAATTATTAACTGTGAGTGCAGTGTGTTTTATTGCTTTCCGGTCCTGCAACTCCACACATTTTCAGCTTTATACAGAGAAATAAGAACAATGTAACAACCTCTACAAACAAGGCAGATTTAATGAACTACAGAATGGATTTCATTTATTACACTTCACTGGTGATAGTTTTTATTACATGCTTTATACATTACGAAATTTGAACTGCCAATTAAATGATTTAAATACTAAACGTATCTTAATATGCAATAATACATGCAGTGGAAACAGTTTTTAGCGCTACCGCTGGTGTTATTATCTCGGTTTTTGGTGGGACAGCTAATCAACCACACAAAAAATAAATGCCACTCCTGAATTGGGTGTTTTGCATGTCACATACAATGACTCCTATTTCAGCTCCCAGAAGCTGTATTTTCTTTTCGATATCTTAGATATGCTCTACGAAAAATCTGCAAATATGCCAAATACTGGCCATAATGTTCTGCTCACCTAAAATTCAAAAAATATATTTTTTCTTGACGCACACAGCAGCAAACGTCCTAGAAATAATAGAAATATAACTGCAATTCTGCTTTGAGCACTTTCCAGAAGGGCAAGGCTAACATTAGCAGGTTTAGCCTCTGTTTTGATATGACTTGTTGATAATTCGGCAAGTAATGCATTTCAGTGGGGGCTCCAGCTAACCGTCCGAAATCAGAGCTTACAGAAAATCCAAGCAGTTTCTCTCGCACTAACGATATCTTATCACAGCAAATACACTAAACGGAAGCCGAGGCAGGTGTTACTTGCTTTTTAAAATCTTTGCAAAAGATGGAAAAATGCTTAGCCATTCAGATCAAGAAAATTATGTGCATGGTGGCTGAGTGCAGAATGTGCACTAAAAACAGTAAAAGAGAGATTATTTAGGTCAGTAAACCCAGTGAAGATGATTTAAAAATGCCTTAATCAGAACACTAGTCTGGTTTCATTTCCAAATGCTTGTTTTGGGTATTTTTAATCTCTTTAATCAGATCCTCTGTGTTTTTCTTGCACAGCCTTTGAGTCATTCAGTTGTGTTTTGGTAAATTTCCACCAGGCACTAATGTTCATTATTGTGAGAAATTGCTTGCATGTAACTGTTCTACCGTAAAGCTAGTACACTGCTTGCTGATGGCACTGAAGCTATTGTTGCTGCTCGGCCTCCGTTAAATATGAACAACAGAAACATTTATCCACAAAATGTAATAATGCTACACATTTATAGTTGGAATCCATGAGACAACAATACATTCCTCAGATGTTGTTTTATATGTTGTGATGTCTATGTCACTTAGTTGGATTTTTGTATATTTAACAATTTATAACAACTGAAAGGATGTTTTTTAAGATATTGTGACACTTTGGATCAATATTCAGTGTTTCAGAAATTGAATGACAATGAACCGCTTAAATTACTTTTTTTTTTAATGCTAACCGAATGTTTTTAAAATATATATAGATACTGTCTACATCGATTCAGCCGTCACCACTCACAAATGAAATCAAGGCAGAAATGCAAGAAGTTGCGAGTTGAAAAGGGCAAGTAGAAAAGAGGAAGACCTGTGAAAAACATGCTGTGGGGTGAGTCACAACCCTGTGACCTTTAAAATAATATCTTCATAAATTCCCTGTCTGTATCATCAGTTAGCAACAAAGCGGATAAAGGGAGATGCTGATGCGGTGTATCTAAGTGTATATTTGTTCTGCTTTGTAACTACAGACTTCAGTTGTTAACAAAATGTAATGGAGCGACAGTTTTGGAAAAGGGTTTCAAAGATGCACTTCTTCATTCGCCTTAAAATCATATTGTTCACATTTCATCTGACATTGGCTAACAAGGTGGATGTTTGTAGCAGGACCTAAATCCTTATGCTGCACTCGATGTGGAGTAGCCGTTTACAACCGCTAACTGCTACTGCCGCTAGTCTAGAGGTGCAATTCCACGGAGGAGCTTTGTTTATAACAAGCATTTAGGCACCCCCGAATGGCTGTTACAGTGAACTAAAGGATCCCTAAAATATGCATGAAATCAATAAAACATCATTTCAAGTATGTTTTTGATGAGGAAATAACATTATGAATACCTCCCCATACATCCCAGCACGCTTCAAACACAATTATGGTAAAAGGAGATTATTGTTTTGGTTTTTTTTTTTCTGCCTCACAATCACTTCTAATAAATAAGGTGTAGTTAATTATGCCGTCGAGGGAGGCCAGTGGTCGGAAGCCGTGTTAAGCCTGAGGCTTTGTGGGGGGGATTATTTGATCAAATTTGACAATGTACATTGAAATTATGCAAATGGACACAGCTGGTTTAAAGTGTAAGAAGATATTTTAAGCCTGGCGTCTACAAATCTTGCTACATTGATTAACCCAGAATCAGACTGATGACTGATGGTCTGGCTCCGAGTAAGGAAACGAGTACAAGTAATATCATGTGCAAAGAAAAATTTAGGATGCTTCACTGAGTTTCAACAAAAAGGACAAAGAGGACTTTTTTTTTTCCACCTCTCACATAGAAGAATGCCAAAATCTATTTACTTGTCTCTGATACCATTGGAGGTCACGCATGAAATGAAAGACCCCTTGCTAATATTTCTATCTTTTGTTGGGTTTTCTTCAAGGGCCTTCACAAACAGTGAACAGGCTAATCGCATGGCAGCACCTCAACGCATGTAGGCATCTGGACATGGTGAAGACGACTTACCCAGGTTTAAGTGGGCATTAGACAGGAGGAAAGAAATGCTGCTAAATTTACTTGGAACATTTTGTTGTTGGTCCCCAGCTGGCTGGTCACAGTATTCAGAAATTGTTGATGGACTAGGATGCTCAACCACCTTTCTGGTTTACAGACAAAGGTCTAAAAAAAAAAAAAGAGAGAAAATCAAAGAGAGGTAGTTGAGGTCAGAGGTGATAGGTTTGAGTTCATTGGCAACGATAGCTCAAATAGCCATTTCTTGCCACCAATTCACAGTCATATTCAATAAAATAGAATCTTCATTTCAATGAGACTTGTTTGCCAGATTAAAAACATCTTTTGTAAATAACAACCTTTAAGCAGTTATTAAATACATTTCTCAATAAGCCCACGTTTCTGTGTTAAACATGTTATTTTATTGGTCTGATGCAATATCCTAAAATGTAACCTTAAATGTCGTGTTTTCACTACCTGTAGGCAGATCGTCATAATTTAAGCTGGTAAATGGCCATCTGTGTGTAAATAAATTGTATAATGTTTCACTTACTGAACCGAGTTACTGGAATAAATTTACTTTTTAATAATATTCCTGTTTTATTGGCTACAACTGTGTGCAGAGTATCATCTCTGAATGTCCGACTCATTGAACTATGAAGCAAATGGGCCACAGCAGCAGAAGTCCAGGTGCAACTTTTGCCTGATAAAAACAGGAAACTGAAGCAAATAGTGAAGGCTCGCTAAAATTGCCTGGTTCTGTAACTCCTGATTTCAGTTTGCAACATTCAGGTAGTAATGTTGCACATACAGCAGTTCAGGCTGGAGTTAGCAGTGATGGTGAACATTTTCTTGTGACACTTTGGGTCCCTCAGTACCAAGTGGGCATTGTTTGAATGATGAAGCCTACTTGTGTGTTAGTGCTGACCCTTTCCATCAAACGTGTCTATTGAACCCGATGATATATTTCAAAAGTCGCCTAATCTTTATTCAGGAAAGCAGCTTTTTGGATGTAATGGAACCAAAGATTGGCTTCGCGACTATGCAGCCGGACGTATCTGCAGCAACTTTGTGATGTTGTCATGTCATTATAAAGCCAAATCCCCGAGGAATGCTTCCAACACCTCGCTGAATCTACGCCATGAGGAACTAAGGGAGTTGTGAATGCAAAATGGCGTTCAACCAAGTGCAAGCGAGGTGTACCCAATAAAATGTGTGGTTACTGCACTAAATATTGTGCTCATGCACTGCACTCAGGCAGAAAACATGGTTGATTCTGATTCAAAGTGAAGCCTGCAAACTGAAGTTACATATTTTCCGTAGGGAATTTGCCCTTTGGCTTTTTTTCCGAGTGGCCAACTGTTTTCCTGCGAAAAAACAAAACAAAACAAAGTTTGTACGCCCTGTTCCTCGGGCACAGCTAAAGTTCTGAGTCCCTCCACTGAGGGAACATTCATTTACATCCATGTTTATGTCTTCTTCCAGGCTACGGCATAGGCCTTCCCCAGGGCTCTCCTCTGACCCGTAATGTGTCAGAGTTTGTGAGTCGCTACAAGTCTGACGGCTTCATGGACATGCTGCATGACAAATGGTATAAGGTTGTACCCTGCGGAAAGAGAGTCTTTGCAGTCACTGAGGTAAGTCATCAGTGGGAGTGTTCACACGGTGAACGTGGATTGTGTACAGAGCCAAGCCTATAAATGAGTCTCCCGCTGGGATGCAGACGAGATTGGCTGCCAGCTAAAGCACACATGCACAAAGACGTGCACTTAAGTCGCCAAAATTACATAAACTCAGGTTTATTCACCGACCTCAACCACCGTTTCAAGCGCAAACCGAGTGTCGACTCCTATTTCGTCGTATTTTTTGAGTGTGATTGAGGAGTACATAAAGTTCTCTGTGCTTCCTTCTCCTTTCACTCTTTTTTTTTTGTAAAGGATTAAAATCCCTAGATACAGCACTATGTCTGTATCTTATATCCGCAACTAAAGAAGCAATACAACTCCCTTCGGCCGTTCCTTTTAAAGGATCCTACTTCAAAGTTGAAATATGGAAGCAAAACTCAATTACGCAACCTTAGCGTCACCCCGCACCAGGAACTTATCAGTCTTCATCCCATTCTAAGCCTGGAGAGCTGGCTACTCTGAAACAATGTGAGCATTAGTGCAAAGTTGGCCCCCTGGATCGGGAGCAGAAGGAGGTCATTGTAGATGTTGATGAATTTGTCGAGTCAGCATGGGGCTAATTGCCATCAGAGGCGACGCAGAAATGAGTTGGGTGGGAGAAACGTGATTAGACGGTGGTGGAGGAGCTCCCCGCCGGCCCCGCCACTTCCTCTGATGAACTTGTCATAAGACGGACGTCGCTTGAGTTAAGGGTTGTGGGCGAGTGGAAAGGAAACAAAGTGCTTTTTTATTTCTCCATTTTCCCCTTTTATCGTCTCTCTGCTAACTGCTGTTCCTTTTTATTACTCTAAGTTGAGCCTTCCACTTCTCCCTTCCTCAGTCTTCCCTCTCCCCCTCTACCAGCATGTTTTTTTTTTTCCCCCCCCTTACACTTTATTACTACTCTTATGGGCTTACACAGCCGCACTACAACAGCAGAATATCAATTGCGCACTCACTAGCAGCGACCATAATGGTAATTAGCTTAAGAATAAATAAGAAATGGTTCCATTTGAATCCCTGCCGGCTCTCGGCTCCAGCGGCTACTGACGCTCCCATGTCTTCCTTCCCTCCCTCCTGTCTCTTCGACAGACTCTGCAGATGGGCATCCAGCATTTTTCAGGTCTGTTTGTGTTGCTGTGCATGGGTGTCGGCGGAGCTCTGCTGACCTTGGCAGGTGAACACACCTTCTATCACCTGGTGGTCCCCCGCCTCCGGCGCTCCAACACCCTGCAGTACTGGCTGCACACCAGCCAGGTGGGTGAACACATGGGGCGGACAGGCATGCACACTTCCCCCCACCGTTACATCTCGCACACACCGAAGCAAATATACTGCAAAGATGTGCAGACGCTGCTTGTAATCTTAATATTAGTCTCTGGTGTTCATGCACTCCAGCTGCTCCTGCTGCAAAGTTCCCACCTGCATCACTTGCAGATAACCTGCGCCCTCTGCTGTTGCAAACTTTTAATGGCACTTACTTTGAGATCATTATAGCTACAATTTGGTTATTTATCACTGAGGAAAGATACAGTCTGACCTCTTTATGTTATGTTAATTACATTAATTAATGGGGGGAAAAAAACTTGTTAATTACCTAATTAAGTTTTAATGCTGCCTGTAAATTAAGAAGTTAATTTAAACTTCTTAAATTAAGCACATTTCCGATAAGCAGTGCTAAATGCTCTGGTTCATGGCCTGCCCGTTACACATCTATGCCTTTTGTCAGTAGAAGTCGCTTTCATCTGACGCTAATGGGTTCTTGAAATACAAAACAGGGCTCGAGATTTTAATACAACATACTGTATCTGAGAATTTGTGTGTTTTGCAGCAATATTGAAATAGCAAATGAATAACAATGCAGAATTTAAAGGTCATGTGAAGTTTTTCTTGTTATGCAACTCTGGTCATTACCAAATGAGAGGCCTGTGGCAGTTTCTGGAGTGAATAATGGAACCAGCGGTCTGAATATCAAGACTGCTCGCATTCTTTTGTTACATTTTTCTAAAAGGGCAGCCAATTCAGTGCCGCCATCTACGGTTTCTGACGTAGTACTTCAATCGGAGCCCTGTAAAATAAGAAAAAGTTTGATTGCCGCGGCTGTAATGTTCTGGCCAGACGTTTATGTGCACTCGTCATAGCTGTAAACATCGTAAATTTTTTATGCTTACCGTTGTCGTTTTGTGTTTGTTCTAAAAAAAAAAAAAATGTGTATAAAAATAAATAAATGGCTCCATTAAATCAGTAAGAGCAAATGGCGAGTGTCTGTAGTCGTCTGAGCAGAACTGGGAAAATGAAAGCATGTTCATTCATTATGTATTTTTACTGTGTGCATTTGGACTAACACTTACCGTACCTTAAACTGTCTCAAAATGGCAAGCATAGAAAATGTGTCTTTTGCTGAAATTCAGAGAATCTCCTCTGTATTTTCTGAGTCAAAGCTGCCATAGATGCTCTGTGAAACTACGCGGAATATTAATGCCTTGAAAATAGCTTTCCTAATTTGACACAGGTCAGATAGTCCTAACAATATATCTATATATATATATATATATTTTTTTTTTTATCACCGCTTCTGCTTGCAGAAAATCCACAGAGCGCTCAACACTACATATGAGGATGTCGGGAAGGAGCTGACCGGCCTTGACCAAAAGTAATGAGCTCACTGACATTTTGATCTTCGTTTGCTCTCTGTGTTCACAGTCCCTTGTTCTGAAAATGTCCTGCTAAATGCAGCTTAAACACTTCAGGGAAAGTTCATCATTCACCACAAATGTATAGTTGCAAATACACATTATTGTAGTTGTGATACTGTCAGTTTTTTTTTTGTTTTTTTTACTAGTTCACATCTTGTAAAATGTATTCTGAAAATGTATCCTTTTGAGATTTTACTACTACTTCCTGTTTCCCTTTAAATGTCAACAAAATACAGCGAAGTATGTAGTATGTGAAAAAAATTTACAATAAATAAAAAGGCTAAAGGGTTATGAAAAGTTTTGCGAGGTATTGTATGATACTTTCTGCTGACAAGTACTGCATGTGTCACAAAATCCAGATGTAGACCAAAAATATTGGATTAGAAATCCTATAAAAAAGATTTGCCTCCTCGTATATGTAGGGATGTTATTCTTGTTCAGATGTACTGAATGTCACTTGAAACATGCTGCAATCTTCCTCTCTTATTCCAGGCCCTCCTCTTGTATCTCAGAAAACTGCACCTTACACAGGAAACAGCATCAGCCTTCTCCGCCGTCACCTCCCACGTCCCTCCCTGCTTCCACCACAGCTGGTGAAACTGGAAGCTCCTCGCCGTCTCATGAACCCAAGGAGAAACGCGTTCACTTTGACCTGGACACGCTTCACAGCTACCGCCTGCGCACGCACACAGCGTCGGTGCGTGGCCGGCCGGGCATGGTCGGCCGTCCTGGCCTCGGTCTGGGAGGGTTTGGCTTCGGCAGCCTGGGCAGCTTTACCTCCCCGCCTCAGATCAATCTCCATGTCAACGGAGGACCGGTCTCTACCCTTGCGTCCACGGGTTTGGTCCTCTCTCCCCTGGGAAATAGGGCTACTCAGACCAGCCTGTGGGAGGGGGAACTGCAGGAGCTTCAGGTGAAGATCGAAACCTTCCGCAACCAGCTGAGAGAAGCTCTGGCACGAAGAGCTGAGATCCAGACCAGCCTGGACAGAGAGAGGAGTGGGCTGGTACGAAGGGACACCAGTCTGGACAGGGAAAGAGACAGACAGAAGGTCCAGACTATCAACACAGACAGAAGCAGTTCCACTCTGTCCAAACTCCCAGAAAGAGACAGGACCAGCCAACTGCAAACCCTGAACAATCAGCAGACAGGAAGGCCCAGCCAGACAGCTGGAGCTGGTACCGCGGGGCTCGGATGGACCAGCCAGTTAAACACAGTGAACAGTTTGGACAGAGGAAGAGCCACTCAATCATGCCCCGTCGTTACTATGACAGGAGAAAGGACTGTCCAGTCACGCCCTTCGAGTTTGGAGCGAAGTCAAGTCAACCAACAAGGTGCTGGAAACATAACTGTCCAGACAAGGAACACTTCTAGCCTGGACAGACAGAAGGCCAACCTATCACGCACTCTGAACACTTTGGAGAGGACAAAAGCCAGCCAGTCAAGTGTAAGCAGCGGAACCTGATTGGTTCTCTGAAGCCTTCAGGTGTGTGGGAATTAACAGAGAACTAGTCAGGTGGCGCTCTCATTGCCGCGGGATGATGGCTCGGAACGGGTTCTGGTCATTTCACCCTTTTGCCATTTTGTAGCTTTTGCAGCTTTGGTTTTTTCCTAGCTGACCTTTTGAAATGGAGCCTTCTGCCACAGGATGTTTTGTACTGACCCCGAGTCACCTGAAGGCCACAATAACTAATTTCAAATATATCCAACTTACATTCTGCTGTAAGAAAACGTGACTCCAATTGGAAATATGAGCACAAGACATCTTGGTGTGATTAGGGGTGACAAGGGTTAATCTCAAAGATCACATATTTGCCCCCCTTTTACAAGTTTCTTGTGTTTTTGCTGTTTTGTTATGTCAAATCAAATTGTAATATAAGATTATAATAACCAGAGTAAATACAATCAGCAGTTTTCAAACAATGACTTTATGTTTTAAGGGAATAAGTAACCTGGCTCTAAGTGAAAATTTATTTAATCCTTTAAATGTCTCTCAGTGAGGAAACAAAGACACAACATGGCATACAATGATTTAATTGAGCAGATATTAGACTAACAAGTGACAAAATGGCAAAGTATGGCTAAAAAACAAGGTACAAAATTGGCAAAGGGGTGAATTGACCCGATTCGGTTGTAGTTTGTTGTTTTTTTGTAGTTCGGGAGTGAGATGGCAGAAAGCAGGAAATGTTTATTCACAATTTCATTTGTAGCAATCGGCCTAATTTTAACAATTTCCACTCGCTTCAATTTATACCCAGAGACAAAAGCAAAGCTGACTCTTGAGCGATGATGAAACGTCCACATTTGCCCTGCAATAACAAAAAAACACTAGTCTTAGGAAAAGCAGCAGCAATTGCAGCGGTGTCTTAATCTCCTAAATCAGATAGATTAAAACTGGTGGAGGAAAAACAAGTGAACTTTCGATGGCGGTTCACATCAAGATCGATTAACCACAACTGATTAAAAAGAAGATGGCCTCTGGCAACTACATAATCAGTGGCAAGAGGGCAGAAAATCTATTTTAATCAAGTTAAAAGACGACTAACTAAATTAAAAATTTGAAAAGCAAAACAACAGCCTGACACAAGAATTTGCAGAAAGCGATGTAGAAAAGAAGAAACTATAAGGATGGAGTGGCATAGACTGAAAATACTTGAAATCGCTCAATTTAATGGACTCAAACTGTAACTGTCTTTATATTATATCCTGTCCTTAAGTCACTATGTCAAGAAATGTTTTCTTTTTTTTTTCTCTATGCTAAATAAGACATAACAGGTGGATGTTTAACAGGTAATGGAAATGGATGATATTGGAATAGGATTTACTTTATTTGTTTTCCTTTCTGCAGTAGTTATTGAACCTTCATTCAATGTCTTGTTCTCTCGCTCTCTCTTTTCACTTCTTTATTTTTTCGAAAGCAAGATCAAACAACACACAGAGGCCAGGTTTTTTTACGTATGCAAGATTATTTGGGCCTGTGTGTTTCAGATCAAAAAGAAAGATGCTGTGTAAAACATAAATGCAAATAATATGTGGAGGAGAAGACGTACGAAAAAAAATATCCCAAACACATCCTGCACTCTGAAAACTGCTGCGTAAGCAATCTATTTGATCTCAGCTGTTAAATATGGACAGATCTGGTGGAGAAACACTTTAATACAATGGAAATATGGAATATTTACTATTTGTAAGTCAAAAACCTTTTTGGCTTAAGGATCACCAGGGTGGCAAAAAATACACGCAAAAACAAAAGAAAATTGGACAGGATGAAAAGTTTTTTTGTTTTGTTTTTTTTACATATTTTTCAGTATAAACATTTTTCTTATATTTGTTACAGCAAAGGGACTAGGATTCTGACATTGTTTCAGACCACGCAGCTTTTAAAACATGCCTGTGCCGCTGCTAATTAAGAGGTGGAGACAAATATGGTTTTGAAAAACAAACATTTACATATTTGCATTCCACTTTAACGACTTAAGTCCAAAGCCAAACAATAATTCAGACCCAAACGCAGTCCAACCCGCCTTCTCTCCCTCCAGTCAACGTGGGGGGTTTTAACTGAGCGAGAAATTGAACACACTAGTTCCTTGTCAGTGCTGCTCGTAGGCCCGTTTCCATGACAACACATGACCAGGTGACCTCAGAAAGCAGGAGAGAGTGATGAGAGAGAGAGAAAAAAACGTTTTGAAGTTAAATTAATAAACTGGTAAATCACATTTAAATCCTTCTAAGTAGAGCAACACAAATCAAAAGAAGTGCACTTATGAATTAAAATATTTAAATAGAAAGTACATAAATGCAACACCTCACAATTTTATATCAGCATTTTTTTTTTTTTTTACTAGTCCTTTGGTCAAAATGTGACTGAATATAGCTAGCACTAGCTTTCCTTGGCAGGTAAAAGGCTAATGTTAATTTTTATTACACAGCGTATTCTATAGGGCGGACTGAAGTTAGCAATATGGCCGACTGACTTAAATATGACTATTTATTGTTTAAGTCGTTTATACGTGTGTCACTGTTTGGCAATCATAAGGCTTTTTCTTGTGTCTTAAATAATCCAATAAGCTGAGTCAGAATGTTTGACCCACGTGTGGTTAGAATTACCCAACTGCATAAACACAGCATCTGGGTGAAACAGATATCTCACTTTTACTTTACTCCTGAAATATCTTTGCAGTCCTGCAGCCATTCTTGCAGCTGACTGGGAAAGTAATTAAACATCAGAGCAACATAGACATTTAATGCAGTTGTAATTGCCGAAACAGCAAAAGCTGTAAATACACAGATGAAACCGTGGATAATATCACCTGGGGGAAAAAATTAACATCAACATACCGTAATAACCAGTCTTTCCAACTGAACAGATTGTTCCTGTTTCATGGCTCTTACAGCTTTAAACCATTGTGTATTAATTTTTTATATCTCTTTCTCTGTTTTGGTTGCAGTCAATTTCTGTTTAAGTGCCTGTTGTTAAAGAGTTAAAAGCTGCTCATTTTGCTAAGATCCTGAGTTATGTGCAGTGATCGTGCGTGCAGTCACCAGTGGAATAGAAGAGTCGTGTCCATAAACAGGTTTCAGCTCGCTGTTGCAGATCCCTAACATTATTCAGTTTGTGATTATGCGCAGCAATTAAATCAGATGAGAAGTTCTTTCAGTGCTTAAAACATTTTTGCAGTTCTGTTTAAGAATAGATGTTTTACACAGCATCCCAGATCTTTTTGGAAAGTTAGTTGTGCAATATATTGCAAAGGCTGAAAGCACATGTATATGTACAGGTAAAAAAAAAAAGATGCTGCTGAAAAATCCACTGAGGTGGTTTGACCCATCACAGATTTGGTTATCTCAGTTTTCTGTTTTAAACACATTAGATTTTTATCATCCTCTTTTTCCTCATGTCTCCTCTAACCCCAATCCTATTAAGGTGCAATATTAAATTACTGCAAAGTACCTTTAATTAAAATCCCATTCCAGGTCATTCTATTTAGGGTTTGACAGCTTGCAAAAACCAAGTGCATTATTTGGATTATGGAAGAAATCATTAGAACAAACATATGACTCCAGAAAACTTGCGATTGGGACACAACCTCTTCTTGTTTTGTGCGCCCTTCCTTTTTAAACATGTCTTCTTTTCATTTTGTGGACTCTCATGCAGGTAGCCAGTTGCCCACTAGAGGGAGATGCATCTCTGCTTCCCGGTGGCTATGGATCCTGCAGAGGTTCTAGAGAGATATTTTGATTAACAAAGCAAATGAATCAATTCATGTGGTTCGCTTATAAAGAAATAACGGCATGTAAAAGATGCATTTGTAGACTTTGTTCTGCTATGGAGGCAAATGGTTTTACAAAGTCTCTCCAGCATCTTAGCAGTGCAGTTACACTCAGTCTTGAGATTCTCAAACTCTCCAAGCAGATTTCAGAAATCTGAAAACACCTACTGATATCATCTTGATTTTTATTTTTTATTTTTTTGGTGACACTAATGTACATTTTAGCATCTCAACCTTTGCTGTGGTGTGAAGTGGTTGTGTTCACATGCCATGGTGTCTTAAAAGGACGTAAAATATTTTAGGACTTTTGTCAAGGAAAAGCTTGTGGTTCTGGATATTTAAAGAGATACTTTTAAATTATCACTTATTAAAGTTATATCGACATATTAATAAATTTTATGCATAAATGGACATTCTCATGTTTTGAAAATAAACATTTATATACTGATGTACTTGCATTATGTGATTCTTAACGTAGGGAAAGTAGGGGGTTTAAAGAACAGGCGTAACCGGCTACAAGTTAAAAATGGAGAGAATCAATAACCAAATCAGTGCTAAAAATAAGGAATAAAAGCAGGGATAGTAATTATAGTGTGGAATCTTTACCTGTTATGCTCTAAAAAGCATTTAGTTTAAATCAGAAGTTTGGACAATTTTGCTACCTCTAATTCTAAGGACCAATAAAACCCTCAGCTGATTCTACACAGATTTTTTGTATTATTAATTATGCATTAAGAGTGATCTCAGATAAAGTCAGTTTATTTTATGTTAAAACTCTACTGTAAAAATATTTATTGTATTAATGCAGTTGGGACAATTTTGATAGCAAAACCACAAGAAAACTTAATATAAATATACATTTTTGTCCATTTGAAGCTCACAGCAATTATTTTTGATTAAGATGTGAGTGCTGAACATGAGTAGCACTGTGCTAGTTAGGTTACTTTATAAGGTATATGTTGAGTTAATGTTTAGTTAAAACTATAAATGCCTTTCCCAACAGCACGAAACTAACATTAATATTAATGAAATAACCCATCAACTTATTTGTGAGGGTTTTTTTTTTTTTTCCATTTTGCGAATAGGGAAGAAAAAATATAGAAATACGGAATTATTCTGTGTCTGTATTTTTTTAAAAACTGCTCTGTTTTAAATCGGTATTGGAAAATAATATTGGTCTAATGTTGCCTCAGGCTGCAGACTTCTGATTTAGCTGACCAATTAATTAGAGACTGTAACTGATATTGATCTCTTGCCAGCAAACTGCCAACACCTAAATGTCCCGGAGTTCTTCAATTAGATCCACCATGATTTTGTGACCCGTCGGGTCAAATCCTCTATTTTGTGAGGTCATAAGTCTTATTACAGCAAAGTGTAAAAAGTGAAATGGTAATGACATTATGTCACAGTCTGAGTGACTTGTCAAATAATGACTTGAGGCCAAGTCAGAAACTGGCCTAAATTGCAGTTATTTGTGCAATGACAGCTTTCGACCACACAGTGGCACTCAAGTCTATCACTCCAACTCGTAGTGGAAGTACGGGTACTGGGAGTGACTTTGCACTAAAGACATTTGTTTCTGTTTTCAGTAGAAAAAGATTATGTTGACAATTTACAGATTCTCTATTTACTTTTATGTTGTCTGTTATCCCTCATGCTCCTAAACCATTCGGCTGCCAACTTTTGGTCAAAAACATATGCAAGTGGTTTAGAAAACGATATGCTAGAGGTAAAAGTAGCATTCTAATAACTTACTAATGGTAAATTCGCCAGACTGCATAGTTAAAAGTATTCCTATAGTGGTAAAATCAATCAGTTCTCTGCACTTGCACACAGTTTCCCCGAGGCTAGAACAAACAATGGTCTCTTTGTCAGGTGTGTTGAAAGGCTTCTGGGGAAACACTGAAGAAATCAATCAGAATCCAATCACAGAACTGATTAAGATTTCAGCTGGATGGATAAATGTACTGATACATAAGTATAAGACTAACCAAAATGCTTTCATGTAACACATACAGAAGTCAAAGATAATATTATGACCAGTGACAGATAAAATGAAGAGTATTGACTTTCCATCATATGTGGCAGTGTAGCAATTTAGTCTATATTGTGCTGCATGTGGTCTCACACTGCAGTAGTTCTCTTTACTTCACGTTGAAGGAACACAAGTGAAATGGTTTCGGGGTTGTAGGATTGTTAGCCATTCAGGAGACAAAGCAAACCTGTCTCATGTACAAACAAATGAAGGGGATGCTTACAAAAACCCAAGTCGAATCTGACGGAAAAAGTGTCAGAATCGACACTTTTTCTGTAAAAACAAAAATAAAAAGTGTTGATTTTTGTTCACACTTTTTGTTGGCTGAAAATATTTTGCTTAGGTATACCTAGACTCAGACATGTAAGAATAACTGAACCTAGGGTGATGAAATAACTAAGAAATAAACATTACTAGAAACACTACAGGGAGACTGAAATGAGGGAAGCTATAACAAGACAATTATAACCACAATAAATAACCTCAAACAATAAAACTAAAATGACGATTAAGGGTTAACCTAACCTAAAAGGATAACCTAAAGCATAACGACAAAGATGAAGAGCAAAACCGAACCCAAAAACCCAGATTCCTGACAACATCTGTCTAAATATATATATTTATATTTATTTCTATAGAGCCGATTTAGAATAGTAGTCCAACAGGACCCAAAACCACATCCAACACCAAATCTGACTTCTAAGGTTTTGAAATAACTACTGTTTCAAAATGTTCAAATGAAAGGTATTTTATGAGCCTTTAAACTTTTGTCATGTTTGCAATGTGTTGTTATTTACACATAGGTCAATTCTTATTCAGACAATGAATAAGTGAAGGTAGGAGGAAGTGCAATCCGAGTAATCTTCCAGTGTGAATGTGTAGAGCATTTCTGGTCAAAGTAGCTGTCAGATATAAAAGTTAAGTGTAAAAATCAACAGGAGAATATTCAGAAGAGCCATCATAAGATTTGTTGGTTTACATACTGCTTTAGATTGTCTTGTCCCTTCTAGGATTGGCCACTAGCTTCAGTCTAATGACACCAACTAATGTGAAGATAAACCCAAGCAGGACACCAAGAGAGTTATCTGCTGCAGGTAAGACATTAATATTTTATAACCTTTCAACAAAACTTCATTCTAAAATGTTGTAAAATAGTTATCTAAGTGTTAAAGTCAGAATAAAAGTTGTGCAACATGTACTGTCAGTGATAAAAGTCTGCGATTTGGGTCACGTATGAGCAGCAGTCAAAAGTAATTTTAATTAAAAATCTTGAAAATCCCCAATGCACACGCCCTGCAGCAGGCAATTAGCATCCAACCAGGGTAAATGACAAACAGTGATGATTTTTTTGGCAGCGCTGTAATTAGAAACATAATTTTTTTTTTAGTCATATTGTGAAATTCATAGTGAGAAGATTGAGTTTCCAGCAAAAATAATAAAAAAAAAGGAATCAACATATGAACCACTTCTGTCTCACATGCGTCTCTCTTCCTCTTGATAGCGCTTTGTATGAAGGTAAACAGCATTCAGACACAGTGAATGATGAGTTTATTAGCTCCTACCAGCTGTGACCAACCCTTGGGTATTGTTGGAGGGGTATAGCTGTATCTCTATGAGCGCAGGACTGTAGAGGTGGGAGCTGGGGGGCTGTACCCAGGCCAGGGGCAACGGGAGGGGGTGAAGGGAATCACAGACTAGGGAGCGCCTGTGAGTATACCAGAAGAGCTCCCTGGCAACTAGAGACAGGATTGACGCCATAAATGGGGCTCCCCTGTTCTCTCACCATGAAGCAGTCAAACAAAGGGCAGTGACAGAGGGTGGGAAAGAAGAGGAGGGGCCGGGGTATGCAGGATATCTAAATGGGTGTAAAGTTTCTGAAGGCTGGACAGCAGACGAATTCCTGCTCCTCACCTTAGCAAGCTTTTCCTGCCCAGATAGTGTCTTGAAAAACATCGTCACCTTTTTCACTTTTTGACATTTTGTCATGTTTTAACTACTAACATCGGCCTATCGTGATGGGATTTATGTGACAGAGCGACATAAAGCAGCACGGCTGTGAACTGAAATAATACATGGCTTTCGAAAGTTTCAACAAACACAAATCTGAAAAGTGTGGCACGCGTTTAGATTCAGGCCAGTGAGGCAATCTTTGTGGAATCCCTTTAGCGACAGCTACAGCTCCAAATCATTTTGGGTATGACCTTTGACTGGGCCAATCTAACACATGAATATGCTTTGAAGTAAGCCGTTCCATAGCAGCTACGGCTGGGTGTTCAGGGTCATTCCTGCTGGGATTTATTATATTTCCAACCATTAACATGTTTTCTTCTAGGACTGACTTCTGTTGAGCTCCACCTTTCTGCCCACCATTTCTGGATAGGTCCCCTTTCCCTGAAGAGAAAAGAGTTCCTACAATATGAAGCTGCCATAATCAAGTGTTACTGAGAGGATGATGTGTTCAGGGTGACTCGTAGAGTCCGTTTTTCACCTCGCATCTGTATGTAGGCCAGACGATTTAGTCAGATGAGACCAAACTAGCAGGACCTTTTATTGCTTTCTGATTCTGTGATTAATGCGTCCCTTGACTTTAGGTTTGTTAGCTTTGCAGATGTTATACTCTTACCATTTTTAGATGATGGGATGGAATTGTGATATACCTAGAGCTGGAGATATAGTTTTAAAACCTAACCCTGTTAGAACTTCTCCACAACTTGACAGGAAACAACTTTTCTGGATTTATTCCAAGGTTAAAACACACAATGAGGGACACATTTAGAAATTTGGGGACTTCTGACAGCAAATTATTTTATTTAGTTGTATCAAAGTATTAAGTAAAGGGGCAGGGCTACCACGGTTTTCTGATTTGTATGTGTAAACTGCATTAGTCATGGTTATTTGTCTTGGTCTGTCACATAAAATCAAAATTAAATATATTAAACTTTGAGATATGGGGTATTAATACATTTCCGATACACACGTGTTAACATGGGACTCGTGTGTCCCTGAACGTGTCACAGCTTTCTCACTTACTGGGGCTCCAAATGGAGATGTTTAAGTTTAGCTTTAAAAGCCCCATTAATAATTCATCACAGTGAGCGCAGAGGTTATAGATCTCTCACAGAGAGCATCTTCTGAAAGCACCAAAAAAATGCGCACGCCGACCATTTTTACACGCGCGCGCTCGTGCAAGCGAGCCACTTTGACGCTAATTACCGCAGCGTCATTCATTCGAGGTGAGTCAGAAGAGGTTGCGTTTGCGGGGGGAATATTGGATTCCGGGGTGACATAAACGCACCACCGTGGTCAAACCGCCCGCCACACCCTTCAGAGTAAACAAAAGGTAAGAGGCACTTGAACCTTCATCTGCGGGCGACGGTTGCTAAACATTACGGGGTCGCTTAAAAGGAAGCAGTGGGGTTCAGGTAGTGCTGTGTGACAAACAAGCATTTGCTCGGACATGCAGAGTTTATCTCCAAACACACGTCTTCACTTTCTACGCGTCGGCTGCTCGTGCAAACATGTCCACGGTCGCACAGGCATGCGCACATGAGGTTCACGTACCAAAAATCAACCCCTTTGTTTCTGTCGCTCCCCCGAAACAGGAATTCGGCAGAGAAGCGTTCTCGTGTGGAACAGACTGTCTCCTCCCCCCACCGTAAGCACACACACATACACACGCCCACACACCACAACTCTCTCTCCTCCCTCAGTAACCCACCACCATCACCAATAACACACACACACACCTCCTCAACCCCTTTGTGTGTTTATGTGTGCATGCTGAGAAACCCGGTGACGGATGCTGAGCTTATAAAGCTTCTTTTTTTCATTGTTTTATTATTTAAAAAACAAAAACAAAAAAACATGGATACATTTTATTCATCAGCAACAGTGTTTGTTGGATGTATGGAAGCCTGCAGGTGAGAATAAGGCGGACCGGGTGAGCGCGTGTGAGTCTCACCTCTCCATAGCCAGGATCCGGATTGCAAGAGGAGCCTGTTACCAGGAGCAAGTGCGGCAAAATTGGGACTTTTCCACCATCAGCATCCCTCCTCTCCTCTCCTCGCCTCATCCCTGCTCCTCCTGTGGCCACGCCACCTCCCTTCTCTCTGTCTCCTTCTTCCGCGATCCCAGAATAGCCTCGCACCCCTTATCCCCGGTGGAGCGTTTGGAATTTCGGGGTGACTCGAGGGACGCTGGAGGATGGATTAGCAGAGGCGGCGCAACGGCAAAACTGGAGCAGCACGCGCGACCGCGCCGGGGGGGAAGGGGGCGACGGGACTCGGTGAATTCACGGAGCCCCCGGGACAGAGGTGAGTAAAGCCTTCCGTCCCCTCCGCGTGGATTTACGCAGGCGGGCGGGCGGGCGGGCTGGCTGCCTCTCTCCTCCCCGGCGCAAGGAGGTGAGAGGCGGACAATCAGCACATGGCTTTCACGTTTCTGTAACTGATGATCTGAGGCAGTCTGCTTTTTTTTATCTGTTGGTGGAGGCGTAGATGTGAAATGCTCCCGTTTAAACACTGATTGATTTAAAAAAAAAAAAAAAAACTACAGCAGTCAAAGCAAATTGAACATATTGAATCCCTCTAGAGAAGAAGCAGTCGTCGTGATAAATCTGCACGCTTCATATAAATCAGGACAAAAACGAATGAGCACGAGGGTTCAGCATTTTTTCTCCTCAGTCTGTGAATTAAGTTGGGTGTTCCCTCCTCCTCAGGACTCATAGAAGGCCCCTATAGGTCCCTGTGAGAGTTAAGAGGCATTTCTAACGCATTCCGCCTAAACTTTGCCACAATTTGTCACAACACAAGCACAAACGTCCAGGGTATTTTATTGCGATTGTAGACGTTTGACAATCGTGAAGTAGCAAAGTGGAAAGAAAAGGATCACATTTGAGATTTTTTTTTGTTGCAAGATAAAGCATTCCTTTGCAGGCAGCAGTGGCTCCATGTTTAAGGTCCTTATCCTACTAGAAGGGGAACTATCGCCCCGGTCTTTTGCATCATATAACAGTCCCCCCCCCATCAAAGATTATCTTGCATTTAGCTGTGCCAAAAATAAGGATTTTTTCAGCATGACGCTGTCACCACCATGTTTTATTGTGTGATGCAACCTGCCACATGTAGGCAGAGTAATTCTGGTCTTATCATACTCAGGCATCCTTTTCTACATATTCATAGGCTTGACATAAACTGCAAATTGGACTTTCGTTTTAAGGCATTTGTCTTTTATTCTTATTTTAAACCCAGATTTATGGCGTGCACAGCTAATACTCCCACCAGAGCTGTTTATGGCTGCTGCTCCTCCATAGCTATCTAATGATCTTCTTGCCCAGCCTGTCAGTTTAAGTGGATTTCCATGTCTCAGTATGGTTTCTATGACATGTTGGACGGTGAATTGAACAATGCTCCATAAGATGTTAAAAGCTTGGGGTGTGGTTTAACAACCTAATCCTCCTTTATGTGTCACCAACACTTTATTTCTGAGCTGTCTGCTCTGTTCCTTGGTTTTCATGATGCTGTTTGTTCTCTAATGATCTCTGCTGATCTGATCGTAAATATATTCATCCTTTGAATCGGTTCACAGACGCATAGCTCAAGTCCTGTGCATCGAAGAGATGCAACCTCAGTTTATGACACTGATTATCCAAAGCAAGTCCCCTCAAATGCTGAAAAGAACAGAGCAACTGAGACAATTATGTCAAACGGCAACATTTGACCGATTTGGCTCAATTGCTGAGTGCTTAATAAAGAGCAGGATCCCACAGAGCTCAGAACAGAGAGTAATTATTACTAACATGAATACTTTTGTGATTAAATACACAGGGCTTCATTATAATTCGGTTGGAGAACAGCAGAATATCAAATCACATGATTTCAGTGTCATTTCAGTGTTTTACTCACAGCACACAATGAAAATAATCAGTGTTTCTTGAGGATATTGAATAGATTAGTGTGTGAAATGATTAAACTGTCAAAACTACAAACTAGACAAAACTGGAGCATGTTTCCGGTTTCAGGGATCAAAGCGGCGTAGGAGTCTGCCGTGGTTTGAGATGGCAGCAGTTTGTAAAGTTTGGCTCCCCTCACTATCTTCTGCAGGGAACCTCTCGTCTACCATCCTGCACCAGGTTACTGTCTGTCCTCCAGCTTCACTGGTGTTTGACTGCTTTTGTGTTTACCGATTCACCATTCCCGTGAATGAGTCATGCTACCTTGGTCATCATCAACCAGTGTCTTGATAAGGTTCTCTCATGTGTGGATGCTCAGTTACGTTAAATGTAAAATAACACAAAAATATAAACATGTAGCAGTGTGCAAACTGAAATTCTCTCCTGTGAATGCTTTTATTATACAAACTAATAACTGATTTGTTTGTCTGTTTTAGGCTTGTTTAGTTTTCTCCATTTCCTTCAAAAAACTAAACCCAGATGCTCACGTGTTATTGTTTTTAGATCTTGCTTCCCAAAATCTATTGAAATAATAATAATAATAATAATAATAATGCAGCTTCAAATGGATTTTTAAGCGCAGAGAGCTGGAGCAGCATTCTTCCCTTCATCGACGTTTTCCAGTCATTGTGTGGGGTGATGGGAGGGCACCATGTGACGTACTGATTAAAGGTTTTTTTTCACTGGTGGTCAGGTTAGCTTGGATGTAATGATTTTGATGGGCGTAGAATGTGACTAATGTCATTTTCATGCTCATTAAAACATTTACTGAACTGGCGGAAGGGAACATTCATCTCAGTGGTCACCACTCCCATCGGGAAATAAATGCTTCATCAAAGGATAAAAGCGATCACTGAAAACAAGTCTGTATTGATCTGTCATAGCACATGCACTATCCCCCAACGGGACCCAGTCTATGTCCTGCAAAACCCCAAAAGAGCTCCTGATTTTTTTTTTTTTTTTTGGTCACACATCTGTAGATAAAGGCCTCACTATTCAAAAGAACTGCCAAGATAAAAATAGCTGGGTTTTGTTTACGGTTAAAAAATTGGATAAAGTGTCTGATTTCTAGCATGAAGGCAGCCTTAGAGTGGGCGGAAAGAAAAAACCCATAACCTGAAATTCAAAACAAGTAATATTTGGGTTTAATGAATCTTAAATGACAACAGATAACATCCTCCTTTTGTCTGATAATGTTTTTTTTTGTTTGTTTGATTTTTATCCAAAAGAGCAATACAAATCTTGTAAATGGTACCAACATCATGAGTGTAGGCTACAGATTAGGACAGAGCAGTTTGAAAGCTGGAATCTGAGGGTTATTTATGTCCCGCAATTTTAACCAGCGAAAAACTGTGATCCATGCTCACGAAAAAATAAATAAATAAATAAAATGCTTCATCTCAATCGCTTTTTGACCGTGAAATGTTCAACAAATAATCTTTGAACAACCATCTTTCTGTTTATCCGGTAGCATAAATGACAGGCAATTGACTTGGATTTGGTGTTTGTTTTTTCTTTCACTTAAATGGTCACATTCATTAAAGTAGAGCAGACCCATTGCAGCGTGATGTCACAAGCTGCATTTCTTATTTTTTCTTTTAGTGGGTGAGCAAGCATGAAAATCTGAGAAGTTAATATGAAAGAAAAAAAAAAATCTCAAAACACGTGCGTTCGCCTGAATATAAACTAAGGTTTGTCGAGAACTTAAGCGTTCTTTTTGCTAAATAAAGAAAGCAGCAAGCTTCGTAAATACCTCTCCAGCGCAGAACCAGAACTCACTGGTGAGTAGATAGTAGTTAGCAGTCCGACCCTTACCATGGGCATATTTATTTCCCTTTTTTTACTTTAATATTTTTGTGAGGGTTTTCACATGACTTCATACAAATGCAACCATATTAGCGGAGTAGAAAATATTAGCAAACAAGCGCATCAGTCGTCTAAAACTTGAATTGCTCCAATCATGAAAAACTAGTATTCCTTAACAGTGTTTGGCGAATTAAATTTTTTTAAGTGCAATTTATGGGCGGGCTTCTTTTAGTATCACTTTTTACTTTGCATTCCAGCTTTATTTATTTCTAGCTTCTATTTTTTTAACAGACACAATATCCTGAGAGTTGTAACGATTAAATAAAAATACCAAAAAATGAACTTGATGAGTAGTATTGTGCAGAAGCTAGATACATTTCTATCAGCTGGCAGCTTTTATCAGATATTTATTTAAATTTTCTAAAAAAAAAAAAAAAAATTCAGAAAAAATTTAAATATTTAACCTAAACTTCTTTATTAATGTCTGCTGCTATGGATTTTTGAAGTTTGATAACATCAGTAAAAAAAACAGCGCTATTTGTTCTGTAACTTTCATAAGCAGTGAACCGCTGGAGCCGCCTCCAGTCCACCCACCGCAGCTGATCCCATAAGACCCTGATCAGAGCGGAGTTCATTTTTTGCAGCATTTAACATTTTGTATGAAAATATGAAATTTTCATACAAAATGCTTTTTTTTAAACTAGCCCTAAACAACTTCAGAGAATAGTAGATTTCTATTTCAGTCAAACAATGCCAAGAAAAACATTTACTTTGTTGTTAGCATGATTAGCAGTGCTGGCACAGCATCTCCATGTAATTTGTACATTGAAATATTTCCTACATTGTGCCAGAGTCAAATTGCTAGATTGAGGTTAAAAGTTGAAATATTTAATGAAACAATTTTTTATTAATTACTATTCCTTTTGCTCCCTGCAGCACTCTGTAGTTTTCTCCTCGGTTATTATCACTGTAACTGTTTGAAATAACTTTCACTGCTCTGAATGTTTGCACAAAACACACGCATTTATTTAGCAATTTCACTCTTTCAAACACTGAAATGTCTCTGCAGAAGGTGATTCATTTCTCCAGGGTCTCCACTGCCAGGAGGCTTCCATGACACACCACGCGTGTATGTTCGACGCTTAAATGATCTGCCAGTTCTGAAAAGTTCATCTGTTAATACATTTGAAACATTTTTTTTTTTTGGCAGTTTATATAAAAAGAAAATTTTTTTTGAGTGTGCAGCATTTGTTGAGCTGACAGCTTAAATGTCCAGAATGGAATCAATCAAAATGTGACGTCTAGCAACACAACGATCATGTTCTCCGGTTTGGTAACCTCAACCCAATGCCCAACCCAACAACAGTATCAAGTCTAACTCTGATATTGGATCACATTGGTTCTCTACTATACAGCCATAAAGTGTCTTATCAATTTCAACTGATACTCTATTGAAGCTGGGTTATCCTTGACATTGGAAGCCATTTGTATGTTAGGCGTCAACGTTAAATCTCCATGTTATTCTGCAACTTTCGCTTCTTGCTTTGCCAGACGCATCCATACGCTGTGTTTCACCACCACCGCCGCTGCCTTTACTCACCTCATTCACACATGGACAGGCACAATGCATACAGACTGCTTACAGTATAGCCCTATCCAAACACTTTCATGATGTTTGCAAGCATGAGTGTACATCAGCTCCAGCCACTTACTCATGTGATGTATCCCAGAGGACGAATGCTGGCGAGATAGATAAACGACCCCCTTTCTCTGAGCCTGGAGCTCATTCTATGGGTGTGTGTGTGTGTGTGTGTGAAATGTGAGTTAGGATGAGGTTTAAATGCTGACTGGAGTAGGTCACTGAGACCAAGCGGCTAGCGGGAGTGAGACCCCATCCTCAGCATCTTGCTAAGCTGCTTTCAGTCGAACTGGAATCTCTTCCTTCACGGCATCTTCTCAGTTTCTAATTCCAGTCCCTTTCGCCAACTTCCCCTCGACCTCCAAATGTGCATGCTTCTCTTTTGAAGTGTACTTATCTTGGTCCTGTTCTTCCTCCCCTCTCCAACACGTTTCCAGGAGTCATGGAAATTAGATGGGAGAAGTCTTTGATTCTCGGTGCATCACAACGCCTCAGGGTCAGGATCTCTTATCTCGTCAAAGAAACGGTTATGGAAAACGAAAACCAAAGGATAATGGTTATGAAACATAGTTGGGTATAGAGAGAGGTGAAGAATAACAAAAAGGGAAAGGTGTAATGATAAAGAAAGATAGATAAAAAATTGAATAAAACGTGTCAGAATGGCCTAATCAAAGACTTGTTTTGTAAAGAATAATGAGGTAAAAGTCTGTAAATGTGCAAAGCTAACAGAGACATATATACAGAACTTGCGGTTCTTACTGGGGAAAAATGTTCCAAAGTATTGACTCAAGGAGGCTGAATCCTTTGCAATTATGTGGTAGTTTAGTAGTTAGAATGGCCTAGTCAAAGGCCAGTCCTACTTTTCAAACAATACTGGGCTTAAAATATGTAAAAGTTGCAACTCTTGGAGTAAAAGGTTGTTCCAAAGTATGTTGGGGGGCTAAATAATTTGGAGTTATGTAGTACTTTGTGTTGGTTTACGGCACAAAATCCCAATAAAGTACTTTCTAGAGGTATGAAAACTTTTGCACAAAATGTGCGTAAAAAGTAATACTGCCCCAAAAATAGTCCATCAGACATATTTGGCACAGCTAACGTTGCAAGAGTGAGGACAAACCAGAGGAGAAATGACACAGAGGGGGAAAAGAGGTCAGGTGGAAAGCGTTAGCAAAATGAAATGAGATATGAAGAAATCAGGTGAAATCAACGTAGAGCAGACGGTACGTAAATGAGAAGTAGCGAAACTACTTAAAAATGGGACAAGGAGGCAGGGAGGGCGAGATTGACAGATACAAAAAGGAAGAAATCAACAGAATGGGAAGGAAGGTATTGGGAGGAATAGGGAGCCATAGGGAGAACCGTGAATATTTAACTCTGTTTGACTTTCCATCTGTGCCTCTGGCTGTTGCCTCTCTCGGAGACCTTCTGCATGCCTAAAGGTTACTGAAGACACCATACTGTATGTATGTATATGTAGTCTGCGTGTATGTGAGTGTGTGTGTGTGGAAGATAAATTTGGGGTAAACAGCTGTTGGGTTGTTAAAATGCTTCCTGCTCAATTCAAAGCTTTGAAGAACCCAAACAGCTAGAATGTCTTTTGATTATAAAGCAGCTCCGGGTCCTGCAAACACACACTCACTGCTAAGCATCCCAACGCAACAGTGCGCATAGGTCATGTGTCTATGTTGCAATAACAACAGTAGCACATCAAATGAATGATGATCCACTGTATAAAAAGGCATGTCCCATTTTTTCACAGTGTGAAAACTGTTTCCATTTCCTAAAAGCCACAACAATGGCTGACAGTTTCTTAAGTCATTTTTTTCTCCCTTTTACAAATGCATAGTTTACATACACAAACATTACTATGCCTTAAAAGAATTTTGGTAAACCCAAATGACGATGTCGTGGTTTATGCCTCTAATAGCTAACGACAAAATTCAGACATGACTGTCAGGTTAATTAGGCTGCCTGCATTTCTGTTAGGTTTGAATGTGTTTTTGCCTGGTTGTTTGCCTTGTGTGTCTCTGCGTTGCTCTGTGCTGGACCTCTAGAGAAAAGGACCTCAAAAACACCGTTTTCCTTTTTTGACATCATGGAACATTCAAAAGAAATTGGGCAAGATATCGGGAAGGGAACTGTCGACCGTTATATGTCTTATTCACCCTTTGGTGCAATTTCGAGAGAACTGGGGATGCCGTGCGCATTTGCTTTGAGAGTTACATGTATATTCAAATGTAAACACCATGGCGATATCCAACTCTTACACTGGTTGGGAAGGGAACAGGAAGACGTCACATTTTGGCTTTTGCTGACAATTTCAACAATTAAAAAATAAATAAGCCAAAGTCCTCCGGACATTCCAGCCAATAACCGTTTGTAATGTCATCCCAACAGGTTGCGACTGGTCCCACCCCAAGATGACATCTCCCAAAACCAAAGCCAAGAAGAAACCGCCCAAAGACAGCATGACTCTGCTGCCATGTTTTTATTTTGTGGAGGTACGGATAAATTGGGAATGTGAAGGAATTGCAACAGTTCATACATATTTTTATTGAAATTGTCACCTCTGTATATTTTTCTAGCTTAATAATGTCAACATTAAATCAATATCTGAGCTTTTCTTACACGTGTAGGTTGTATGTGCATGCAGCTAAAATGCAACATTCGATAACTTACTCCACTCCAACAAAATAAATCAAATGCTTGTCAGTTGTCCTTGGTTTTGTTTTACGGGTTGTAAATTAACACGTGTGTCGACGCATTCCCGTCCAGCTCCCCATTGTCCTGTCCTCCTTGGTGTCTCTGTACTTCCTGGAGTTGACAGATGTCCTTTCCCCGGCGATGGTGGGCTTCCGTTGCTATGACCGCGACCTCTCCATGCCTTACGTAGAGACTGGAGATGAGCTCATCCCTCTGCTGATGCTGCTGAGTTTGGCGTTTGCCGGCCCAGCCGCTTCCGTAAGTCCGTCTCACAACTTTCAACACAAAGCAGCGCATCGTGTTATATTTGCGAAGTTGAGGGGAAAAGGAAACTCTGCATCTGGTGACGGAAAGCAATCTCACAGCCTGATGCTGCCACTGCTGTGTTTCACCATAAACTATGTATTTAGTGTATTTTTATGCTGCACGATTTGGTTCCGATTGTCCTTTATAAATATGTTTCCTGTCCGCAAAAGCAACACTTTTTTTCTTTACACATGCATGAAATGTAATAATTAATTGTGACATTTCATGCTACTAGCTACTCTGTCAAGCACCTATAAATAATATAAATTATGCTAATGTGCTTTTTGAGCAGATATTCTTGGTGGTTTTGTGTCTAAAATAAATGTAATCGATTCATGTTGTACAAATGTTGCTCAGTTGTACACACACCTAATTGCACCTCACCGCATCAACATCTTGCAGGGGTCTCAAACTCCAGTCCTCGAGGGCCACAGTCCTACAGTTTTTAGATGTGCCACAGGTACAAAACACTGGAATGAAATGGCTTAATTACCTCCTCCTTGTGTAGATCAGTTCTCCAGAGCCTTAATGACCTAATTATTCTGTTCAGGTGTGGTGCAGCAGAGGCACATCTAAAAGTTGCAGGACTGCGGCCCTCGAGGACTGGAGTTTGAGACCCCTGCTGTAGAGTTTCCTAGACCTCATGCAAATTCCAGTGAAACACCGAATAATACAAAAGTCACCCAAATAGGCAAATGTCTAGCAAATTCAGTCTGTCTTCTCTAATGCAATATCGATGTTTAGATTGATAAACATCCAGATTTCCTTTAAACATTATCAGTCACTCCATGCCCCCCCCCCCCCGAATCGATAGACACCAACACACACTACAGTAATCCATCAGCAGCATGGAAACGAGCAGCGACCATTTATCACTCTGATTGGAAGTGATCACTGTTCGATAGCACCTTGCTCTGCTTTCACCCTGCCGTACCTTCCTACAGTAGATCAAAATCACAGACATCTCTACCTGACGCGAATAGCACTTTCACACTTTTGCTTGTCTGTGTTTGTTCTACTCTGCTCTTCCGACCTCGCAAAATGCAAACAGTTGGGAAAAAAAACAAAACACGTGAGCCAATCTTTTCCCCTTCTCTAGATCATGTTGGGGGAGGCGGTGATGTACTGCATGCAGTCCAAACTGAAGACCTGCCCCAAGTTGGAGGGCAGCATAAACGCCGGAGGCTGCAGCTTCAACTCGTTCCTGCGCAGGACCGTGCGCTTTGTGGGTACGTCCGGCCACCAGGCCCATTTAGAAGTCACTAATTTCAACTAATATTGTTCTTACTCTATGTGTCTGCATAGCTTTTAGGATGTTCCCCCTGTTTGGATGAAAGAAAACTCGCAGTCAACGCCAACTTGTGAACCCAATTCTTATTTTCAAAAATCACGAAAGTTTTCATATGTGTTTCAGGCTATACGGTTATCCAAGTTCAACTAAGCCTTGTTTATAGAGTGACAGTTTTACTGTGATCCAAAGTTCCCAGTGAGTCCCGACTTCATTTCATTTTTCAAAGTAAAGAAATAAGCTAATTACAGACATTAAATGAAGGGTGACTTAAAATGAAACCGACTTAAGAAGCTGAGATAATGAAATACCCGAGGCAAACTTTGAGCTTTGAAGTCAAAAGAGTAATTAATTCACTTTCCCGCATTTCTCTCCCTGCATGTGTGTGTGTGTGTGTGTAAGCGTGTAAAAATGCATCTGACTGACAGCTTATGGTGTCACTTCAGGTTGCTGCAAATTCACGCTGTTTTTTTTCTCCCCCACTGCAACACGTGTCTCAGAAATGAACCGCTCTGTGTGAGGAAGGCATTGGGTGTTTTGTTTTTTTTTCAGTTCATTCGCCTGATGCTGCATTCACCTCCGTTGCCTCTCTTCCTCTCCCTCAGGTGTTCATGTGTTCGGTCTCCTGGCAACAGCCCTGGTGACAGATGTCATCCAGTTGGCTACCGGCTATCACGCCCCTTTCTTCCTCACCGTGTGCCAGCCCAATTACACGGCTCCGGGAGTGTCATGTGACAACAACGCCTACATCACGCAGGACATATGCATGGGGAAAGACCAATATGCAATCATGTCGGGACGGTAAAAATGTGCTTGTATTTATTTAGCACAGAGTCTTATTTATATAATATTAAATGTGTCTACATTTAGTATTTTAACACATCTTGCAAGAATACAACTGGCATTAGAATAGTCAAAGCTGTTTATTTATTTAGGATTTCATGAAATTAAAATTGAAATAAAAAAAAAAAGTTAAATGTTCTTTTGTTAAGTAAAAAATTTGCATGTGGTGGCATTTTGGATTCAGGTTTGTGGCTTTTCAAGATGCTCTGTAGAGGCGCATACAGGGGATCAGACAAACAAGCTCCAGCGAGTCGGTGTGAAAGGCATATTAGATCCGTACACAGGAATGATCACAGCTTAGCGGCACTGATACAGGGATAATCCCAGTAACTGTATTACAAAGTGTGCATGCGAGTGCTTCTCTTCTCAAGGGAGCCATTATTAAAATACCTAACCACGTAGTTGTTTTGCATAGGACAACACATTTTCTATTATTACCTTTTGTCGCCAGGGACGGTAAGACGAAGCGAATAGTTTTGAGAGGTGGAGGAAGAAATTGACGGAGATGTGTAAAAATTATTTCTATGAAGCACTTTATGTTTTTTTTTTAAATACAAGCAGCTTTGATGTCTCACCTCAGCCAGATTTAATTCCTCTTACGTACCCCAATGTGCCACATTCGTGGTTAATGGAGCTGAAATCCGAGGGCATTCATTAGGACAGGCGAAACAAGTTGTCGTGTCATGAATTGTACCTTTAAAACAATTCAGCATTTTGTTTACACGTAAAATTCTGAAAAGTGTGGTGTGGTCTTAAACAACCCGCAACAATATCTATAAGTCTTCTATCTCTACCAGCAACAACCCAAAGACTGACATTTTTGGACGTTCTATTTTTGTGAAATTGTTCAAGATAAATCAGACTAAATTAAATGTAAATAATGTAAATGCTATTTACATTACATGAATTTCCTGGCATCCATCTCCAAGCCTTGCCACAGATTCTAAATAGATCTGGACTTTGACTAGGCCATTCCAACACATGAACGATGGTTGAGGATTGTTTGGAAAGAAAAAAGAGAAGGATTAGTCCTTCCAGGATTACCCTATTTAACTCCGTCCATCTTCCTATCAACTCTGACCTGCTTCCCTGCTCAAGCTAAAGAAGGCATCCCCAGATCATGATGATGCCACCACCATGTGTCATGATGGGGGTGGTGTGTGCGGTGTTAATTTTCCACAACACAACATGGCCAAAAAGTTTCATTTCAGCCCATCTGACCACTTTCAATAGATTTGTCCTAGCTACGTTTCTGTAAAAGTTGGGGCGTGCATGACGAATAGCTGCCCTATAAAAATATTCTCCTCTATGACCTCTGCAGTTCCTCCAGAGTTACCATGGTTCGTTTGGATGCTCCTCTGATTTATGCACTGCCTGGTGTATCAGTTTAGGCAAATGGCCATGTCTGTGTAGGTTTGACAATGTGCCATGCTCGTTTTGTTTTTGGACATTGAACAAAGCTCCTTAACGTCTCCAAAGCTTGTAACATTGTTTTATAACCTAACCCTGCTTTAGACTCCTGAAACATTATCCCTAACAGGAAGCAGATTAATTTATACTGAGGTATTATTATTTTGTTGGGTATCTTTTAAAGGCAGTTGGTTGGACTGGATTTTATTTAGGGGTATCATAGTAAGGGAGGTTGAATATAATTGCAGACCACACTGTCAGACTTTTGCTTGCAAAACCGGAATCATTTTCCTTCCACTTACCAATTATTCCCTACTTTGTATTTGTCACCTAAATTCCTAGGAAAGTACAAGTAAAAAAAAATGGCTCAAAAACATCTATCTTTATTTCTCCACTTCTAATTTTCCTGCTCTTTTCCTGTAGGAAAACCTTTCCATCCCAGCATGCTACGCTGTCTGGCTTCGCAGCTGTATATATCTCTGTAAGCACTTCAACTTACTAAGATTCTACTAGCATGATATGTCTGCAGATGGATGCTTATTTATAACCCTGGAAAAATACTCCGTTAAATCTGTTTATATTTGTATTTCTTTTGTAAAATGCAAAGTGACACATTGCAAATCCACAAGGAACAACATGCGGTCAGCCATGACTGTACTTTTCTTCTCTGTTTCATCATCGCTTGACAAAATAAATAGATACAGTATTTTACTTTTTTTAACCAATTATAAAAAAGTTAATGTCTTTTAAATCATATACAAAATCTAGAGATTCACTGTTCAGAGTTTTTATGGCCAAATACTTAGAATGGATTCTGAAAACCTTTGACTTGAAGAGTTATGAATAAGAACCAAGTACTGGGTGAATTGAAGATTCAACCGGATAAACAATATTTTGCAGTAAATTAAAACAATGATTTTATCTAAAGCATCTCAAACATATAGAGCTCTCACTGCATCACTAATAATCAATGTAGTATACAGAGGTATATAAATAAATAAATAAAACTCAGTTAAGAACAAGTACAGCATATTTAGTTATTTACATGACAGAAAACAGCTCACCCTCGTTTTTTTTTCTTTTTGCTTAACACGCCTCAATATGTAGATGTATGCTGTACCAGTTCAAGATATGCTAATGTTTTCTGCAAAAAAATAAATAAAAATACAGCCACGTCTTACTTCATATTTGACAGACAAAAGCTGATTTACTGTAAGATACTAGATTGTTAACAATGCCAGCCTTTCTGTCAAAAACAATCATTAGGGATTTCTATAGACAACAAACAGAACGCCACAATGTCTGAGAGAGGACGCTGACTGTGTTACTCAGCTCCGCAGACACTCATTTCAGTATTATTTCAAAACAGACTGAATGATGACAGATGGGATATTTTCAAAGTGTTCTAGCAAAGAGTGCAATTAGCACAGTCAGTGTTACTAACTCTGAAAATAAGCCTCTGTGTGTGCATAAGTGGAGTCTTGCCTTACCAGTGAGAGTTTCAAAAGATTCACAACATTTCCAAATCCAGCATATTCCCTTACAGATACAATTAGATTCTGCGAAACGATAAAAACAGAGCAATCTTGCCGTAATGCACTTAGCTTTCTCTTATTAGTTGACATTTTAAAAGCAGTGGCCTGAAGGATCTGGCAAGAAAATTGATTTTTTTTCTTTCTGGATTCCCTCTATCTTTTGTGGCTCCTCTGACTTTGCCCTTAAACATTGACACTGGAGTGTTGCACTGAAGTCGTCAGTGCAACTTGATTTACACTAGGTATCATGACTGATCAGAAAAAAGTAGGATTTTTACTTTTCCAATTGGTCGACCACACATATAACCACATGATTTCTATAGGTGTGTCTCTAAAAATAACTAGAACCAGTGATCCGATTTTGGTTTTCAAAGTTGATTGTTTCATTCATCTTTGGTGAATATTGGTTAATGTGTCTTGATGTGTCTGTACTGTGCTGCAAAGTATTGTTGTTTTTCATCATTGCAACACCATCCCATCTGCACACATACACACACGCCTGCCCACCCCCCCTACACACACACACATCCTCATCAGTGGCCATATAACTGCTGCATCACTGGACCCTGTGTGTCCTCATTACAACTCACTGAAAAGGCACTGACTGACATCTGTTGGAAGACAGTAAGGAGGAAAAGAGTTGCTTGCTGTCTAATCTGTGCTCTAATAGATATTTTTTCTCAATTGCAATCTGGTATGCATAAATGCAATCTGGTATGCATTTATTCCTTTGTTCAATTCTCAAAAAGCTTTTTTTGCCACATTCTAAGATTATGAACAAATGAAGAGCCAAGAGAAAAATCTCCCCACACACAAACATATTTTGAGTAAATCTATATGGGATGTAAGGAGAAATTTCTCATTGCTGACAGGTTTTCTCTCTTGCTATGAAGAGTAGGATTTGTTTCTGCTCAGTGGCCTGTGGACAAGCTTGTTAAAATAGGTTCTTTTTTTTGCAAAGCCTGTCATTCTGTCACTCAGCTGTCTTCCATTTTATGCAATCAAAATACAGTAGGCATGCTGGAAATGTGAATGCAGCGAAAAATATATTCTTTCTTTTTTTTCCTTTCCTGCTCACTCATCAACTCTGTTTCTGTCAAAAGATGTCAAACTGTTCAACTGTGCGCACGCCATTCCTTTTCCTACTAGCTAAACCCTATCAGAAGCAACATAATAATCTTTTTAATAAGTCATGTTTCACTGGTTATTCATGCCCTATATTTTGTTTCATATTTTGTCTCATTACAACCACACAGTTTATGTGATTAACTAACCCAGTTCAGCTCCAATTAGTCAACAGTTTGTCTTTCTGGAGACGTTTCTCATAAATTGGTCTAAGGGTGGGCATGTATTGTATCGTTCATGATTTACTGTGATAAATTACTTATCGCGATAATTTAATCATTATTATTGCGATAGACAACAATTAATGATGTTTAAGACACCCCAAAACTGTCCTTATTGTCGGGATTGATAGTTTTACTATTTTCTCCACCGTTTGTTCAATAAAAGCATCAATAAATACAAGCAAATTTGAAAATAGACTTACTTTGTGCAGCTTAGTTGTTTGTGGGGCTGTCATGTAAATGCACAGCTACCTAAAAAAGAAGCAATAAATAGTTTTTATCATCATGTTTATCACAGTGACAATAGTACAAAATACTGACCTGATATCCTGTTTTATTTGCAAGTGTGAGAGTAAAGGGGACAGAATACACAGGCATGCATCTTTCAAGTTTTTATCAGTAAAACATTGAAAACCACACGTCCATTTCATTTCACTTCACATTTATGTGCTACATTGCAATGGGCTTTCGCCCGAAAAAACACACACACATTTGGGTTTAACTTGAATAAATGTGAAAAAATATTTTTTTTAAAAAGAAGTCTGTCAAACTACCTCTTGATCCCCCCACATGTCTGAACTTTCTGTCTTTTACCAATCTGTGCATGTCTCCATCCCCACAGATGTACTTCAATACCAGCATCAATAGCACAACTAAGCTGCTGAAGCCCCTGCTGGTGTTCGCCTTCTGCATGGCTGCGGGCCTCGCTGGCCTGACTCAGATAACGCAGCACCGCAGTCACCCGATAGACGTCTACGTGGGGTACCTCATAGGAGCTGGCATCGGAGTCTATCTGGTGAGTTGAGAGAAGAGCGCCCAGGACGGTGTGACACACGCGTGCGGTTCCTGTTGTGCTTTGGACAATTTAGAGTCAAACCAAAAGGAAGCAGGGGTCAATCATTTTTGATCTGTTTAAAAGCAATCATCTTTTTTTTCATTGAATTTCAACATAAAAAGCTGTTAGCTTCTCATTTAGGAGCTAGTTTCTCCTCCATAGTGTATTTAGGAGTCAGTATGCAGCATGGTTAAAATTTTTTTATTATTATTATTATTAATCTGTTAAATTGTGGTATTGTCTTTCTTTGAACAATGTCACAGCATGTGCTAACAAATTCTTGATTTTTGCACCACTTCCACTCTCCCTGTGTGGCTTCCATGTTTTTTTCTCTCAGCATGTTTTTTTTTTTTTCCACATGCTATTAATAGCTATTTCTATTAAGGAGTGAAAGCGAGAGAGAATAAATAATCCGATAAAGATTCTCTGAAGAATTTCACACTTCGTTTTAAGAAAACTTGTCGTTGCCAATTTCCACGCTTCTCCTCTCTTTCTCTAGTCTCTCACTTTTTGAAAGACGGAGCGATTTCTGCCGCTTAAGGAGGGAAGAAAATGAAGGGAAAGATTCAAACTGACCAAAATAGCAAAATAGGAAGAGACAGCTATTCATGTACACTCTCCGTACTGATAGAAAAACTTCCAAAAAACATTAAAGATGCTTTCACACTTGTTATTTAATATGTACAATACTTCCATCTCATTATTTTTCTCCGCCCTGCGTCTGTTAGGCTGTGTACGCTGTGGGAAATTTTAAAGCATCAGAGGAAGATTCTCCCACTTTGCAGCGGCTGACGTCGGTTCATCACAAGGACGGGCTTAGGGTGTTGACCCAGCGGAGCCACGATTCCCTGTACAGGAAGACTCCCAGGGTGTCAGAGAGCAGGGAGGAGCTGGGGGCCGGGTTGGGGTCCGGAGCCCGCAGTAAGGTGAGGAGGGAAAAGGCGTCCCTGGCTTCGCTGAAACGAGCCAGCGCCGATGTGGAGCTCCTGGCAACGCGTGGCCCCATGGGCAAGGAAACCATGGTAACCTTCAGCAACACCTTACCCAGAGTCGCAAATGGCAACAGCCCCATCTCCCCCTCCGATGAGCCAGTCGTCACGCAGCGCCACATGACCTTCCACGTGCCCTTCGATCCCCAGAGGTCCCGGCAGCTGGTGTCCGAGTGGAAGCAGCGCTCGCTGGAGCTCCGCAGCCAGAGCTCGAGAGACGAAGACGAGGGAGAGGACGAGAGGGACAGAGGAGGCGGCGGAGGGGCGGCTGCAGGGGAAGGAGAGAGCAGGGGCATGCCTTCGTCTCTTTACCCGACGGTGCAGGCCAGCAACGTTACTGCCACGCCAGCAACGGCAAGGATGGCCGTGGCACCGCCGTTGGTTCATATCCCTGAAGAGGCCTCGCGGCCTCCACCCGTTTCCCCAAAGAGTGCCAAAACGAGAGCCAAGTGGTTGTCACTCACAGAGGGAGGAAGTGTGAAAGAGCCTGGATCCGGACCCATCGCGGTGTCGACTCCCAGGGTTCCCAATACGCAGCCCAACCAGCTTCCCAGCCAGCAACGAGTCACTCAGGTGAGAAAGATACTAGAAAACTCTTTTCATGCTTCTTAAAGTGGGGGGCGGTATTGTGCAAAATCAGTTTTTTTTTTTTTTTTAGTTTTATGTCATGTCATAATATTATTCCCTCGTCTTAAACACACCTTGAGCCATTAACACTCCTTTGATTCTTTCATACATATGTGAGGAATCTTTTAATTTTCCGTAGTAACCATTCCGGGGTACCTCAACGCTTGCTCATACAAAGAGCCGCCTACTTCCACAAAACTCCTTGGAGCTCTATACCTTTTGGGTGGCACCATGGAAAATACATAGGAGCACCCAAAAGGCATAACTCCAATTTTCATAAATACAGAGGCCATCTTAAAATGTTATAGATTGTGTTACATTAGAACTACAAACTTACGTATATGTCTTTATGGGATCATTTGCAAAAAGTCATCAATCATTTCTCGTTTCACAATTATGTGCTCCTTTTTGGTCTACCATAAGAAAGCCAATGATTTCTGTGGTACATTTTACAAGGCGCTGTATAGTTTGAACAAGAGAGGTAATTGAGCAGCTGCCAGATGCTGGACAAACTAAATAACTATAATTTATTTAGGCGGTAATCAAAGCTAAACTCTGAAGGAAACAATTTGCCTGAGTAGTTTTCTCAGTTATTCCCTCATTAGGATGGAAATTGTAGCGGAAATTAACATGTTGTTGTCATCATATAGTTTGTACGTTGACTGCTGCCCCTTCCTGCAGGTCATAGCCATGTCGAAGCAGCAGGGTCATGGAGGAAACACTTCGTCGGCCAAGACATCAGAAGGGGGTTCCTCCTCGGGCGGTGGCTCCAACTGCTCTGAATCGCCGTACTACCGCATCCCGTCCGATCGAGACAGCTGCACCGGCAGCAACCCGGGGAGTGTCGCCGGCAGCGGGAGCATCGTCACCATCGACGCTCACGCCCCCCACCACCCAGTGGTGCGCGTGTCAACCAGCAACGGAAAGCCGTGGGAGTGGAGGAACACCATCAGCGGCAACATGATGAGTGCCGACGCGTCGGGCGACAAGCACCGCATGGCTCTGCAGCGGCAGGACAACGTCTGCCACTACAGGGACTACCGGACGCTGCCGGGGAAAACAGACTCGCTTGGCTCTTCCATGACCAGCGGGAGTGCAGAGGTGGGACTGGGACTGGGAGTGGAGCTGCCCCCACCACCCCTTCCCACGGCCTCCTCGCCTCTGCCTCCTCCGCCTCAGTTGTCTTCCTCCCCTCTTCCACCACCTCCATCTCCTTCCCCGTTGCCCCCGCCTCCACACTCAGGCCCCACTCCCATGCCTCCACCTCCTCCTCATTCTAGCTCCCCTCACATGCCCCCACCCCCTCACCCGTCTTCCTCCCAAATGCCTCCACCTCCTCAACCGTCCTCCTTGCAGATGCCCCTGCCTCCTCACCATTCCTCCTCACACATGCATCCTCACCCTTTATCCAACCAGATGCCTCCACCTCCTCACCCTTCTTCCTCTCCGCTACCTCCTCCTCCTCTTCCCTCCTCGTCCATGCCTCTTCCCCCCCACCCTTCCCACTCCGGCATGCTTCCCCCTCCGCCCCATCCAGACCTGCTGATGGATGGCCACGGCCAGGCCCTATCCCGCTCCTCCACCCTGCCCCGCCGGCCCTCCGTGTCGTCCCGCAGCCACGCCGAGCAGGAGCACTACTACAAGGCCATGCAGAATGAGAGGATGTTATAGTTGGGGAGAGGCAGGGAAGACAACAGACATCATCTCAACATTAGAGATCGTACTTGAAATGACAGAACTGAAGGAGGCAATACAAGAAACAAGGCTGCAACAGGTCAGCAGAGATTTCCGATTTCTGAAAAACGACAAATAGGTTTGGAGCCACTGAGGGCGCCAGGGACTGTAAGGAGGTCTAAAACAACTCAGCGGGGCGGCTGTTTTTCCTCGTCTCTCTCGCTTATCCTGCCACAGCACCAGCCGAGACTGAGACGAGGAAAGAGAGAATAAAGGAAAACAAGACGGAGAGGCAAAAAAAAAAAGTGAAGTTTGCTTGTGCTTTTGCCTCCGGTTTTGTTAGCATCTCTGGAGTTTCTTTAAGGACGGGTTCAAAAGAAGGAGCTGAGAAAGAGATATCACAATGGATGGTGAGAGATTTGCTAAATCAAGTTCCCCTAGAGAGGAGACTGAGAAAACAACTACAGGCAATGCATGCTCATCTGAAACCAGAGCAGCCATTTGAGGTTTTCCTGTGATCTCTTTTTATCCAGCTGAAACACTCTTCTTCCAATGCGCCGAACAGCAGAGAATATGGCCAATTCAGCAAATTTAATCACAGGTTTAGGAGTATTAACTACAGCTCACAAAGGCTTGAAAGTGAGGGCATTGTCTTTTCGATGCCAAGCAGGTGTATCGGCATGCACCAGAGATGCTCGACTTAGGAAGGAGAGGTGAGTACAAATAGAATCGTGCACCACTGGGCAACTTCCTATACGGACGTCACTGAATGGATTATTATGGCTGTGAACATTAGAGGCAGTGGAATGGAAAGAGAATCGCTTCTAAAATGAAAGTTCAGCTTTCAAAACAATTCCTGAGTTATCTGTTTGTACAATACTTTTTTAGATATATTGTCCAGGAGAGCTCTTCAGGAATACTCAAATGTGTTCATTTAAAACTTTATCAAAACTGGACTGTTGTCGACTGTCATCCACCTCTTGTGTGCTATGAGTGATTGTCACTCTTGTTAGCCTTTTAGTTATTGCACCATCACTTCTTTCGTTTTTTTTTTTTTTTTACTTATAACACGTATTAATTCAGGTCAGATTGCTCTTTGGGAGCATTAAGGAATTTTAAATGAATTCTCTTAATTTTCTTCAGGGGAGTTAAATTCATTTCCATTTTGGGCCATATAAAGATTATGAATGAATCTTTCTCAAAGAACCAATTGTAGCAGAATATATTGATAACAACCCCATTAACAAACAGTTAAAATATTTGATGAAATATTGAATATCCTTTAATATTTGTAGTATTGGGTCTATACAGTTAAAAACTACCTTGAAATTATATTTAGGCACATAACTGTAAACTTGAAGATTCTATTTCTGTGGCCCTCTAAGATCTAATTTCATCCAAGTCTGACATTAAATCTATTGCGGACCAGATTTGGCCTATTATGTATACATCATTTCTGAGGTTTTGAGGACTTTGATCAATAGTTCATGTCAATGAGGGATTCAGAACAAAACGTTGAAATAATCAGGTTGTATTAAATTTCTTCTTTTTTCTTTTGCATCACAAGTGCAATCATTCTTCCATCACCAACTTTGTTCCCTTGATCATTTTCTTTAGAAATAATCTTTTCTGATAAATCCAGGCTCCTACTTTAAACCAGATGTGTAACCTGTATTTTAAAGCATGAATGAACCGGTTTTTTATTGATGGTTGAAGCCCATTGAGAATTTGAATCCTGCTTTTATGGCAATCTAACATTTCAAAGACGAGGAGCCTTATTTTGAGAAAAGTCTGTTACCTATACTGTGAAAGTCCTTTTTTTTTTATCCTTCCTTCACGGGTACTCTTAGTTTATTCGGTGTCCCTGGTTACCATTGTTATTTCCCACATTTTCTGGGTAGCAGCATGTGACTTTCTTGCCTAGAGCCAAGTAAAATGATACATGACAGAAACGTCTAATCAAATGGCTGCTGTTTTAGCCCCATAGGTAGCTATAGGGAAGATTTTGAAACCATACAAAGCAGCAGGGTCTGGTGCTCAATTTTTGTATTTCTACTTTTGTAGAAGCTATGCCGATGTAAATATGCCTTCAATACAGGAGATAACGAGAAGAATCTCTCTCAAATAGCGTTAGTCGATGGACGAAATCCTTTGATCTGCCTGAGCTCTGGGGGGATTTGACAGAAAACTGCCAAATCCCTCCAATGGCAGACTCACTGTCTGAAAGTAGACACATTTTCATGCACAGCTGCAGAAAAGGCCGTGTGTCGGTTGAGGTCTGTGGTTGTAAGGCTGGGTTAAAAGGAATATTTAAATTGCAATTTCTGAGCTTCTTTGGCACTGAGAGAATTTAATAATGTAAGAGAGCTCTCATTCTCAAAGCGTTGTCTGATTAAAATGAGAAATTTGTGTAAAATATGTAGTATTAAGTTTACTTGTTTATCTTGAAGTTAAATTATGACGCTAAGTGGAATGATTGCTGTTTGTACTGCTGAAATTGATGAGTAAAATAGCTATTTAGCTTTCGACCCAGCAGAACTAAAACAACAAATTAACAGATATTTCCTGAAAATGCTTCAAATGTATTAATTGTGTCCCTCATCAAATATTAAGCAACATGATCACCGTATTAGGCCTTCAAAGCCCCAAAATATTAATATTTTCCAAAAAAAAATGTTTGAAAGCTCTAAACAAAATTCAGGGTAACGCTAATGGTTTAGCTTGTCAATACAATTTTTTTGTTTGCCATTAAAAAGATAATTTTTGTGTTCCTGGCAACCTTTTAGTTTTAGTCATTAGGTCCTGTAATACACATAATTACAAGACAAAAAGGTAAATACTCATACAAACTAACCCAAAAAAATATCTAATTATGTTGTTGTAAGGCAATAAAAAATGTTTAAAGGTTTTTTTATTAGTTAAAAAAATCTAATGATTAAGAATTTCTGTAATTTATTTTGTCAGTCGCACAATAAACAGTCTAAATGAATGGATTCTTGGTAAAGATGTGTTGCAATGCAGTAGCAGAATCTCGCACTGAAAATTAAAATTAGAAATCCAAAGTTACACTCACACGAACATTGGTCACCATTCCCAACTCCATTTCCATGTTTAATGAAGCTAATGTTACTCTCATCAAACCAAAGAATAGTCAGGTCTTACAGTTAAAGTCTTACAATTTCGCAAACTCCACAAGTTTATGCTAGTGATGGTAGAAATTATAACTATTTCCTGGCATTCCCACCAAATATCAATTTGACTTGTGGATAGCATCTAATAGGTGATGTGTCACATCATATTTACATGTCATAGAAACAGAAAGTTATGGATTTTTAATAAAAGGTTCCTACAAAGTCTGACCAGCTTGGAAAAATACATCAATAGTCATTTTATAGGAATTTTTTGGGCTCTAATCACCGTGTTACTCAGGATTTTTTCTTCCTCACCCCCCCTCGAAATAATTGGGTTCATACTAAATGTTGGCATTGTCTCAACTTTTCACTGTGAGATTATTCTACTGCAGTAAAATATAAAATATGTATTTATCTTAAGGCATATCTTTACCACAGAGTGCTAGTAAGTATGACACATGTCCTCCGCCTATAAGAAAAGGAAGATTTGCACAACCTCTTGGTGCTCCTTTTAAACACCTCCTACACACCTTTGTGTCCGTTTATATCTTGTATAAAGTTTTTTTCCTTTTTTTCCAGACAGAAGATATCTCATTTAATCACACGTGGTTCATTTTGGCCACTAATTTGATTGTACTTTTTCAAAACACAGACTCGACGACGGGTGACATCGCTGTCCACCTGCTCACCCCAAATAACCCAAGAGGTAAATAGACTGGTTTTGTAAAGTTGTCATAGGAAGAGGTTCTGTTAAATGGAACAAGTTGTGTGTGCTTCTTTAGAGGTGCTTCTCAGACGAGGAGCTGGTAGTTAAGTTGCCTGTCACTTTGTGCTGCATGTGTGTAAGAGTGTGTGTGTTTTTTTTTTACGTTAGTACTTAAACCTTTTTGAAAGAATAATCCTCTGGTGAATATGCTACAGCTTTGAGCCCAGTTTGACTGTAAGATATTTGAAATGACTTAATATTAATGCTACTATTATTTAAAAGTCCTCTTTTATGGGCTAATGTTTTCTATCTGTGGTGATGTGTAACATTGATAACTTTGTTGAATAAAAAAATAATGTCTGCTTAACTGAGGGTTGATCTCGTGGTGCTTGAAAACAATGCCTGGAGTTCATAAGGCAGCACTCAAAATAGCGAGTGAGGTCGATGCCACGGCGGCGTTTACCGCCACCCTGATGAAAAGGATCTTTCTCATCGATTCTTAGGTTAAGAGAACTTTCTTCCTCATACCACAACTTGGACACACACAAATGTGTGTAGCAAATGTAGAAGAAGCACATTTGCAGTGCAGCATTTCTCTCTCTCTGCACGGTTTAGTGTCAAGTTTCTGAAATGAATTCCTCTACGTTGTTGGTCGGTCCTAAGCGAATTGTCTAGAATAAAACAAACACTGTCTGAGGTCTCGTGATGTTTTAGAAAAGAATGGGGGGGAAAAAAATTCCCAGATGTCATTCTTTTTTTTTTTTTTGTCACAGCCACAAATATTGCTTACTTTGACTTTGTGTGATAGAACAGCAAATGCAGGATAAATAGTTAAGTGGTTTGAAAATAAAAAAACCTTTTAAGTGAAAGGTAAAGGAACATACCAGCATTGCACATCAAATTGCTCAAGCTCAGTAAAATTGGATGGAAAGTATCTCTGAGCAGAAATTTTAAGGTATTGACACAAATACTAAATTAGATTTAGGTCTGTACTTTGACTGGGTCGAAACAAATGAACATGCCTTGACTTCTAGCTTTGGCTGTAGTGTAGTATTTGACGTTCTTTTGTTTTGCAGCCACCAAACCGTTTTCTTTCAGTATTACTCTGTATTAAGGTCTACCTAAACTAAATTACACACAAGTGAGCTATTTACTGTTTAGGTGGCATCAATAAGCAACTGATTCTACAGGATTTTAATTAGGGGTATCATAGTAATCAGGGCGGACTATCATGCAACTCAGTTTATGTTAATGAATCACAGAAAATCCCAATAAAAAAGATTGGATGCCTTTGAGAGACACTGCATGTGGTGCTTAAAATGTGTGTCGGTTTTTTCTCTGAACGTGTCTGTCTTCGCTCATATGCATATTTGTGTGTGTGCCCAACACTGTGGAGCAATGAGCTGTGTGATGAGGCCATAGAGGTAGTGGGGGGGCAGATGGTGTACCAAGGCCTGAGGACAGTCAGTCTGTCCATGACTCACACTCGGCAAACTAGCAGCCCTTTCTCTCAATGTCGTCTCTTCCACTCCCCAGCTCCCCCAACCTTCTTTCATTGGTGGCCCAGAAACTGCCACACAACAAGTGTGCCTGGATATGTGACTACAGGAGGCAACAGAACAGAAAATGGAGACTGAGCCATGTGTCTATTTTTGTGACTGAGTGCCTTCTTTTTAGTGCTTATACAGTATCTGTGCACCCCCGGGTTTGTGTGTGGATGTGTGAGTGTGTTTGGCCAGGCCAAGCAGCTTACAGCCTTTTCAGGACTGATTTACCACTGCAGAAACAGCACAAAAGCCTTTTGTGTCCCACTCCTTTGTCATCCCGCTCACTTTGACACTATCATTCTCCCGTCTGCCACCGCATCAAGCTCCCTTTCCACCTTTACAAATGGAGGAAGTGGATTTGGTGCTGCCCACCTTTAATTTTGAGCTTAAACAGCTCTCTGACTTCTGAAAGATTGGATGCTCATGGATGATAGAAATACTCTTGCTTTCTGTTTAGTCAATACAGTGAATCATAAACCTAAAAAAAAAAGTTCATTGAATTCAGCATGCAAATGTAACATCGGTTTACTTTGGTCATGTAATCTGGCTCGAGGTTCTCAATTATGGAAAATATCACAATCAGTTGTAATCATTTAACACAATCACAGTCATTGAGCTTAGAAGCACATCACAATTATTGCACTTAAAAATCTAGATTAGGCCTGACGCAATAAGCAATAACTCAGTTAATTGCACAATCAATTAAAGTGAGTTCAATAATTTCCATTTGCCTGATTTATCACTTCTCTCTTTTCTCGTTCTACCAAAAATCAAATGATAAAAAGTGTTCGGTCTGGTGCATTGGACTCAACTTGCTCCCTTTTTTCTTTTAATACAGACTTCATAATTAATTTTATTTCATGTTTCTGTTGTTTTATTTATTTTTGGATATATTAAATGTCTTCCAGTTCCAGTGTTAAATGTTCATTAGGATTTAAAGTTTATTGATGTTTGAGAATGTGCTCTTGGATTACGCCATTACCATAATATCATTTGAAAATGGTCTCAAAACAACAGTATTATTTTACATCGTTTTGGAATAACCTCTAGGACAATTTATTGTCCAGCAAAATTTCTTGTGGCAGGCCTAATCAAAGGAGGAGTGCAATTACTATGTGGAATGTGGCAAAGTAATTTTAATTATACTGTATGTTCAATAACAATGTTAACATTGTTAACCAAGTCTTCAGTGTAAATTAATGTTAATATAAAAACTGACAGGTGTAAAGATCTACAGTAAAGTATCTCCTAGGACCTAAATGTAATGTTTCAGCAAATTTTTTTTATTTCAAAAGTCGCCGTTCAAAGTTTGCTTAATTTCTCCCTTAAAATCTCTTCCTGATTAGATGACATCTGCTTCTGAGGAATTCACAACACAAACACACAAAGAATTTATTCTGCGCTCTGAATCCAACTAAATCTCACAGTTTCCTCCAAACCCATGTTGTAAACCCAAATGTTAGTCAATCCAGTAAACTCCGACATTGTGGAAAGCTGTGGCAAAAATCCCAACAAGGTTCAGTGCGTCAGTCAGGCGTCTCTACCCACCACAGCTGGAGGCTCAGAGTGACATTTTCAGGAGGTTGAGATTCTCTCGGTCTCTTGCTTTATTTTGAACCAGCTTCTACCCTCCTTTCCCTGTACTTTTTCAAATCGATATTTCATTAACTTTTATGTGGCCAAACAGTGACACAGAAAGCCAAAGTGCAGAGAAATATTGCATCCACAACTGAATGTGAGGAAAACCAGGTCCCCCACTAGTCGCTATATTTTATAACAAATTCTTTTTTTTTAAATCCCAGAGGCTATCTGTTTGGAGGGAGAAAAATGTCCTACCAGGCTTCTAGCGACATCGATGCAGCCCAGCTGGGAGCCTGACATTTTTATAGCACCCTGCAAGTGCTGCTTTATAGAAAGTTAACTTTCAACCCTGCAGACTTTAGTTATTCTGAAGCTATGAGGCTGTTTGTCTGGGTTTTTATTTTACAGCAAGTCTGCAGCAGTGCTGGAAGCTTTGTGAGGCTTCCAGGGAGGTGCTGTGGTCACAACAGAGGACAGCTACTCACCAGGCTTTCAGACGCAGCCGTCAACCAGGTTATTTTAGAGCACTTTGTTCTTCTTTTTGCTGACAAGCGTTTTGGAGATGATGATTTGGTTTTCCAGCAGGACCTGCCACCTGTCCACACTGCCAAATATACCAAACATCAATGGCTGTGGTGTTACTGTTAATGTTTAGCAGAGGTGTGACCAAGTCACTGTGTTGCAAGTCTCAAGTAAGTCTCAAGTCTTTGTCCTCAAGTCCGAGTCAAGTCTCAAGTAAAGACAGGCAAAAGTCGAGTCAAGTCTCAAGTCAGGAACCTTTAATTTCAAGTCATTTCGAGTCGTTTTTATTTTATTTTTTTTTAAATTTGCAATTATACATAAAATTCCAATAATAGACCATTTGTTCATTTTAAAATATGTATTTATCTCAAATGATAGAACATGTGTAGCTGAACACAAAGTATAAAAAACATTTTTAAATTGGACCACTTTATTGCCCAGTTCTGTTAAACTTGATATTCAATAAAAAAAGACGAAAATGCTGACATTTCCACAGCACAATACAAAGAACCAGAACAGCAGTTTTTTCCTCTTTTCTCTGACCTGTCAAAACAATATATTGTCAATATAATTTCCCAACGTAGATGTCTTCAAATACACCAACCATCCTTAGATGATACTAGACCCGCTCATCATCATAATGGGACAGAGAGACTCTGTTCCCTGTGTTCAGGTCCAGAATCTGCTTTCTGTTCCGGAGCCCCGCTCACTATCCACCGGCTTCCTGAGCTAACACGGTGCACATTATTTGTGGAGGCATTTGAAGGACCGGATTTATGGTAAATCATCACCAATTTAACCCGGAGTACACATGCTAACACGAAGTTAGCTAAAGTCAGCTATCTTACAGCAAAAGAAAAGCGCCACCTACCGATCTTTGCAGTATATTTCTTCCTCAGTGAGATTCTCCTACCGTTTTACACACTCTCTCTCTTTTGTCGTTAAGCACGCCCGTTGCCGTGGCAACCGCCTGCGCCCCGCAAGCGGAGCTACAACGTTAAAAACATAACATTCAGTCCGTTACGATGTCAAGTTTCCAGGCTTGATATTTATTTCTCGATTATTGGTTGATTAGCTAATGTAAACTCCTGCTCTGCTAGTCAGTCGGTCTTTGAATCGCCTTTTTTTTTTGCTAATGGAACTGAAACGCACTGAATTGCGCAACACGTTGTTGAAACAATAATTACTGAGAATATAAATTTTAACAGGTTTTGTTGATTATTATCAGAGGTGGGGACTCGAGTCACATGACTTGGACTCGAGTCAGACTCGAGTCGTTAAAATCGCGACTTGAGACTTGACTTGAAAAAATGCTCAAAGACTCGGACTTTGACTTTAATATACTGCATTAGGTTTTCTATCAATTTATTATTTCTGCTATAACTGATGTATATTCGCATATAAAATAAGTCAATAAAGTTTAATTTACAATTTTTATGTCTTCGTGTCATGAGAGGTAGATCTCAGCCGGCTGGTGAGAGAAAAAGTAGATCTTGGTCTAGAAAAGTTTGAGCACCCTGCGGTAGATCGTCGTTGCCGCTCCGATCTAAATCAGGGGTTTTCACTTGCATTCAACAGGCTGAGTTAAAGCTCCCAGTCGGTGAAAACCCCTGATTTTGTCGTTAAGCACGCCCGTTTAAAAAAACGCGGCAAAGCTACAGAGCTCAGGGAACGAAATACGAAATAACCGCTCGAATATGCTTCCGCGAGTAATTTCTTTTGGCTACGTAGATTATGAACTTTCGACTAAAAAACGAACTGCAACTTGTAAAACATGCAAGAAGAGAATAGATGCCACGACGTCCAACTTTGTCCGGCATTTGAAGCTTCACAAAGATCGGTAGGTGGCGCTTTTCTTTTGCTGTAAGATAGCTGACTTTAGCTAACTTCGTGTTAGCATGTGTACTCCGGGTTAAATTGGTGATTATTTACCATAAATCCGGTCCTTCAAATGCCTCCACAAATAATGTGCACCGTGTTAGCTCAGGAAGCCGGTGGATAGTGAGCGGGGCTCCGGAACAGAAAGCAGATTCTGGACCTGAACACAGGGAACAGAGTCTCTCTGTCCCATCATGATGATGAGCGGGTCTAGTATCATCTAAGGATGGTTGGTGTATTTGAAGACATCTACGTTGGGAAATTATATTGACAATATATTGTTTTGACAGGTCAGAGAAAAGAGGAAAAAACTGCTGTTCTGGTTCTTTGTATTGTGCTGTGGAAATGTCAGCATTTTCGTCTTTTTTTATTGAATATCAAGTTTAACAGAACTGGGCAATAAAGTGGTCCAATTTAAAAATGTTTTTTATACTTTGTGTTCAGCTACACATGTTCTATCATTTGAGATAAATACATATTTTAAAACGAACAAATGGTCTATTATTGGAATTTTTTGTATAATTGCAAATTATAAAAATAAAATAAAAACGACTCGAAATGACTTGAAATTAAAGGTTCCTGACTTGAGACTTGACTCGACTTTTGCCTGTCTTTACTTGAGACTTGACTCGGACTTGAGGACAAAGACTTGAGACTTGCAACACAGTGACTTGGTCACACCTCTGATTATTATTTGTTGATATAATTCTTTAATGAAGCTACAAACGTTAGGACCTTAGTGAATATTTTGATAAACGTGTCAGAAGAGGAAGTTCTGGTCTCATCGTCCTGGCGGTGTTCAGTTTGTCACCAACTGTAGAGATCAACTCAAAACCTTCCAGTGATCGACGTATTGAGCCCCCTGATCTACCGTAACACACCAAACACTACACGATGATCTGTTACGAAATCGTAAGCGACAATGTTAGAACGGCCGGCATTCTAACATTGTCTTATGGGGAAAAATAGGGGCAAAAAAACCTTGTAGTGTGAATTATTGCATCAGGTAGTCGATGTGCCCATTTTCTCTATTTAAATCTAATTATTACTGAAGGGCAACATAGTATACGGACTTCATAATCTGCACTCTTTTGGTTGAATGCAGTATTTATTTCCACTTTGGCTTTATGTTGTTTAGTTTTTTTTCAAGTAAATTTTTTGTTAATGGAGACTGAGAATCCATTTTATTTTTGGTTGTTTTGTTTATTTTGTTTATCAGTTCCAGTGTTTAGTGTTCTTTTGAAAATAAAGTGTATCTATCTTTGGCAGGAAATCGCATGCATTATTACATCATTTCCATTACATCAGTGTAAAAAGGTCTTCAAACAATATTGTCGTTTATCGCAATAATTTCTGAGACAATTAATCGTTGAGCAAAATTTATCGGGACAGGCCTAGGAATACCAAAGAATGACACGTGCCAGCTATGCTAACACTGATGTTTGAAAGCAGCCTAAAATGAACAGTAAAGCTCCTGTATCTGCGATGATAATAATGCTCCATACTCTAAAGTTCAACATTGAATTTCCGCCACTTCCTGGACACACAATTATCACGTTTAAACAAGATACGTATCACGTCTAAGATAACTATCACGCTATAGCGTGATAGCATTCAAAATATTTTTTTCCCTGTGTGATAGGAATGCGCTGCCATACAAATCAAACCAAAATTAATACTGTTCCATCTGAGGACAGTCGGGAATAAAACCCACTTCCGTTTTTCAGTTGAATGTGTTTGGCTCATTTGTCTACACTGGGCCACACATGTATACAGGCATGAACAGCAGCACACGCCTAATAGGATTAAAGATAAAAAAAAGAGTGCAACACCCCCAGCCCCAAATGAAGGATTGTTTATTGGAAGTAAACCCTGAGTTTCACTGTAATAGCTGTATGCACAAACACACACACACACACACACACACACACACACAAAAAGGACAGTGTAAGCTACAAAAACACACTCTTACAACCAGAACGTTTCAACTAAAAATAATGTTCACCTCTAAAAATATCAACTCTAATTCAAAACTATGCCCTAGTGTTTATATACAACAAATTCACAATTTCAATCGATTAAAAAATTAGAACCATCCTCATTTACAAAAGAAACATACCTTGTGCCTCTATCAATAGGGCCGCTAATCTTCTGTTCCTTTCTGCCGTTAAGCTGCCATTCTACAACATATATAGAGCAAAATAAAAATAAAATAACATCAAATCAAAAACTGGAAGTCATGTGTCATACAAAATAAAATGAGATAAAGGAACAAAGCGCTAAAGATGTCTAAATGAGAGACAGTTTAACCTGAGTTCATCCAACACTTTTCCTCATCAAAAATGTCTTTTGATGAGGAAAACACTGTTGAGCAGATTTAATGGGAAACCAGGTGATTGTGTTTTGCATTGTTAAGCCTATTGAAATTACAGCCACATTGGCAGAAACTAGTCTAAATTGTTGGGAAAAGTTTCATTTGTCTTAATATGAATGAATTTATTTGGAAATGTTTTAATAGTTTGAAACATCTCCTTTACTAGAAGGTGTGAATCACTTCAGAGCTTTTCCTGGTTACCATAGCAATAGCAACTGATGTTACACTTCTACCTAACTGATGACGTCATTAGGATCAGATGCTTTGTGTCATAGGTCTATGACATCAGCTCTGAAACCTCTTAAATAGTTTGTCACTTGTGTTCTAGAGCCAGACCTGCAGAACCCAGCGGATTTATAGTGAATTGTTCTCCTTGCACCGTGAGACAGAAACGGAAGATGGACTCCCCTCGTTTACCCAAGATTATTATTCCTATGGTAAGGACAAAGAAGATACAACCAAATGAAGAACTGTACCAAGCTTTACGACTTCGAGAGCAGGAAAAATCTTCAAACACCGTTGTTTCATACTGGACGATATATACAAAAAATGCAGAACATGAACAAAAAATGAGACAAAGAGCTGTGTCCACAGCTAATTGCAATGAGGTTACTGGGAAAGACAAACATGACAAACAGTTTAAGAAGCCTTTGTCATGTAAAAAAGAACAGAAACCCATCATACAGGACCTGAAGAAAAAAGAAGTTGCAAAAGACACTTTAGAGGAGAACATTTTTTCTAAAGAAATGGCTATGCGGGAGACAAATGAAGACTTTCCTTCTATATCTGTGTTTCAACACCAGCGTGAGATGAGGCTTCCTGAAAAGGTCCTTTCTCAACAGGATTGTAAGAAGATTGTTTACGACAATCTAGACAAAATAAAGAGGAAAGAAGCTGCCAATTACATTCTTCTGGAGAACAAGCGTTGTGCAGAGAGGGCCAATCAGCAGTTACTCCAGAAGTTGCAAGAGGAAAGAGAAAGGAAGCAGAAAGATGAAATAAAACAGTCTCTGACTGATACCTGGGATGCTCAAATTCAATATAAACAACAGAAGGAGGAGAAACAAGCTAAACTTGAAAGGCAATACAGGGCTGCCATGATGGAGTCAGATAGACTCCATCAAACTGAGGAAATTGAGATGAGTAGACGGAAGAAAGAGCAATGCCGGAAATTTTTGAGACAGAATGAGACTCTGCGTACCAAAGAAAAAAAGAAATCTAGTGATTACAGTTTAGAGGACATACTAAAGAAATGTGATGTTCTTTTACAGAAAAAGCATTGTGACATGTTTTACGAGGATGAGACTGCCACATTGTCACATAAAATACAGCAGCAACAGAAAACTCAAACGCAAAACCCTCTGGCTGATGAATTGGCTGCCAGACATAAACGCAAAGAGAAAAAGAAGAGGGAAATGGACAGGACTGAAAGGCAAGGGGTTCTTCCTGGATATCGAGGTGAGGAAAGTAGACAGAAGAAGGCGGCTCAGCAGAACCTGAAGACACAGACCAACGTTACTGAGCCAGGAAGAGCTGTTCATCATCAATCGGTCGTTGTAGATCGTGACACTCACTGTGACATTGCTGATAACAACAGAAGTCTTGAAATGCGTAAAAAAATCGTGTACGACCAACTTTCACTTATAAAGAAAAAAGAAGATATGAAAAGGACTTTTATGGAGGAAAAGTTAATGGAAGACATTAAACATCGGGAAGCTGCAGAGCAGAAGCTTGAAAAACTGGAGAAGGAGAAAAAAGCTGCAGCTAACATGTGTCTGATTGATTCGTGGGGTTCCCAGATACGACGCAAACAGCAGGAGAAAAAGGAACTTCATGAGGCTGAGAGGAGAGACATGCTGTCCTTAATTGAGCTGGACAGAGTGTGTGGAGGTGAAAGTAGTAGAAAAATCAGCCATCAGAAATGCAGACAGCCTGTTCAGGGGACTCTGCCAGCAGCAAGACCAGGGAGAAGCAGCTCCAAGTCCTGTGCGGGAAGAACCAGCAATGCTTGCAGATCTTCACTGAGTCGTCAGAAGGTTAGCAGTACCACGCCTGTCAGACTTCCCTCACTGGACTCTAGCTCTATGCACCTCCCTGAGGATTGCCAAGAGACTGAGAATGACATTGTAAAACTCCCATCCATTCCCATACAAAATGAATAATTGTTTCTCAGCTGGCCAAGGAATGCGAGGGGATTCCCCTGGAGCTGAGGAGAGGGAAGTCTGGGCCTCCATACTTAGGCTTCTGCCCCCACGACCCGACAAGCAGAAGACAATGGATGGATGGATGGATGGATGGATGGATGGCTCTTCAAACCAGTCTTTCCTTTTGTCTTCTGCCTGTCTGTGAAAACAGCGACTATCACTTTTCGTTTACATAACATCTTTGTAAGATTGTTAGCTACGTCAGACATATGAGGCCTTATCTTTGAAGGTAGCATACACGGTATTAGTAAGTTTAAGTTATTGTTAGTCATTTTAACAAAAGGTTTTCTCTGGGTGCTCCAGTTTTCCTACAAAAACGATAGACAGGCCGACAGATAGACAGACAGACAGACAGACAGACAGACAGACAGACAGACAGACAGACAGACAGACACTTTATTAGTAAAATTAAGTAATCCTACTTCAAATATAAGTTTTCTCTGGGTGCTCCAGTTTCTCTAAAAACACAAGTCACAGACAGACAGACATTGTAATTTGCTCTCTTAGTAAAATCAAATAATTTTGCTTTACACAAAAGGTTTTCTCTGGGTGCTCCAGTTTTCCTACAAAAACGACAGACAGACAGACAGATAGATAGATGTGAGGCTTTTTGATTGTTATAATTAAAAAGCCTCAAACTTTTTATTATGACATTAAAAGTGTCATAATAATGACACTTTTAATGTCATCATTATACATATATATGTATACATATATACATATAACTCTTTCCAATTCAATATATATATATATATATATATATATATATATATAGATTTATATATAGATTTATATGTATGTGTATAAACACATATCACTCTTTCCAATTCAATATATACTATATATATATATAAATTTATATGTATGTGTATAAACACATATCACTCTTTCCAATTCAATATATACTATATATATATATAGATAGATAGATTTATATGTATGTGTAGTCATTAAACTGGTCTGGTCCTGAAAATTAATTAAGACTTTTTCCATCCCCATCACTGAATAATGTCTAAGGTTGTTTATCTGTAGTGGGGTGTTGATATTTCTAGTGGTAAAGGGAAAAGCAAGAATAATGGTTGACTTAGGTACGTTTTTGGAGCATCAACATTTTTATTCTACATATGAGCATTCAGATGGAAGCAAATGGAATGAACTGTTTTTGCCTGAAATTATACGATCATTTCAACAGTTGAACCAAAGAGTCATCTGAGTCACCGGTGATGTACTGAATTTAAGTCACTTCAAATAAAAAGGGTGCTTTATTCTCAAAAAGAACCCTTTTCTCGGAGCTGCAAAAATGAAAAATCTAAAGTTAAAGATATGAAGCAAAAAATATATGGAGCAAAAAATAGTCTTGTTACGTGAATAGTCCGCATAGTACTAGTACCAAGCTCCTAACTAGCAAAGACTTCAGCAAAATGACCCATTAGCGGCACTACTAGCACTCAACATAGACGTAGCAACGGAGCTTCATAGAAAACTGAAATAGGAAAAACAAAAAGTTTGCAACAGCAGTGGCACCTCTAAAAGAGGACAAACAGGCAAACATGACATCAGCAACATGACATCAGCTTTATACATGAAAATTACAGTTCAGACAATAATTACCAAACATCTGGATTCTTCACTCATGTGGCCATAAAGTTGTCTTCTCCGACAGGTCTCGGCTCAAAAACGTCATATTTTTTTCCCGTTTTACCAGCTAGAATGTCAAAGTACGTAAACGAGAGGCTTTTTCCAACTTCCGGTAATTTTAGACCTCTCTGTAACAATAGCACCACATGCTGACAAAAGGAAGAATTGCAACCTGTACACGAAATAAAAGCAAAACGGGGTTTACAAAATGCATATTTACAGGAACCCATTTTTCACCTGGTTACACTTGGTTAAGCTCAAAATGATTCGCATCTCTGTCAGATTTAACGTTAAGGTGTTCTTTGAACTTTACCAAAATGTTTTTTCTCTGTCTAAGTCAACCTTAGTCCTGACTTGAATCTGACAGAGAATCTGTGGATTTGACTAAATGCTAGCATGATGGAAAGGAACCCCTCCAGGCTGACAGAAAGTTTGTCAGCTATTTACTGACATTTAAAAAAAAAAAAAAAAAACATGACATGACATGAATAAACAGATTTATTTTCAATTAATACTTCTTTTACATTTTACATTGCTTATTTTCTTTTGAGTGACGCCTGTCCACATTTCTTTACAGAAACAATAGGAATAAAAAATAATAATTTTGGGATTAAAAAAAAGTTTTTTAAAGCAGAAAGTAATAGAAAATATTAATTTCCTTCTTGTTTATTTCCTTGTGGAGAAATTAGAACAACAGCAAATGTTGCTTGGACAGAACAAGGAGAAAACTCTGTAATTATAACCAGAGTTAATTTCCAGCTCACTCGCAGACAGTGTGATTCAAGGTTGTTCTGGTTTGTAATTACATCCTTTCCTCTCCCCAGGGTCTTCGAATTCTTCTCCATTTAAAATATCAAAAAAGCAAGTTTCATTTAAATTTTTAGATCAGCCGTCCCACCCCTTGAGGGCCCTGGGCACGACAAATCCCAGTTGATGCTACGCTTTCGGAAAAGTGACTTAAGATTGGTTGATAATTGGAGAGGTGGCTGAGCCAACGGCTGAAAAAAATTGTCTCTCTACCACCTCAGGCTGATTTAAGGGGAGGAAAAAAAATGCTAAAAAGCTGACTTTGCAAAGATATAAGGCTCTGTTATGACTGCTGAGAACGCATGCATGTAAATCTTTCACTTTTGTCTCTCCTCTAATTAAACCTGATACGCCTGTTTGGTAGTCTCCTCATGCCTCCCTCTGTGGAAATGACGGTGGAGTTAGATGGAAACAATATTCCGCTGGAGCCTCAGATTCCATGACGCATGCAAAAAAACGCAACATGCATTTCTTCTCATTAACGTAAGAAGAAATGCAACCATGAGATAAATCCCATTTCTTTTTCTTCTTTTTGTTGACTTTTTTGCAAGAAGAGACGAAGACAGAGGGGTGGAGCGATGCAGAGTATTTAAGCATGAATGGACTGATGTGTGTTGTGTCCTTACATGCATGAGTAAGGCTGTACAGTGCATGACTTCAATACCCTGCAGCTTCAGGATTGGGTACTAACACACTGACACAGTTATTAGACCAGACTAATTGGGTCTGGGATATCTGTGTGTGGGTGGGTGTGTAAGTGAGGATAGGACTGTAAATCTACAGTATGCTACAGCACATTTCTGTGGCTGTTTCATGTAGTGACAGCACACATGTTTTGCTGTGATTTCACCTCATATGTAGGTTAAATAAAACTTGATAAGACGAAGATTACGGCATTTACTCGTGTGTATAAGTTTCCTGTCTTAGAGAAAAAATTGTTGCAAAAATACTGCATGCATTTGTTGTCGCAAATGTACTAATGCCCTCCTTTCGAGGCGACTCTAACAGATGTCAGTTTTTTGGGGGGACGCTCTTTGGGAAAGATCACGCACTCATTACTGCTTGACCCAGTTTCATTCCTCATAATTTCGGAGGGTGATAGATATAATGCAAAATAAGCACAAGTATACACACACACACACACACTGAAAAAAAAAGAAATCCCCACATCTGCGCGGGCAAGCACGCATGCTCTGTATTTTGACAAATCTGAAAAATAATCCAGCATGAAATTAAAAGAACAGCTTCGTCGTTAATCCGGTCTAAATCAGTCGGTCTGGGAGCGTTGATTTAATGACTAAATTAGAGCAGTGTGCCACCACACTCAGGCCTGTGATTAATCCCATTTCGTGTTAGCTGCAAGCAGGGAAGTAGAAATATTAGCCCTGTTGAAAATATCTGTAAATGTGTCTGTTTTGTTTTTTCTTTTTCTGTTTCCTACACCATCTTGCAGTCACCCTGTGTTTACTTATAATGACAGGAGTTCTGGGTGATGATCAGAGGACAAAGATGAATCACAAAAAAAAAAAAAAAAACATGGTGTAAGAGAAACTGCTGAGCTTTAAATCTCAGAAGGGGAGAAAAGAGAGGTAAATAAACAGAGAAACACAAACTAAATGTGGGAATAGAAAGAAAACGTAGACATACACAGTTCCTTCCAAAGGTATTTGTATCTGTTAAACGGTTTTTTGGGGTTTTTTTTACAATTTGTGATGTTGCAGCAAACTTCAATATATTTTTGTTAGAAGTTCATGTGACAGCCCAAGACGATGTCAAAGACATAACAAAACTAATACTGTATGTCATTTCAGTGGTGGTTTTTTGATTTGGCCCAAATGGGCAGTTGCCCGGGGCGGCATTAGAAAGAGGAGCTCACAATCGCCAGGCAAAGTAAATAGTGATCAGTTGCACTTTGAACACATTGTCTTAAATAGTCACCTATTTAGAATTTTAATGATTTTCTGCATTTTGATTGGTTGGGGCGTGGCACAAGGAATTAAATTAAATTAGATGGAAACCAGCAGTGGCCGTCTATTTCCAGGACTGTGACAAGATCCCGCACACTCTTTGAACACTACTGTCAGGAAATTTACGCATAGAATAGAAAACCTAGAATAAGCCAGGCAGAGAAGAGAAGCCAAAGACTTCAAATACATTGGAATGAAGTATTGTTTATCTTCTCATCTTGTAAAGCTGGATATATTTTCACACCCTAAATATACAGCGATTTTCTAATCATACTGCCCACTCAGAGAGCTTTTTGCACAACTGTTCACGTTCACCCAACTGCAATTACAAACACCCACACATTTAAACACTGATCTGGAGATTTGTAGGTAATTTGGAGCTCAGTGTCTAGGTATTTTGCATGTTGCCCTATTTTGTGTAATGAACTATCAGTACATTTACACGACTTCCATATCCATAAGTCAGCCAGTGTTTTCTCATGACTTAGTAAGAAGATTTTTTTTTTTTAATCTGAAGCAAGAATCCCACATTCCATTAACTTTTTAGCAACTGGACTCTCAAGGCAGAGAAGGAGCTTCACTGGAGAACTTTAATATTAAATACATCTCACAATTTACAGAAGATTATATGGAGAAATATCATGTCTGTTATTTATCAGTGTCTAAATATTACTCAAAATGCAGCTAAAGACCTTTCTTAATAATTCTGCTTATTTCTCCATATTCAAGAATAGGATTATTTTTAATATCATCAACTAATGATAATTTTGGACCTTCAAAACACAACAGTCTTTATACTTCAATCAGGTGATCTCTGTTCCACTCATTGTGAGACTAATAGCACGAGTTGACTGGACCTTTGTTGAATTGGCTTAGTCACTTTAAAGGATGTGAATATTTATGCACTCATATATTTTGTGATACACATTTTCATTTCGCTGTCATTACTTTGTAGAAATCCGTTTTCACTTTGACATTAAAGGATTTTTTTTTTTTTTTTTTTTTTACATTTTCATGTAAAAAAAACTTACATTTGTTAATCATGATTGATTTGGAAAAGCAATAAAAAGGGTAAAACATCCAAAGGACCGACTACTTTTTAGGTACTGTATGTTGATCTGTATACTAACTGGTTTTATTTTTATTGATATACATTTTGGGGTTAAAGGGTCCTGGTACTAACTAGGCCAGATCATGGCTAACTTGTTCAGAGTCGTACCACTATAAACAATTGTTTTATTGAGTCTTTTGAAACATGTTATCAACATGTATTTTTGAATAAATAGCCATCCCTATACTGAAATAAGTCTTAACTGTGCTCACTGAGAAAAAAAAAGGAAAATTTCTTTCGATTGCATATTGTCTTCCCATGTCTGCTAAACTTAGGATGTCATTACTTCACACGTAACTTTTGCTGAAGCCAAAAACGAAAGAGGCACTTTCCAGCAAATCCTCAACACTGATGAATGTTTTTAACACAACTTTTTGTGGTTTGCATCGTGCAACGACATCTCTCATCAAATTCTGTCTTGCACAGCCCATTCCAATAGTACAGAGGCAGATTTTCAACATGAGTTTGTGTACCTGCATTGTGCGACCACATAAGCAGCTTGGAGGAAAGAAAGGGAAAGGAGAGATTTGTTTTTAGCTTTCATTGACTTTATGAGAGGAGATAAAAGAGCTGTCACTCGACCGAGGCGTCAAGCTGAGCCCAGAACTGGATCAGTGGCTTCACCGCGGGCCTTACTGATCTGCACAACAGGCGCCGATTAACACATTGTTACATCCGATGCCAGCCTGATCCGGAACCACAAAAGGGTTTTTTTCTTTCCCCTCAAGGCGCATACACGAGTTAAATAAAAAAAAAATTTAAACAAACAAAAGGACAGCCCCTAAACACAAACACGTTCTCTCAATCTGTGTGTGGGAACAGATGAAACGACTGGAGAGGGACTGTAGGTGTGTAACTTTATGATACCGCCTGTTTATCTGTTTGGAGGGGGGGGGATAAAAACAGAAAAATTTCCTCTCACGCTCACACATTTCCATGGCATGACCCTCATTATAGTGCTGAAGATTCATGGCAGCAACAGACTGGTGTGCATCTGTGTGCATGTCTGCTTCGTCGGTGGCTTTCTGCTGCCTTGGAGAAAAATAATAAGTGATGCAGTAAATAGGAAAAAGGAAATTGGGATGAAGCATAATAGACAGTCAGTGAAAGAAACATGTTTAAAATACAATGTACAGTGCATTTCTCTTCAGTTAGTCATAAGGTATCTTGTAAAACTATTCAGGGCCCCTTGTCATGTTTTGACAAAATAAGACCACAAACTCTCCTTTAATTTATCAGGATTAAATGTAACGGACTAACACATAAGCAGTGCAGAATTGTCAAGAGAAAATTTAATGCAGACAGGCTTTTAAAAGGCTTTATACGAGTAAAAGTCTGAAAATAATAATGTTCACTTGATTTTGGCACCTTTAACTCTGATATCACTATATAAAATTCAATCAGGGAAGAGACTGGAGAGATCTGCAGCTAATGAATCGACTAGTAGTCGTGCTATTAGTCGCGCTATCTTCACATAAATCTGGGAATTATAGAAAAGTGGCATGATGAAAATCACAAGTGTGCCGCACAAAAACTTTTAAAATAAAATCCCGTAAAATCAGCTAGCATTGTGAACTGAGCACACCAGGATGTGATGCAATCTCAGCATAAAGCCAGCTGTTCTGTGAAGGCCTCTGAGAACATTTGGAAACAAACAGCATCCAAGAGACCCGGCAGGCAAATAAGATAAAGTTATGGCTGTTATTTGATGTAGAAAATAACAACCCAGGTTTTTATGATCTGAAAGAGCAATGTTCAGTCGATCATCAGAGAATGGTAAAGAGGATAGTGCAACTTCAGACGTGGCTGGGAGAGACGGTACGGGGGGGGCAAAGAAATCTGTAAAACTAAAACATTTTTGCAGTAAATCTATTTTTGACTTTTTTGTTTTAATCTAAAAAAGTGGAATATTGTGGACTGTGAATACTTTTAACTTGACGATTTAAAAGAAAAAAAAAAAGACCAGCATTGTTTTGGACCAATGCATGCATTTATTTGATAGTGTCCCAGTCAAAGTGTAGTTATGTACATTTTTGAGAATCTGTGGCACTGTCATAGCTTCAGTGTGTATGTGCAACGAAGCTAAAAAGATACCCCAAAAGACCTGCAGCTCTTACCGCAGCAAACAAGTCGTACAAGATGATGTCATGTATTGCTTTCCTTCAACCCCACAACAACTTGTGCTGCTCTGCATTAGTCTGTTACGTAAAATCCAAATGGAATACATTAAAGTATATGGAATAGGTTAAAATAGGTTTGAACTGTACAAAATAGCTCGTTAAGTGTGGGAGCAACAGAAAAAAAAGAACCAAAAACACAGAACTCTTCAGCTCCTACAAACGCCCCCGCGCACTGGCACAAGAGCACAGGAGAATGCAAAACAATCTACAGCAGCCCACAGACACACGCCTGGCATTTTAAAAAGGACAGGCATGGAGTTAGATGCAGAAACACAAGGCAAAAAAAAAAGATGAAAGTATAGAAAATAAATGAATAATTTGGAGAATTTTTATTTATTTATTTATTTATTTTTTTGTGGTCATGTGCATGGAAACGAGGAATACCCCGAAGCCTCTCTCTGCCTCTCAGCTGCCTCCCTCAGTATTTCAGTTTCTCATCCATTCACTTCCTCCACAACCTCCACATCCCCCCGTCCTCCGATGTGGATTTTCTGCAGCCTCCTCCAAATTCCACTCGGGTTATTTTCACTTTGGGAAATATTTATTCCGGCGATGTTTATTCACGACCAAGGTTCTGAGAGGGAGATAAGAAGCCAAGTGCTGAGCTGGCCTCCAGGGCTCCAAAGTCACAAACACACAAACCATGGCGCACGTAGATACACACACACACACATGGGCTTGTTTGCATACATTTACGTGTAACAACACTCGCCGAACTGCTTTTGGTTGCAGATCACGTACAAACTCAAGACGGTTTGTCCGTTTAAAGTCCCTTGGCGTTGTGAAATTGAGAAAGAAAGGCTGCATTCTATTTCTCAAGGAGAAACAACAACAACAATAAACATTTTGGGGAGGGTTTTTAGTACCCAAACATGGCTGACCCTCATCTGTCACCAGTATTTATCATGATGTCAAGAGAGGCACGCACATGCACACCATCAGGAGTGCTGTGCCTCCTCCAAATCCTCTTCCTACATGCAGTCGTGTGATCTACACACACATGGAAAATTTGCTTGAGGGGAGAGAAAGATGGATGTGCGTGAAGTGAGCAGCAGACAGTAAGGCTGGTGGGGTTTTTTTTCTCTCTTTCAGCATTATTTCGTTTCTTCGTATTCTCCCTGGCTGACTCTCACCCACTTTTACATTCTTCCAGGATTCCCTGAACACCCACATGCTAAACTAAGATCTGATATCACTTTAAAACTCACAACTTCCATAAAATGTGAGGGGAAACCAAAAATCAGAGTTCAGCCTCACATCTTCACTCAGACATTCAGTGTTGCAATAGTATCCACACCACTTTTTCAGGGTTTTTTTTAAACACACAACACAAATTTTTACTATAATTTATTGGGATATTGTGTGATGGACCAACACAAAGTCAGAACTTGGAAACTGGAATTAAAATGATAAAATAAATGAGTTAGGATTTAGAGTGGGTTACGGCCTAAGTTGCATTTTAGATAATTCCTTTATCCCTAAATAAAATTAAATTCCGTAAAAATGTGTTTAGAAGTAATCAAATTAGTAAATAAGTTCCACTTTTGTGTAATTTAATCTCAGTATAAATGTAGCTGTTCTGGGTAGGCCTCGTGGGTTTATTACCGACACAGCTACACATTTAATGTTTTTTCTTCATTTTCATGACTGCATACATTTTAAATTCTGACCAAAAGCATCAAAACTTTGCATAAACACATATGGAATTATGTAATAAGTGTGAAATATTTATTTGCTGCATAATTATGTACCTTGTCCCACATATTTTCTGTCTTGCTATGTGTCACCAATATGGAGAGTAGTAGGTGTAGTAATATATAAAGAAAAAACATTTTTAAAACGTTAGACATTTTATAGATAGATAAATTAGTCCTAATGCACTTCTTTGGTGTTTAGAAAATGCTTTTAAATCTATTTGCTTTTAAAAGCATTTCCTCCTGTTGAAATTAAAGTCTCATACAGTTTTCTACATCTGGCCACCTCTTGGCATTTATATGAGGAAACTTAATGTGGCCATGAAAACTATTTAGATCTCTACCACCACCTGCTGTACGCTCGGTGCAGGTGCAACATGTTTTGGACAATATCAGGGTGCAGAGGTGAGAATAATTATAGCCAGCTGGTATTATTTAGGACACAATGTTGTGACGTCAGTAATGCAAATAGCTGATACATGAGCGAGTGGGTTCACATTAAAGTCTTTGCCTGTAAAAGCCTCACACACGAAGCATGGGCGTTACTAACGTAGCAGAAAGAAACCCCCGGTTGAGTCTTGCGACTGAGCCTAACACCGCCGCTAGATGGGGAGGCGGGACAGGAAAACAAGGGAGAATGGCGCCTTCTCCAAAATGCAAGAAGGACGTGATGTGTTTTGGTGCACGGTATGAAGCGGCCCCGAAGCACACAGCCTCGGTTCCTTGCGTCATATGATAAGGGCTGAATGACAGCCAGCAATAGTTCTCGTTAGCAGAGGAGGAACCGTATCTCAGTCAACGTGCGCGGCCAGGGTCCCCTTTATCTCCCCACGGCAGGGAGGCGTATCCTTTCCCCCTCTGCGCTCCCCTTCACATACCACTCACACTCTGTCTGCCTCCCTCTCTCTCTCTCTCTTTTTCTCTCTCTCTCTCGGCTGAAGCTAAACCACAACCTGCTCCCGACGACGCCCTATCGCCCATGAGATTCCAGAGTCCACCGCGCGCCTGTTTCGCACGAGACGAAGCCGTCGGGTTCTCATTATAACGTCAGGCTGCGCGCGCGAGCTGCCTGCCGCGTCACCTCGGCTATAAGAGGAAAAAAAAATAAAGAAGGAGGAGGAGGAGAGAGAGAGAGAGGGGGGGTGTTTGGTCATTCTGAATCCAGAAATAAATAACAATAATAAAAAAAAAAAAACAACAACAAAAAACAGCGAGTTTGGGAGACGTCTGCAGCGGGAAGGAAACGGGATCTGCAACTGAGTAAGTCCAGATTTTTTTTTTTTACTCTCTTTTTTTCCTGTGGGTGACCTGTTTTCGGTAGCTTGTGCGGCAGCATCAGTGGGTTGGGACAGACTTGGATGACAGCGGTGGAAGGTGGATCGAAGGCTGAAAATACAAAACATATTGGCGGTGTGTGTGTGTGTGTGGCCTTCTTGCGCCATGTAAACATCTTGTACGCCGCTGAACACATTCAAGGTCTATCCCAAGAGAGGGTGCATCCTTCGGGGATAAATAATTCCAAAATTCAGAAGCAGATTCAAGGAGGATTTATGTCATGTTCCACCGGGTTTTGCTGCATGTCTTGGAAGCACAGACGGCACGACAGGTGTAACGGGAAGGCATGTTTACGCGAACGCCTATCCATCACGTTATATCGATCCGCTTGTGCGAGAAAAGAGGAGCGTTTCTGGGTGTCTCTGTTAGTAAATGTTCCCGTGGCGCCAGCCAGCCGTGTACGGCCGTCACGGCGCGGAGGAGAGAGGCTGACTGGTTGCAGACTGTGGATGGAGGAGTGAGGAGAAGCGAGGAGGCAGGGGGAGCAGCGGGATATCTCTGTGCGTGTGTTGTGATGTGATGCGAGCAGTCCGCGCTCCAACATGGCGCGCTCCCACATGAGCTGATAAAACCTTGGTCATTACATACTCCTGTCCGGAATTTCCACTCTCCAGCGGAACAGGGAGTTATGATGCTGAGCATCTTCAACGCGCTCAGGCTGCCTCCGCCATCCTGCTCTGAACGACACGTAGACTCGCGCCTGTGTCTTTTCCTGTCCCTGAACAGAACATTGTCACTCCCATTAATTTTACTCTGTTCTTGTTAGCTGTGTTTGATCCCAGCAGGTAGAAGCCAAACCAGACAAAGCAGATTTTTTCCTTTGGTCCTTACCTATTGTCTCTCCCCCTGGAGTTCCCTATGTTGTGAACTAACTCTTTGTTGACAAGTACATTGTCTGTACACACAACACACCTAGAACATTTCTAGGTCCTGGACATGCCTTATTCTACTTCATGTCCTGCAAAATACATAAATGCTTGTTTGCGTTCTAATAATGCCAGAAAGATGTCTACTTCATTTTGCGGTAAAAGCACTTTCCCAAATGTTACTATAACACCAGGATAACTTGCATGTCTACTGTAGTGTAACTGAAGTTCAGTCAGATAAGTCAAAACCCTTCTGTGGACCTCAGATTTCAAGGTTTGATACTGATCCTCAATTGAATCTAGGCCTGAATGTTTACACGTAGACCTGTCCAGGGCATTCCCCACCTCTCACCCGGTGACTGCCGATAGATAGGGACCAGCCCCCCTCGCAAACGCACAAGGATAAGTGTGTTAGGTAATGGAATGATGGATGGATGGATGTTTACACATAAATATACTTTCGTCTAAACTATTCTAATTGTTGTCAAGCTGTTAAATGAAGCCCCTAACATGTTTTATTCCAGAAATGCCCTGAAAATATGCTTCATCCATCTTCCTGTCAAAGATTACTAGCTTACTTGTCCATGCTAAAGATGCGCTGTACCATGCATGATGTTGGCACCACCAAGGGTCAGCATGGGAGTGATTTGTTTAGATTAATGTGCACCGTTTTACATGTTGGCCAAAAAGTTATATTTTGCTCTTATTTGAACACAACACCTTCTTCCTCGTGTTTGCGGTGCCCCCTACAAACTTTAAACACTTCCTATGGCTTTGCTCCAACAGTGGCCTTCTTCTTACCACTCTAACAAAAATGAAAGAATGACTGAATAACTCTATGTTGTTGTCATGTTGACAGATTCTCCCACCTGAGCCATGGATCTCTGTTGGCCCTCCAGAGTTATCACAGGTCTCTTGGCTGCTTCTCTGATTAAAGCTCTCATTGTCAAGTTTTTGGTTTAGGTGGACAGCCATTTAGTAGTAGATTTGCAGTTGTGCCATAGCCTTTCAAAGCTTGAGAAATTATTTCATATCCCTACGTTAAACTTTCCTACACATTTATAGCTTACCTGTGTGCTGTGTTTCTGTGCTATTTTAGGGCAATCTTACCAAGCAGAGTAACTACACTAGGCCTGTTTCTGCTCCTGTTTGTTGTCTGTTGTGTCATTTTATTGTATGAGCCAGACACGTTAGGTCCCCTAAAATGCCTCGGCCAGTCAGCGCTTTGGGGGGAGCTCTATATCCGGTGGGGGCTGCTCTGTGTTTTGTCAGCAACTCACTGTAGAGCTGACAGCACTTGTCTTGTTCACCCAGTCATCATCTGGCGTCACGACGATGGGCAGTCACATTTCTGTCTCCGTGTGCCTCCATGTGCAGCTTTGTGAGTGAGTTTTAGGCAAGTGGCAGCAAAGTTGAACAAATAAATCAAGCATGTATGGATTGTGTGTGTTTTTGTGTGCTGATGGCTGCCTCCTGACCTGGCAGGCATGGTAATTGGATGGCTCTGTTTCCATCAATTTAGATTTGGGGAAATGGGCTGGTAACCGGAAGGTCACTCGCTCATATTTATGGACTGTCAGAGGAAAAACAAAAAAGGTGTAAGAATGAGTTAGGTCTAAACTAAAGGGCTTAGGTGAACAATTTCTCTGTAAACTTTGAGGTTACTGCCACTGTTTTCAGTTTGATGAATTATGTTTTCAGCACTCAGGCTTCTTAATTTTTAGTTGAAGAAATGTCTTCATTACTTCTTCTGTGTGATAGAAATTATTTTTATCTACATTTTAAGCCTCAATGTTTTGGTCTACCAGCTCCTTTCTGCATTCCCACCATTTATATATCTAATTTTAGCAGAACTTGGTTGTTTTTAGCTAACATGTAAACCAATAGTTTACCTCTGTAAATCCGCACCTGGATGAATTAAAGTGACCAACATAGTCAGGACACTTCAAATAGCCTTTTGACTCCCTTCACTGTTATTTGTCTGTAAAACTACAGCTGGAGTACTATGCTCAGATGCAATAACTCAACACCTTCTCCACCACTGTTTGTTCAGTGTCATTTTAACTCAACATACACTCACCTGGCATTTTATTAGATAGCTATTTAGTGGCTCTTTAAAGCAAAATGGCTTTTCAACTTGTTACATGGAAGCAAACATGGTTAAGATGGAAGGAGGATTTAAATAATTGAATGCAGTGTGGTTATTAATGCCTCATAAGCCAGTCTGTCCACTATATAAACACATAGAAACTTTCTTGGGTTTACAAAGAAGGTTCCAAAAAGGAGAAATATCTTGTGTGAAGATGCTTTGTTGATGTTAGAGATTATTTTCAAACTGGTTTGAGATGGTAGAGTAAAAACAAAATAGAATAGGAGCCATGTCGAACCTTGAAACTGGTGGGCTACAGCAGCAGATGACCACACTGGGTAACTCTCCTTTAAGCTGAAAACAGGAAACTGGGGATACAACTCACACAAGCCTAACAATACCAGGACGGAAAAACGTTGCCTGGTCTGATGAGTCTCAATTCTGAAGTACGGTATGGATCCATACTTGCCACCAACTGAAGTACATGAGTATTGATACTCCTCATTTCCATTATTTTATGGCCACAATGTACCCAATTTCGGATGGAATAATGTACCATGTCACATAGGTAAACTCCTCTCATTTTGGTGTCTTGAAAACAGCCATATGTTCATTGTTATTCCAATGTTTTTCAGAGTCATGGGAGTTTCATCCAATAGTGTGATGCTTTCATTTCAATGTTCAAACATCTTGTTAAATATATTCCAAGAACAAAAAAAGATCTGAACGTAAAATGAAGTTAACTTTGAATCATCAAGGTGCCCCCAATTGCCCCCTTAAAAGTGGCATTTGACCAGTTGGGTTGATTGTGCATGGTATTAGCTGCTGGGATGGCTACCTCCCAGCAGCTATGGAGTACAGAGGACCACCCACAGACCCAGTTGGCTCCTCTCACTGACCCTGCTGTCAACAATCCAGCAGTTCTAAAACTAATTCAGCAGACTGAAAGTGTTAAAAGAACGGCAAGCATGACAAAGACCTTAAAGTTTTCTGCGGAACAATAGTCCAGTGAAAGCTTCCTCGTCCAGCATTCAAAGTTAGAAAGAGCAACATTGGGCTCAGATTGTAGCGGTGTCAGATATTAATAGATAATTCACTGCTCTCCACCTTGCCCTCTCTTCCTCCACATAATTTTACTCACTTCTTAATAACCTGTTTCCTCATTTTCTCCTGGATAGTCACTTTTTCTCACCCTCTCTTTAACTAGTCTCCCTCTCCTCACCCCTCTCCTGCGTGCTGCATTGTCATGACGGCTAAGGCAGGAGGGTTTTTTTTTTTGGTTTTTTTTCACTCGCTTCCCTACAGATCATCTGTCTTCTCATTAACTGTCATTTTAAGCCACTAAGTCTCTTTAATCTCTGAGAGAAACATCCTCGGCCGAGTGTGTTTGTGCACGTTGTGCTAATGCGTGTGTGTTCGGGAGAAAGAGAGACTCTTGTGTCCGCTGTTCAAACCACGCGCACACCCACATTCTCATATGATGATCAGCATAGTCGTTACAAAGATTATTTCAAAAGCACTATTGATATGTGGCAAATGGGGTACAAACATATTTTTATTTGCCGTTAAGGACCTGAACCTGAAAAGAAGACTGTGAATAAATATTAAATCTCTTGTGAATTTGATAGTTTTTTTTTCTTTGTAATTGTTTTTGTTAAATCCCAGAAGAGGTTTGCTGGAGAGATATGAGACAAACAAGCTTTCTATAAACAATTGCTAGCTGTTCTTAGAGATTTAAGTGGGGATTGGGAGGTTGCCATAAGGGAAGGCACATATTAGGCTTAATGGTTCCTGCGTTAACATTGAAATGAGATGCTGCTCCAATAATGCAACTCCATTGTCTCACGGATGTATAAAAGATGCTGACTGACCTGAGAGGCAGAGAGCAAGTAGTAGGATGCAGGAGACGGCGTACTATGAAAATTGGTTGTCTGTGAGGATAAAAGCTCCGGTGTCAGCAGGTCATGTTGGTTCTAAAGCTTTTTCAATGGTTGTTGCATTGAGTCGATGGTACAAGTCAATAATTAAAACCCATTATCCTGTTCCTTTCTCATTAACAACCTCTGCTACCCTAGTATCCTGAGATGACGCTCGACTTATTTTTTTTTTTCTTGATGGGCGTGTAGATGTTGATAATTGCTTGATAATTGTGAGGTGAAATAATATGACCATTTGTAGCATAAAGACAGTTACAAAGTCGGCCTTCTATCACCTGAAGAACATTTCCAGGATTAAAGGACTAATGTCTGCCAGATCTAGAGAAACTCATCCATGCGTTCATCTTCAGTTGTATTGATTATTGCAACAGCGTCTTCACAGGTCTGTCCAACAAATCAATCAAACAGCTGCAGCTGATCCAGAATGCTGCTGCTCGCGTTCTCACTAAAACCAGGAAGATAGAGCACATAACACCAGTTTTGAAGTCCCTCCACCGGCTCCCTGTAGCTCAAAGAATAGACTTTAAAATACTGTTGTTAGTTTACAAATCACTGAATGGCTTAGCACCACAATACATTAAAGATATGCTGTTGTTGTATCAACCTTCCAGACCTCTCAGGTCTTCCGGTTCTGGTCTGCTCTGCATCCCCAGAACCAGAACCAAACGAGGAGAAGCAGCTTTCAGCATCTATGCACCACAAATTTGGAACAAACATCCAGAAAACTGTAAAACAGCTGAAACACTGACTTCCTTTAAATCTAGACTTAAATCCCACCTGTTTAGGATTGTATTTGAAACGTAATCAATTACACATTTAATGATGGAACTTGACTTTATGTTGATTCTATGTTGAAATTGCACAAAAATCCGTGAGGGACAACGGAGTCCCAGAGCGAAATTCCGTGAAAGAGGTGTACGGAGCCTCGTGCCGGAAGAAAAACGGCGAGTGACTGAGGGTCATTGCGCGTAACGGAAACCCTGTAAATTCTAGACACTAACAGGTACCATAGAATTGCACAAAAATCCGTAAGGGACGGCGGAGTTCCAGAGCGAAATTCCGTGAAAGAGGTGTACGGAGCCTTGTGCCGGAAGCCCATTAAAATGCTGTTTACATCGTTTTAAACTGTGTGTTGTGAGCGTGAGGGGGAATAAAAATAGCAATAGGTATTTTGTTCCATATAACACAGTAGGAGTGTAACAGGTAAACCTTTTATGGATGCAAACTCGACTAAAAACCCACCTGCTTAGGATTGTATTTGAAACGTAATCAATTACAAATTTATTGATGAAACTGGACTTAATGTTGTGTTTTGGTTGTTGATTCTATGTTGCATTGTGTTTCTGTGTTTGATATGATGTAAAGCACTTTGAAATGCCTTGCTGCTGAAATGTGCAAATAAAATGTATGAATAAAATTTGATTGATTGATTGACCAAGAGACATTCTGATGATGACAAGCTACTGGATTGTAGCTACAGCTGCCATGGAGCAGTCTGACAGAATTGAGGCTGCTATTTTGCACCATCAGCCCTTATAACCAATACCTGCAAACTGAATGTTCATTCACTTGTATCAGGTTGTCTCATAATTGTGTACACCTGGTTCAAATTTGTTACGCATCCTCCATATCCTCCAAAATATTTCCTCTATTAACAATACCATTATGCAGCCCACTCCCTACTCCACATTGACATAAATCTACACAATGGCGTAGCTCAGAGACAAAGCTTTGCTTTATTCTGTAGAGATAAATCTAAGAAAGAGCCATTCCTTAAATGCAAAGGGCCCGTTTGCACTGATTTGTAACAACATAAGCATGGGCCAAAGGGGAGTGAACAAGTCGGACCTTTAATCACATGTTAAAAAGATCCATGTCGAATTTTTTTCTGCGTTGCCAGAGTGATGAGTGTAGCCTCAGCAATAAATCTCTGAATAGGTCACAAGTAGAGTGCTTTTTAAGTTAACACTGGGGAAAAGTGGAGCTGAGAAATATTTTGTATATTTTTGAAAACTGATTTCAAAATCTTACAAGGTGTCAATGTCGTCTTACCTGTGATACAGGTCCTTCTCAAAATATTAGCATATTGTGATAAAGTTCATTATTTTCCATAATGTAATGATAAAAATTGAACATTCATATATTTTAGATTCATTGCACACTTTTATTTCAGGTCTTTTATTGTGTTAATACAGATGATTTTGGCATACAGCTCATGAAAACCCAAAATTCCTATCTCACAAAATTAGCATATCATGAAAAGGGTCTCTAAACGAGCTATGAACCTAATCATCTGAAGCAACGAATTAACTCTAAACACCTGCAAAAGATTCCTGAGGCCTTTAAAACTCCCAGCCTGGTTCATCACTCAAAACCCCAATCATGGGTAAGACTGCCGACCTGACTGCTGTCCAGAAGGCCATCATTGACACCCTCAAGCAAGAGGGTATGACACAGAAAGATATTTCTGAACGAATAGGCTGTTCCCAGAGTGCTGTATCAAGGCACCTCAGTAGGAAGTCTGTGGGAAGGAAAAAGTGTGGCAGAAAACGCTGCACAACGAGAAGAGGTGACCGGACCCTGAGGAAGATTGTGGAGAAGGGCCGATTCCAGACCTTGGGGGACCTGTGGAAGCAGTGGACTGAGTCTGGAGTAGAAACATCCAGAGCCACCGTGCACAGGCGTGTGCAGGAAATGGGCTACAGGTGCCGCATTCCCCAGGTCAAGCTACTTTTGAACCAGAAACAGCGGCAGAGGCGCCTGACCTGGTCTACAGAGAAGCAGCACTGGACTGTTGCTCAGTGGTCCAAAGTACTTTTTTTGGATGAAAGCAAATTTTGCATGTCATTCGGAAATCAAGGTGCCAGAGTCTGGAGGAAGACTGGGGAGAAGGAAATGCCAAAATGCCAGAAGTCCAGTGTCAAGTACCCACAGTCAGTGATGGTCTGCGGTGCCATGTCAGCTGCTGGTATTGGTCTGCATTAACTGTCAGCTATCAGGAGATTTTGGAGCACTTCATGCTTCCATCTGCTGAAAAGCTTTATGGAGATGAAGATTTCATTTTTCAGCACGACCTGGCACCTGCTCACAGGTTAGCAGCTGAGCTGCTAGTTGCTCAGCTGCTAAGTAGGAGCTGAGCAAGGAGAACGAGTTCATACATAAATATATTATCTGGGTTATTTTTTTATGTAAATGTAAAATGTTTCATGAAGATTTATGCTGGGACTGATAACACTAAGTTCAACTAACATATTTTAGTAAATGTACGACCGCTTTCAGCTAATCTTTTCGTACACTCTTCGAAGCAATATATTTATCAAATGTTCATGCAATCATTTTTAGTGTGACTTTGTTGTGAGCCAACCTGAAATAACCAATCTGTTTAAACCACTGGTAAATGGTTTACTGGCCATGGTATCACTGTGCTCAATTGGCCTGCCAAGTCTCCTGACCTGAACCCCATAGAGAATCTGTGGGATATTGTGAAGAGAAAGTTGAGAGACGCAAGACCCAACACTCTGGATGAGCTAAAGGCCGCTATCGAAGCATCCTGGGCCTCCGTAACACCTCAGCAGTGCCACAGGCTGATTGCCTCCATTCATTGAAGCAGTCATTTCTGCAAAAGGATTCCCGACCAAGTATTGAGTGCATAACTGTACATAATTATTTGAAGGTTGACTTTTTTTTGTATTAAAAACACTTTTCTTTTATTGGTCGGATGAAATATGCTAATTTTGTGAGATAGGAATTTTGGGTTTTCATGAGCTGTATGCCAAAATCATCCATATTAAGACAATAAAAGACCTGAAATATTTCAGTTAGTGTGCAATGAATCTACAATATATGAATGTTAAATTTTTATCATTGCATTATGGAAAATAATGAACTTTATCACAATATGCTAATATTTTGAGAAGGACCTGTATATAAATCCCAAGAGTAATGGGAAGCTCCGAGGTAGAGTCTAACACTGGTTTTGGTAGATTTTAAATATCTTGTAAAACTGATAATATTCCTATATAAACAATACAACTCAATATTAGCAGATATTAACCTAAGCAATTTTACAATTCAAGTAATTGATTTCCTTCACTTGAACAACATTCATATTTAACAGTAAAGGTATGCTGGGTGAGGCTAACAGCTTTATCCCCCTGCTAGTTGTGAATCAACAGTTCACTCTAAGTGCAGGTATTCTTTTATGCAATGGAATTGAAACTGTGAGCAGTATATATAGCCTGGGCTGTTCCAGGGGCCAGTTGTGGCAACTCAGTGAAGTCTGGATCTGACGTTGTGGTCGCCAGTTGAGGTTATGTTTGTTCAGCTCTGCAGGGGTTTCGGGCGGCGGGCTGTGGGCTGCTGGCTTTGGGATGGCAGCAGGTAGAAACGTCGGTTGTCCGTGCCGTCAGTGTCCCCTGCACTGCTGCATGTTATGTCCATGACTGTGAATGTGACAGGCAACTTCCTGATATGAGTATTGTGGTGATATCAGCCTCCTATCCCCTCTGTGACACTGATTACCGGTTTTCTGCAGGCAGCTTTTTCCTCCAATTCTGTACACACTTAAGCACACACACATGCACGACACATGCATAGCAGACACATTTTGTTGTTCATATCTTGTTATTGTTTTCCTATCTTTATTTTTTCTTGTTGGTATTTTCAGTATCAAGTAATGAAAGTCAGGGGAATGGCGGACTTCTCCCTCTAGTATAAGGCTGCCAGACCCACCACAATGTTTACCTAAACTATAAGTACAGGCCGTAAAAAGAAGATGGTACGTTTCTGTGGTTTACCAGATCTTGTAGTTGTTTGAAAATTATCCTAATCTAGCACTGAAGCTATTTGGCAGCAAGAACTGCGGCCATCTTTAAGGTCTTGTGATAAATGTAGACGTATTTTATCTAAAAATATTACCCCACTGACTGCATTTTCAGTTTGAGTTGCTCACTACTCTGAGAATATTGTGTGTGTTTTATACACCCAATAAAATATGACATTCACCTACTAATTTGACAAAACTTGATCTGAAATCATCAGATTTCATCAGGTTTTATGTAGTAGTTATTCCTGAAATTTTGATTGCAAGAAAGACAACAATAGCCTAGTCAGAGAAAGTAAAATGAGAGTTCTTCTTGTCTTAACCAATTGCGAAGAAGAGACAAATTCATGGCGTGTCTTTTGATTTCCCAAGAAATTAGTAGAGGTCATATTGATGCAACAAAATACCAGGCGCTGTATTGCAGTATACTAGAGTTGGCAAAGTAAGATGTTAAAAGTGCTTTTTGGTCGTCTTGATCCCACCACCCCTCGTCACAACTCCACCCTGCATTTCTCAACCAGCGCGTGGTTTCCCATTTGTCCTCACGACGTGCATGTTATACAGTGCTTCATTTGTGCTTTCGACATGGGTGTCGCACAGCGCTGTCCTCCTCTGACTGCCGCAATGGCAGCGCTGTTATGTACTGCTGACCCAAAAGAAGGGAACTAGTTTTACCCTGTGACCCTGGAAGACTTAACATGTGACCTCAGCGGACTTCCTTTGGTTTTTATTGGCACCGCAATGTTTACGTTTGGCACAGTGTCTGTTGTGCCTCAGAGAGGAGGCTGCCGAGTGTGCATGTGTGGTGGTGACGAGGTCACGGTGTGGGTGTTTGGCCTGAGACAAGAGCTTGGTTGGAGGGGGAAAAAAGGCACAGATATTGTTGTGCGTGTCCTCTTGTGGCCTGAAGGAAGGAAGTCGACGACGTGAACAGCAGTGAGGAGAAAGAAGTGCCACTTCAATAATGAGAGTGTGAAGTGATGTGAGATTAGCTTCCTCTCTCAGAGTACCTGATCTTTTTTTAATCCAGGCCTGGATTATTAAACTAATCAGTCAGACTTTAAAAGTAATATCTGCCCTGAAAAAAAAAATAAAATAAAATAAAAAAAATAAAAATATATATATATATATATATATATATATATATATATATATATATATATATATATATATATATATATATATATATTCATATATATATTCATATATATATTCATTTTTAAAGCTGCCCCTTTATCAGACTGGTTTTGAGACTGAGTCTGTTAAAAGGTTCCTGCTGCTATGAGTTTGCAAGCAAATGAACGCCTCTTCGTTGCTTAGATAAACAAATTAATTTATGGTAATAGTTTAAAGGTGTTTATGTACCGACATATCATAAGTGGGATCATTAAAAGCTGTTTTTTAGTTCATTAGTAGCAGTGTTTTCTGTGAAAGGGAGCCGCTCTATGGGAACAGCTGAGCTACAGTATATTGCCAATTTTAATTGGTTTGTAATGGTGTAATTGGTTATTAATCGATTAAAGTCATAAAAATATGTAGCTCAGTTCAGCTTAATGTTGCCACAATGTAAGATGGAGTTATTCCTGCCTGTTATAATTTAATGCAGTTTAATTTTATTTTTTTTTCTTCCAAGGCTATTACGTAATTGTTTTGGTTTAGGTTTTTCATGAAAATACTCATTACCAATAGACATAGAAACTGTTTCTCTCAGGTTTCTAATATGAACTCATTCTTGTTTATTAGAGCATGAAAGTAAATTCAAAATATTTGATACCTAAATTAGGACCGCGAATGGTTTTAGAGGCTTCATGACTGCTTACATACAATTGGATTACAGCAATTTTGGCAAAATCTAGTTTTCTATCCTCTGAATATCCAATAATTCTGACAACGCAGGTAACAAATTTGGCCTGTAAAGTTTCCAAAACCACCAGCACATATTAAAAGTTCTCTGCTCCTCCACAATCAGCTTCAGTCTTACTGGGGAGGCAAAAACATTATTAGTACTTTTCATCAGCCTGTCGGCAACTCAATATTCTTTCAAGTCAGTGGTTCTTTATTGAAAGCGTTCACCCTTTAGAGTGCTATTATGCAGTTATTTGAACCTGCAGCATCCATGTTTGAACACATTAAGGAGCACAAAATCTATTTTTATTATTGTTATTATTATTGTTATTATTACTAAGATTTTACACGTAAATCTAGAATATTCCCTGGATCCCTTGATCTTTCCGAGCATATGCATGTGACTTTGTTTGTAGAAGTAGTTGTAAAATAGATATTAAATCAGCTCAGGCTTTTTAAAGTAAGGCATTTAGTCACTGATAATCAACGGATGCCAGGAAACAACATAAATAAGTCTTAAAGGAATCTGTGATTAAGACGACTGCTGTAATGTGTCACTAAAGATAATTATGCGTGAAACGGAGGCAGATGTCCGACAATGTGAGTGGTCTTATGTTGGTATGCCATGTTCTTGCTGACCTTTATGCACTCAGACTGCGTTACGTTAATAATTGATGCGGTGCTTCTGTGTCAAAATGACTCTAACAATCAGCTTTCTTTTACAAAAGCAAACAATTATACTTAAAAACAAGATGTTTCTGTCACATGAAATAAAATATGTTAGTTATAAATGTTGTAGGAAAACAAAAGCAGTTGTAGGGAAAATTGCCGTCATTATGTACCCTGCCAGTTCCTGTTAGAAAACATTGCATCTGTAAACTGTAAAGCTTATTTGTCTTCAGATCTGCATAATGCTCTCAATCAGTGACGGGCACCGTACATTATTAATTATGTAGCTTCGTAGGAACTAAGTTAATTTCTTTGAGGGGATTCAGTGGAGTTTCACAGAGCAAAAGTGTACACTGGAGCCAGAGGATTATGAGCAAAATGTGGTTAGAAAACATGATGGTGCACTTTGCAGCCAGTTAATGGGTTCCTGGAAACGCTGCGACTGCAGAGCACCCAACAGAAAGAAAAGGATGACTGTGTTTTACCGGCTTAGGCTGTTACACACCTGCTTTGTCATACTGCCAGAAACATATGTTCCAACCCCACTGGCTGTTAAAGATCACATCCGTTTCCAGCTTTTTCTTGATCGACATTTTGTATCACTTACATTTATCTGATTCCATATGTCATTGTACCCCGTCTGTAAGTGACTTCCTGCCTCCCTCGTTGTCTTCCTTTTACTGTGACAAATGTAATTACTCTCCTAACGATGCCACATAGCTTTTCCCTCTGTGTGTGTAGTTTGTTTAAGAGGCAGCAGAACACCAGCCTGCATTTGTACGCCAAGATCCGCCAAGTTTCTTTGGAATGCTTTTTAAATTTGTCACATCAGTTACGGAGCTTGGACAAGCGCTACTGAACCTTGAATTTTGTTTAAAACAAAATGGAAACAGTCAACAAAAATCAGGCCGTGATCGCCTGACGTATAAGTTACGTTGTGTTTTATAATACGCACTAAATGGATGCCTTATTTGATACTCCTGTTCACCTGCTCAACTTCATTGGACAGTAATAGATTTGAAAAACGTTGTCTGACCAGCCAAGTCGCATATCCAGCTGCAGATAGCATTAGTCCATCTTTCCTTGTGTCAACGGTTTGAACTAATGGAGGTGGTCTAATGGTGTGAGGTACAGATTCTGTTTGCTAATTATTTAGATACTATACCTGTGAGGTATTTGGTGATTCTTGCTTTTTTATGGAGCATAAATGTTCCAGAAAGTAAGATAAAAAATCGGTGTTGTTTCAATGCCAAAATAGGTGACGTCAACCAGAATCAACTTTTTGAATAAGTGCTTGTTATTAAGGCAGTTATCGTGAATTCTTCATATTTCTAAGAACCCAAAGCATAAAAACATTATCAGTACTTGAGTTATTTATCACCAGTTTTATTATTATTGCAACATTCACCAATATAATCACATTTCTTCCTTATAACACGCAGCCCTGGTGCTAACCATGCGTATCCTTTTATGACCACAGTGAACAGGGTCCAACCCTTTTCTTTCTCGGTGTGCCAAATCAAGTGCCAGGTGAGTTCGAGACTCATTCTTAGCTTTGTCCTCTTAACTCCTGCACCCATATCTGATGATAACATACGAGGACTACTGAATTTTTGTTGTATTGTTTTGGTTTTTGTTCGGCACTGCAGGATTATCAGTGACCCGTCCCCCTCTGAAACCTATCTGGTGACTCTGGGAACGCCTGCCTTCAGAGTGAATTCTGAGTTGCTGGATTTGCCTGTCTAACACAAACCTGTTTTCGAACCTAACTTACTGTCAACTGTATACTGTCCATCAGTCTTTTCTTTGTGATGCTTGTTCATTCACTAATTCATAAACTAGTCGTGAACAATATCGTAAGCATAGTCATATTCAGCTGAAACGTGTGTAATAAAATCATCAATACAGTCATCCTGCATTCTTAATGGTTAAGGAAATCACAATAATGAGCTGTGAATGTTAGCATCCGCCGGCTGGATGCCCGATGACCCCAGGCTAAAATCAATGACAGTCCATGTCGATCAATGTAGTGTGCAGCTTCTGTGCACCAGTTTCTGTATGCAGCGTGGCAAAGTTAGCAGAACAACCAAAGATGTGAATAGAATTTCAAACAGGACTTCAGTGCAGCAGGTCCATTACGAGGGGACACATGTAGGCAATGAGAGGACAATTTGATCACAGGCTGTTTTTCTGACAACTACCAGTGAGCCTATTTATTATTTCAGAAGCAGGCTTTTTTTGGTCTGGAACATTACTTGAAAACTTTAGCGTGATCTTTCCTCATTTGGGCATGCAAAAAAGTCTTCACAGATAACACTGACTTTAGTTCTAATAATAATAATAATAATGACAGGTTCAGATAAGCGATAAATATTTATAACATTAGTTCTAGGTTATTTTATTTTTTACAGTTCTAGTCTATCATGTCAAACATTTTCTTTATGCGGAGAATTTCCACATGCCTTTCTCACATGTGCTTTCATTCCTCCTGATTTTGCTTGATTGGCCTGACAGGTCAAATGAGGAAAAAAAGAAAGAAAGAAAATCCAGGAAGTATAATATGACTGTGTTTGTGTGTGTGCTTGAGGGGTTGATCAGATGATTGCTGTTCTCTCTCTCTTTTTTTTTTTTTTTCCGAAGCATCTCCATGTGATGCTGATGTGGCTTGGTGGAAAAACAGTCTGTTTGTTGAGGTCACTCATATGATTGCTGTACAGGAGTGTGACGAGTCCTATAACCCGCATGTTTGAGACCACTGCAGTCCTGGAGGTTCAGAAGACTCCAGTTCACACCAGGGCTGACATAAGAGCTGTTGACTCTGTGTGTTTTCAGCCCTCATAATAAGCTCCGTGAATTAGTGCCAGCTAATTCGCACTGTGACAGTGGGAGTCTTGCCACCCAACAGGAGCGCTGACACCACTTCAGCACGTGTTTTGCACCGAAGCATGTCGGTTTAGGTGGTCGGGGTCATGCAGAGTTGTTCCGTTGTTGCTTGTTTGAGAGAGTTTGATTTAGAGAAGGGAGGAAAGCTAAAGCTTCCCTTCCTCAGCAATGAAAACATTGCTTTGTGTTGCAAAAATCTCCTCCAATCTGTGCAAAAAGCTATCATTTACACAATCTCAAAATAGTTTTCCCAGTTTTTTTCTTTCTCAAGCGAGAGCGAGACAGCCTCCAAACAGAGTGGGAGAACTCAATATCTTTTCCTGAGGTTGCAGCTATTGATAATTTGACACCGACTCAGTAAATTAGACTTGTTAACCATCCCCATCACTGGGCTACATTGATTTCCACATTTAAGTTCTGCTCTACAGGGGTGTATTTTCATGGCTTTAATCTTAGGTATCTCTTCATTAGGCAATTATCTTTAGCTTTGAAAACTAATGTTATCAATCTGAAATATTTGCAGTTGCTTTTACACATCAACTTATAATAAATGCAAGTTTGCAGTTTCGTTTTCTTAAAGAAGTTGAAGCAGTCTTACTTTCTGTGAACAATCACATTGTCACATATAACAGGCGGTATTTTATTTAGAATGAAATGACAAATATTTAATTGTATTCCATTCATAAAAGTGCCATTCTGCTCCTCTTCTGCTGACAAAAACAAAACTTATCTGGGTTGTAACTAAAGAAATGTCAATGGATATTTTTGGCAGATGCGAAATCTCATGTTTAGAGGGATAAACATAGGCATGCTTTGCATACATTCCACTCACAGTGTCCCATTCAGCAGACACGCCTCTCAGCAAGAGAGAGAGAGTGGTTTCAGTAGAGGATATCCAGTAAAATGAACTGACTGTGTCTTCTCTCTTACACAACACTCTTGGCTGATTAATACTTTTTCACTTCTTATCTAGACATTCACTGATCCGAGCCTTCTGATCTCTTTTGACTTGCTGATACCTATTTTGGCAAATTCTCATTTCTCTCCAGGAACTATATCGTTTATAAAAATTCAAAATAGTTTGCACTGGTCTTGTATTCATTTTAGTAAAAGAGGCGTTGTCACACTGTGTGAGATGGGGTTTTGCGATTATTTGTTTAGAAAGCAATATGAATACAGAACTGACATAACATTATTTAGCATTAGTAACTGTAAACACCTGTTACTAACGGCAACCTTTTGGATATGCACAATATGGCATGTGAGCAATCCCAGTAAAGCTTTGTTTTACTGGGATTTACTGGGATCTAGTAAAAGAACTAAAACCTTGTTTTACTGAGATTGCTCACGCTCATAGACAAACTAATTAGAGTTGATATTTAAACCAAGCAAAGACAAGTTACAGTTGACATTTAATACTCTCTTTGCCTATTTTATTTGTGATTAAAGTGCTCAGCATTAGTAACTGTAAAAATTTGCCTTTGTGTGTGTTGCCAGTGCGGAATTAAGACCCCGACATTAACTCTGAGGTTTAGAACAGCTGTTATTACCATAAGAGGAGCCTCTGTGCATTCCTTAGAGAATCTAGATCTTTACCTTATAAATTATAATTATGCTTCCAGTTTCTATGGTTTAGAGTTCCTTTGAAAGTTATGCTTTATTGAGCAAAGAGCAATATAAGATCCAACCCTTCAGGAGTTTTAGAAATTACTGTTTCAAATGCAAACGATTATTTTGTTTCTTACATTCGTATCCAAAATGTTGATGTTAATACTATAAACCATGGTGTGTGTTTTTTTATGTGGCTGGTCTAAATTACCAGTCTCGTTGTCGAGTGCTTTTTGTTGGTATTCGAAAGCCTTCTTCCAAAGGAAATATCACATTTAATAACCATTCCTGAAGGTTGTGACCTGTCATTCGTATAATCGTAACATGAGCCTTTAGTGGAGACTTATTATGACTATTACTATCGCTCAGCGTCCCATCTCAGTAGGGCAACAGTCACAGTCATTCCACTCTGGCTTTAAATCTTGCTTCCGTCCATCCTCCATCCTGGATCTCTGGTCTGGAACCCATTAGAGCAGGAATCTCCAGCAGAGCCATGATTCCACATTAGCATTGCCTACCCTGTCTCACCCTGACAGGAAAGAGACACTGCCTTAGTGCCAAATAGACCAAATATTTCACTTCAGTCACTGGAAAGTCGTTGGAAAGTGCAGGTTTGTTGAGCGAACGCTCCTCTAGAAGAGAACTGCTCACCAAAGGGCGCTAAATGTAATCTTGACGGTCACAGATATTTGGGGTTCCAAATATCTGCTGCTAAATCGGTCTAATTTTTTTTTTCTCTCTCTCTCGCTCTCTTTTCTCAGGATGGCGGAGGTGTCACAAGAGGAGAGACTCCAGGTCATTGCTGTAAGCTATATCCACATGCAGACACACACGAACACACTGCCTGTTTCTTCCCAGCTCTTGCAGACTGCACATCAGGCCACGCGGACGGCTGTAGAGACAACAAATCATTGCTGCCTGTCGAGGTCTGATAGGAAGGCTTAATGACAACCTTTTAGAGCCCATCTTCTCCCCCCATTAGTAGGCATCTAAAGCTAATGGTGTAGATACAGCTTGCTCCTTTTTTTTTTTTTTTGCTGTCTAACTCCTGGTATCTCACTCAGCTGTTTGATGTCTGTTTCTTTTCTGTTGTGTTAAAACAAAACAAACAAAAAAAATACAGATAAGAAATGCAGTTTTTTTTGTTGTTCTTTTAATCAAGAAAATTAAGCATCTAGTGTTTAAAAAACGCCAGGGGTTTTTAGAGAAATTCTTGGCCGACTGAATGATTTGTGCACCGCTTTGTATCACACAAACTTCCAGAAATCCAAGCTGATGAGTCCATTTTTTAAGAGTCTGGCTGGAGAAAAGCAAGTGCATATTTTCCACCCAGCAAATTCTAGGAATTATTAATGAATTCAAGGATTTACCAAAATTTCCCCGACCCCCTAATCATCTATTTTAACTTCATGTGGAGTTGCGTGCAAGAAATCCAAATCCTTCCCTTGGGTGACATTACAAAAAGCTCACTTGTTTCAACTATTTTTGCAAAAATATGATTATGCGTCTGGCAGTGTGTTTTGATATTTTATAAAATAGTCAAAATATGTCATACTGATCTTTTCCACTCGGTGCAGGTAGTTGCAGTCTGTCTCACAATTTTAAAATTTTATTTTAATGCCTTTCCAGTCATATCATAACTTGTTACATAAATAGTCCAAATCGGCGTAGTGTCATACAACAGTCGTGTTTCTATTGTTTCTGAGGGTCAACTGGCTTTTTGCTGGATTAACTCATTTGTTTGTAGGCAGGGATTTACACCCTGCACTGTTGGCTACGACTCATTTGATTTTTTTTTTAAATTATTATTATTATTTATTTATTTCTCAAAATGAAATCATTTCACAGGTTTCTATCAGGGAAAAGCTGGAAAGAAACCACGCTCACACACACACACATACCTCCAAGCCAGCCGGTTTGGATTCCCTCATGACTCGAACCTTGAGAGAATCCAGCTGCCTCCTAAAAACCAAACTGCTGTCAACCTTTTGGAGACGCGCCGCAAAACTTAACACGAGCACTTTGCAGACTGCCATCCAAAGCCGGCCTGAGGCATAAGTAAGCCCCAAGTCGGCAGTGGCCCCGAAGACCAATTGAACTCTGACACAGGAGATATCTTTGTGAAGTTAACTCTGAAAACTTTTTCATACCTAAAAAGTTTTTTAAAATTCATTTATATGAATGAATGTAATCTTTAAATCTCGCAAGTTGAATTCTGCTCAGAGTCCTTTTTTAACTGCGGGCCAGCACTCCTCTTGTAAAACAGTCATTAAAAGCAACTGTCGTAACAATTGTCAATAAAATCAAGTCAGCTCGATAATGTTGCCGGTGATGTTGCCCTCATTTTTACTTGGTTCAACCTCTGTGGCCCGGTTTGTGAGAGATCTCGTGTCTGTGTGGCGACAGGAGAAGAGGAAGAAGCAGACAGAGATTGAAAACAAGAGGAGGCAGCTTGATGACGACCGACGGCAACTCCAGCATCTCAAGGTAGTAATGCGCTTCCTTCCACTTGTCTCTATGTTTTTACATTTACAGTATACCTCGGTGAGGACAATCCTTTGGGAAGACAAATGCTACTCTGTTGGTGAGACTGTCTTCTATCCTCACTGCACAGAAATCTTCACCTGCTTACATTATTGGTTCCTTATCTCCTTTATGTAAATGTGGTGAAATTTCCATTTAAAAAATGCCCAAGGAACTTAGCTAAATAGCTACAGCTACACATCATAGTTACAACAGAAATGTCTGACTTTACCCAGGCAGCCCCTCAAAAACTCAGTTTGCTTATAAAAATGTTAAAACAGAAGGAGAATTGATTAATACAATGCCCTGGAGAAATACTCATACCCCTTGCACTTTTCACATTTTGTAACTTTAATGTATTTTCAGTGAGGTTTTATGTGACAAACTAAAAATATGTAGTGCATAATTTAGAAGTGAAGACAATACATTGAATGTTTTTTCACACCAATTAAAATCTGAAAAGTGTGGCGTGGATTTCTGTCCTCCAGCCCCCCGAATAGTTACTTTGTAATAGAGAGAGAAGAGGAGTGGGGCGGTTAACGCGCCCCTGGGGGACGCCGTCTCTGTCACTGTCCCTGCTGGACAGAAGCGTCGCACGTTTGCTGTCTTTCACATAAAATCACATTAAAACATCTAGGGAAACACTGCGATCAAATGCGAAAGCAAAACACTGGGCCAACCAGAGGCAGGATCGCAATGCACATTCTGACTGAAGGCACGATTTTAACGCTGTTTGAAATGCACTCGAGCTCTCCACTGATGAAATCCAAATCTGTGTCATCTGCACCCCCTCACGCCTCTCCCTGGGCAGAACTTGAAGCAGGATCACTGCCGGGCAGGCCTCTGTTTTTCTCTTTTCTTTTCTTTTTTTTTGGAGTCAAAGCTGCTATACACCCACACAACAACATTAAACTCTCCAATGTTGCAGCCCAACACAGTGAGATACTCCCTCACCGCCGCTGTCACGGAATGTTCAGAATGGACCGCCGATAACGCCATCAGCTCCTCCACATGCTGTTTATGCGCGCGCGCACACACACACACACACTTAATATATCTGAACCAAGGCTATTGTCAGTGTATGTGTCAGCGCTATCGAAGCTTATTTCGTCCTGGGACAGTTCAGCAGCTCAAAGATGGGAGCAAAAGGTCGAGGTTCGTGTGCGCCTGTGCGGGCGTTTGGTGTTTGTAAAAAGTAATCGTGACCTGCGCCGTTACCCCTGCGCGCTCCCGCTTTTTCTATTTTCAGAGTAAACCATTGTGAGGGTGTGGGTGCACATGCGTGTGCTTGTTTCTGTGTGCATGCCTCATAATGAGAAAAAAACAAAAGAAAACACAGAACCTCCAGACAATGCAGTGAGCTTTGGCAAAGGAAACAGATTTTTGTCCCACTCCCAGCAACAGGAAACTGTTCTTACACCCACCGCACCCCCGTTTTCGTCTCACACGCACACGCTGACACAAACAGGCATAAGGGGGCTAAGAGGGAAGTGTAATCACACTGTGGAGAAGCATGGGAAGACTCTTTCTGCACTGTGCATGTCTCTTTTGTTGTTTTTTTTTTTACACAGGCAGCATTAATCTGAAAAAGTCAAAAAATTACCTCATTCAACAAACCACTAGTCAGTGTACCATCTCCATGATTGAATCACTTTACTAATCTAGCCTCATACATGCAGGGACTCATTTCTTGCAGTGAAGATGAAATTCTAAGATGATGAAAAGACATTAGATTAATGCTGATATCAAGTCAGGCAAAAATTAGCATTCGATTTTTGTCAAAATAAATCTTGATTTTCACCAGCTGAAGCCGTTATTGTGAATATGTCATGTTCTAAACGAACATAACTTTATAAAAGTGCATAGAACGAAATATCTTTACTAGTTTTACAACTATTGCTGGTTCATGTAAAATTAAAGAAGGAAAAGAAAGAATTAAGAAAAATATTTCCTGTTTTAATAAGACAACTTCTCTCTGTACAATGCTATACGTTTCTAAATCTCACTTATTAAAACTTACTAAGATTAATCCTTTCCTGGTTATTCTACATAAAGCTGCGATGAAATACTACAATGTTTTTCCTAAAATGCACAATTCATTGTTTTTTTACTTATCCCCATGTTGAAAATAACAGTGAAAGGTTCAGATACAACATGGGCTGTCAACACATCATTTTGGTACTTTATAAAAAAGTCATCAAAAAAATCAAACATTCATCCATTTATGCATTGTATAATAACCCTTAGTCTTCCAGGGTTGCGGGGACGTCAGACTCGATAAAACAGGCTGACTCTTTTGAAATGGGCTTGTGCTAGAAAGCTTCCGAATTTCTCCACATTTTCCCTCAGAAGAGTTGTCAAATATTCGCCAGCCGTTTGCCAGAAGCCAACCGTTAGGTATTGTAACACGGTGGAGTTAATTGGGAACAACAGTTGCATAAAATCATAGGGAGGCACCCACTGGGCATAGATCACCGGCTTTCTGCAGAGTCAATAGCTAAAGTCTTCCAAACTTTAGGAACAGTGCGTACAGAGCTTTATGGGATGGGTTTCAGTGACCGGACAGCTGCTTCCAAGCATTACGTCAGCAAAGTAAAGTGCCACATGTAGTGATGTAACAGAGTAGTGGAGCTGTGTTCTCTGGTGAGACAAAGTTACGCCTCTCTGTTTGGAAGATATGAGGAACATATGAGGGTTTGACAGCTATCCGGAAAACAGCTTTTCTCTGACTGCACTGTATAAAGTTTGGTGCAGAAGAGATTCAGTGTGTGGGGTTGTTGTTCAGGACCTGTCCTCAGTTCCTTTTATTGCAATGAAAGAAACTCTTAATGTTGTAGTATTCCAAGACATTTGGTTGATTTCATGCTCTTCACTCTGTGGGAATAGTTTGAGAATGGCCCCTATGGTTATAACATGACTGTGACAAAGCAACGTTCCTAAATTTGTGAATGGGTGAGTTTGCTTTCAATGTACTTGACTGACCTGCACAAGGCTGCACAAAAGGGCTGAGATTGTAAGCTGGACCTTCAGGTCCAACATCAGTGTCTGACCTCAACAATGTACATCTGGAAGAGCTATCAAAAATTCCCCTAAGCACACTTTCAAACTTTGTAAACTCCCTTCCCAGAAGAGTTGAAGCTGTTGCAATTGCAACGGGTGGGCCAACAGTAATTTAAACCCTATGGATTAGGAATGGGACGTCATTAAAGTTAATGTGACCCAATACTTTTGAGACTCCGACTCGGCCACTTGTATGTTGGTTACTTTCAGACGTATACTGAAAAATTCCATCAACTAAAGCAGGGGTGTCAAACTCCAGTCCTCAAGGGCTGCTGTCCTGCAACTTTTAGATGTGCCTCTGCTGCACCACACCTGAATAGAATAATTAGGTCATTGGCAGGACTCTGGAGAACTGATCTAGACAAGGAGGAGGTAATTAAGCCATTTCATTTCAGCGTTTTGTACCTGTGGCACATCTAAAAACTGCAGGACAGCGGCCCTTGAGGACTGGAGTTTGACACCTGTGATCTAAAGAGTAAAAAAAAAAAAGTTCAAAAACAGCTTCAAATATTTCATTGAACTCATACGAAGTTGAACGACAAACTTGGTTTCGGTAAATTTGGGTCGCGAAAGACATAAAATGACTCCTGAAGCAAGGCTCTCCTGTCTACAGCTGCTCGTTTCATTTGGATGTGCGCACCGGCCTGACGCGCGTCTGTCTGTGTGCACCCTGTGTCCCAGTTCCGCCCTTTGTCTGCTACGTTAGCAGCTTTTACTGCGAGGAACAATGGAACGAGACGTAGCTTCAGCACTCGGGCTTTATGACTTTTTCACGCAGCCTGGTGTGTGTGTGCGCGCGTGCTTGGGTATGCATGAGTGAGCCAGTTAAGTGATGTCAGGCGTTAGAGTAGTAGGGTGTGGCGAGAGAACAAAACTGAGAGACAGCGAGGGAGAGAGAGAGAGATGGAGGGTGGGGTGAGTCGGGGGTTGGATTCAGTGCCCAGGAGACCTTGCAGGGCCGGGGAATGAGGAGTGTTGAATTACACCGTGAGACTGTGTGCTGTAAAGCTCTGGGGCAGCTGAGTGTCTGAACCTGGATTACACAGTGGAGAAAGTGAGACAGAGAAACTAACAGGTTGAAAAGAGCAGGAGGTGAACCAAAATATTTCCAACTTCATCCAGGTTCATGGACGTTTTATGCCTCCGGGGAGAGAAACGGGCCGGGGTCAAGTCTGAGAGGAAAGAGTGAGGGGGGAAAAGTTTTTTTTTTTTTTTATTTTAAAAATAGGGGAAGTTTGGTGTTGAAATTCACGTTGCATCATTGCAGAAGAATTCTCACTGAGCTTACAAAAGAGAAAGCTTTTTCATTTAGCAAAGCAGTGCGTCTTTGTTTTTCAGTTTTTTTACTATTATTTTTTTGTGTGTGTGTGTGTGAGTGGGTGATCTAACAGCTGCAAGCAAGGCACTGTTATATTTACCTCAAAGCATGTCAAGTATTTGCTTTGATATGAGCTTCTCCACATGAGGGTGTTGTCAGGATAAGAATACCTGGTTAGAAACCGGAGGAAGAAATGAGCGCAGCGCGAACAGCACACGGGCAAGAGTCGGTCGTAAATAAAATGTAAGAATAAAGCTGGTTTGTTGTCATTCCACTGACCCAGCTGCTTTTTCAGTCCCATGCTCAGTTAAGTTTATTAGCAGAATTACATGTTCGATGCTGGCAGCCTCCATCCAATATGGCCAGGCGCCACATTTTCTCAAACTGGCAAGACTGTTTGGTTGCAGTTCAAGAGTTCGACTGAATCCCTGAGTGGCACCAGTCAGCAGACGAATTGGACAGAGAAGAATTTGGTCTTAGATTAACTAAGGCGCTTGTTGCTGTGTCTCGGTGAAAGTGACACTAATCCCATCTGTACAAAAAGACACACAGGCTTATCTGACAGCATCAGAGTGAGTCACTCAGGTGCTTGTAACAAGCACATGATACAGTGCCCTGCAAAAGTAAATCGTACCTCTTTCACATTTTCACATATTATATCACATTCACGAACTCCAGTGTGTTTTATTGGGAGTTTCTGTGATATACCAACACAAAGTAACGCGGAATTTGCTACAATTACAACTGCAAGTCAGTTTTGTTCTTCTGGAGCCAAAAACGTTTCTGACTCAAACTGAGTCAGAGTGTGTGGATGGGGAAGTAAACATTCATTTTCAAGCCTTGGCCAAATTTCGATTGAATTTAAAGCTGGGCTTAATCCAATCCGCGTAAAAATGCTCCAATCTAAAATCTCTACTTGTAGGAGTAGTTGTATGTTTAGAATTGTTGCACTATGGGTCTTGCTCGAGGATTTTTAGCTCCAGTTATCTTCCCATCAACTCTGACCCGCTTCCACATCCCTGCTGAAGAAAATCATCTTGGAAGCAAACGCATTCAGTCGTTTAAAGACCAGCAAAATTCTTGGGCACAATCCTCATCAGGTTATCTTTATTAGATTATGCTGATTGGCATATATCTCCCATCAGACACACACTTTAGTACGATACCATCTCTCTCTGAGCACCCAGACTACGGAGCTGCTTCTGCCGTCTCTTCTTTGCAGTAGATCAGGCTCTCTTTCCAATTCCAATATCACCCCTTACAAGTCACACCGGTTACGAGTTCATGACAAGACTTCAAGGTTGATCGGGGTGTAAAAATGCTGAATTGACTTAAGACTCTTCCATTCTGGCATCTTTTAGTTTGCAAAGCATAATAAACGCCTGTAGAAACACCAAATTGTTGTTAGTTACTTTTCTGCCACACATAGTGTTTTGCATGTAGCTCATAGACTTGCATTATGGTCTCATCTAAACAGAGCACCATCCTCCATGTCTTTGCTGTGTCCCCTGGATGGCTCGTTGCAAACTGCAAACAGGCCAGATTTATTTAGAGTGTGTGTCTAATAGTTGTCCTGTGGACAGATTCCTCCACCTGAGCTGTGGACCTCTGCATCTCATCTAAAGCTACCGTGGGGGTCTCTTGGCTGCTTCTCTGAATAAAGCTTCCCTTACCCTGCTTGTAAATGTAGGATAATATCTTAGTTGGTGTGTGGTTCTCTCCATTTTCGGACAACTGAAGTAACTAAGTAAGTAAATAGAGTTTGTTTATATAACACTCTTGATGGATAGAAGAGTGCAACATTTTTACAGTAGCACAAAGATAAAATACCATAAAAATGATGAAAATAACAGACATAAATTACTCAAAAAATGATCCAAAACAACCAATCATACAGACTAAACACAGTAAAGTACAGAAAACAATCGAATTGAATCTCTAGTTTTATGCTTGTCTGACTAAAAGCGCTTTTAGCTGCTTTTTATATAAAACAATATTGCTTGTGCAGCAAATTAATAGAGGAAGTGCATTCTGAAGTCCAACACGCAATACACAAGTCCAAGAGCAGGAGTAGGGTTCTGCTATTTCAGAAAAATACTGGGGAGTTTGGCCATGTAAGAATTGAAAATGTGGAGGAAAAATGTTAAATTAATTGTGAAAATGACTGACAACCTGTTCAAGTTTGAGATATTGCTTTACGTCGTAGCCCTCCATTAAACTTCAACATTTTATCCATGACCTGTCTGCTGCGTTCTTTGGTCTTGATGTCGCTGTTTGTTCACTGCTGCTCCCTAACAAACCCCTGAGGCATTCAGAGAAAAGCTGGATTTATACTGAGATTAAAATACATACTGGTGGATTCTGTTCACCAAGTAGTTGACTTCTGAAAACAACCGGTTGCACTGGAAGACATTTAGGGGTGTCCGACTCTCCAGACAAAAAAGTTAGACGATTATCGGCTTCTTTTTGTTCATTTTTCCACATAAAATCAGATAAAAATACAAATTGTTCCTTGTTTAAAGGTATCTTTTAAGGTGCTTTCCAAATACGAAAAGGAAACAATCTAGTCAAGAACACCAAGCCATCAAGGGCAGACAGAGATCCTCCATTATTCTTTTTTAATGTCATTGTTAAACACACACACACGCACACAATCACATTTCACTGTTTTGTGTTTACTTGCAGTCAAAGTCACTGAGGGAGCGCTGGTTGCTAGATGGAGCTCCAGCAGAAGAGGAGACGCAGAGGCGTCTGCAGGAGGACGAGATGAAGACCAAGCTTCTGGAACAGGTCATCCTCAGGTGAGCATCTGTTCGAAACAAACATAATACTTAAATGGGGGGAAAAAGGTAAAGTTTGGCTTGGAGTGAAAGTATTAAAAGCAAAGGTTTGTGATTTTTTGTGTGTGTGTGTGTTTCTGAACCAGGCTGGAGCAAGAAATTGAAGAACTGGAGACAGGCGTGCCAGCTAATAAAGGTGTGGCCAAAGAAAATGGTGAGTTCTGTGTCCATGGCAACACAGCTGCAACACTTGACATGAAGAGAAAGCCAGCTAATAATAGCTCCACAGATTATTTAAACAGTAAACAGTATATCCTCTTTCTCCTTGTCTCTCTCCCCTTATCCTGATCACCTTCTCCCCTTATTTGTCCTCTTGTCAATGCTCTGGCGCTCCCTGTAGGTGAGAACGGAGTAGTGCAGACCTCCGGCCAGACCCCTAAGAGAGAGGTAACGGGGGTCGAAGCCAAGCTGCTGGGCCCCAGCCCCGACCAAGCCAGCGAGGACAACCCAGTGACCCTGGTGTTCATGGGCTACAAGACCGTTGAGGACGAGAAGGAGACGCACACGGCCCTGGGCATGGAGGGCGTGGACGGCAATGTGAAGGCCGAGTTCGTGGTGATTGACGACGGCGAGGGGAAGGCGGCGGACGCGGCCATGGAGGAGCAGGCCCCGCCCAATGGCAGCATGGCGGAAAAAGAGAAGGCCAACGGAGGCGGAGAGGAGGGAGAGAAGGAGAAGAAACAGACCTGCAAATGCTGCACGGTGATGTGAGATATGTGTGTTTATCTGCGTGGGTGCGTGTGCGTGTGTATGTGTATGTTTGTGTGAGACTGACTGCGTATGGGTGAGTACACACCTGCACCTGTGCAGAACCGTGTGCCATTGCATGAGTCCATATTTGCAAACGTATGTAGCTTTTTGTGTTTGTGTGGAAGTGTGTGTCAGGACTGATTTACAGCTACACAGTCAACATCCCAACAACGAGAGCCGACTCGAGCTCCAGCTCCAAGAACCACAAAGACTCATAAGTACACTTACTCTATATACTTTCTCTGTATTTGACTTTTGATTTCTATTGATATTTTTCTATTTTTCTGTCTTGACCTTTATATTGTAGCCTACTAAGTGTGTTTATCCTTATTATGAGGCTGTGTACTGTACGTTCATTGTTCTTATTGTTTTAAAAAAAAAATGTATTAGCTCTCTGGATTGTACTGCAGCCCAACTGGGAAAATTTCTGGAAAAAAAAAAAAAATCCAAAACAGCAAAACTATGAAGGACACAGATACTTAAATATATATATACATATATATATTTCTCTGTGTAGGCCTACCAACTATTTATCAGTCAATTTCATATTGCAATATTGTCTAAGACATTATTTTGAATAGTATTTTAATATATTGATATGAAATTATGTTTTATACAATGTATTTATTGCCTTGGTTCTCTGTGTCACCCTTCCACCACCACCTGCATGTTAAGGCTTGTAAGCGCCACCAGATGAACTCTCATTAACAAGTGTCTGTGCTTTCTTAGAGTCATGCGTGCTCATATCTTTAGTCACACAAGTCGTTCTGTCAGTAATGGTGAATTATTATAAATGCAGTGTTCGAGTAACGCATTATGTCTAAAGGCAAATATACGGCAAAGAGGCACATAGAGTCACCGATCGTGTTGCGGGTCACTTTTAGTTCAACACTAGATTGTAGAGCACGGCAGACGTACCATGGAGGTCACCGCTTTAGTGTTTTCTGTTGTGAGAGAATTGATATAAGTTTAAGATGTTTTAGGTGATTCGCACCATTACACTGTTGCTGAAAAGGCTTAAAGTGTGGGCCACGTTAATTGGCAGTTTAGGATCTTTTTTTTTTTTTACACCGCCAGAAGAGGCCACGATGCAGACCCTGTTTCTTTGATCTTTTAGGTAAAGTCGCGTTGTTTGACTTTCATTTTAATATCACAATAAATTGGACCACAAACTTGTGGCGAGTTTTACTCATAACCCACTCATTTAAACTCGGCTTAATTGGGCCAGCTGAGAACAGACTAAAAAAAAAAATGTTCTAGACCAAGAAAATTGAAAACAAATGTAGGAAATCCGTTCCTTTTCTACAAGAAAATGTGACTTCTTTTAGAGTCGTCAATAAAATATCTAATGTGTCGTTTATTATAAGCTCACAGTTACAAATCAGTTTTGTCACATGGCTAAAAGTTTGAGCGCCACTGCTCTAGATCTTCCAGAATCCTCTTCTCATCATTCAGCCCACAGGTATCCAACAGGATTTGGCTCTGGAGCCTGAGATATTGTCTCAGGAACCATTTCTGTGTTGATATTACCAGGGTGTGGGGGTTATGCTTATCATATTTAAAGATCCATTCATGACTCGTTTCAATCTTTTAAGAATTTTACTTAAAAACCTCCTGGGTTTTCACAGAGTTCATGATTTCACTCTTATTAGGTTCCTGAGGCCTTTTTGAGGACAAACATGCCCACAGCGTCACAGATGCCCCACCGTACTTGACAGTGGGCATGACATTTTTTTCACACATTCATGTATGAAACAGAGCCCAAGCCTTGGCTGCTTTTAGCCACTGACCAAGCACTACTGGCTCTGTGTCACATCATATTTATTCCCCAGAAACAGAAAATTACTAATCAGATGTTCCTAAAAACCTAGAAACTCTGATTCAAAAAAGTCTTTTTTTTTAATTCCTCAATAATATTTGCTTTAAATTGATTACAACTAATGTTGCTAAAATCCAATTATTTATTAACAGGGATTATACTTGCAAATCAATAAATGGGTTCAAATTAAAGATTGGAGTTGTATTTAAAAAAAAAACATGTGAGATTATGCTACTGCAATAAAAGATGGGTGTATTTTAGAGCTTTTAAAACATTTTTACTAGGTGTTCCAATAAATGTGTCCTACACTGTAAGTAATTCTGTTCTCTCAACAGTAGGATCAATGTAAATCTAAATAAGGTAGCACTGCATGAAGCCTTGCAGCTTTGTTTATCTCACCACTTGTTGGGTCTTTATTGTTATATGCGTCATTGTTCACATGAATGTAAACACAGGGGTTAAATTGGGATTTTGTTCGCCTTTTAATGAGAAAAGTCAACGCTGTTCAGCTCTCATTACTAAATGATAAATAAAAAAAGCTTTTTGTTGTTTTATGAACCGAATAAAACTTAAATATACTGTAATTTCCCTGTGTGGTTTTCAATTTATTTTGTTTTGTTATTTTTTTTCTCACTCCCAGTTTAACCCCTGACTACTTTTTAAAAGATAAAAACCCTGCAAATAGTCACACTTGTTTCCAAAAAAAAAAAAATGGAAAAGGCTTTCATTCTTCAAATATCAAGAATCTTTGATCTGATCTGCCTTAAAACTCAATTTCTTGAATGAGATTGTGTCTTCTACATGTATAGACGGTTGATGCTCTTGAGCAAATGTCAGCCTGGCAGTTTTTAGGAGTGCAAGCTGAAAGCCCGAAAGGCCTGCTCCCAGTTCTGACCCTTGTTTGTTTGGCTGACAACATGACATTACGGATGGTCTGAGTCAGTGATGCAACACAAACAGTCTTCTGCTCACCCACATCTTTCATAACCCCGACACTGTTCTCCATAATCGTCACTGTCAAACTGTAGCTGCAACCCCTCTGTGCTTGGATACCTGCTACTTGGGGGTGGAGGGGGGGAGGGTAATTAACAAAAATAAATAAATAAATAAATCTCTGATGCTGGTGCTATGCTGCAAAGCTCCTCAATCACCAACTTTTGTTGTTCAAACCTGTTTCCTCTTTCTTACTCAAACTGCTGGTAGGGCAGAATCAGCTGCCCTCCTGGGAATCCTCTGCTATCTTCAGTGCCAGATGCAAGTCCTGCCTGCGTTTTTCCACCTGTGGAATGATCCCTTCGTACATTCCAAAGGGAGGTCAGCAGGTCTGGACGAATACATTACAGTCTATGCGTTCCATATGTACACTTCCACTCCAACTGTACAACGGCATTTCATATGTACTCATATACATGTTTTTATTTTGTTCTTTTTGGCCTTTTTGCAAGGCCTGCTAATTGAATTTGATGTTTGTACTTGAGAAGAAGAAAAAAAAAGACATTTGTGTATTGTTGGTGCCTTGTCAGGTTTGTTTGGCTGAACTTTTTTTAGACAGAGTTTTTTTCTCTCGCTCTGCTTCATGTGACCAACGACCCACTGGAAACACTGCCTTTCTGCTCTGCTGGAGCGCTCCTTGAGAATACGGTGCCTTGCACTTGTATTGAGATTTTCCGCATTTTTGTCACGTTATGACCACAAACTTCAATATATTTTATCTGATAGACCAACACAGATTGGCACGTAAGTGAAGCGGGTGGCAAAGGATACCTTGTTTTCAGATTTTCCCTACTTTTAAAAGTAAAAGTGTGGTGTGCTTTTGTACACAGCCCTTCTGACTCAATGTTTTCCGGAACCATTTGCAACCATTTAATGGTATATCTGCCATATTTTCACATTTACAAAATAGCTTAAGCATAGTCAGTTTCGATGGAGAGAATCTTGGTAGAATCAGTTTTCAAGCCTTACCACAGTTTCAAGATTGGATTGGGGTCTGGACTTTGACCGGATCAACTTAAAAAAGTGCATTGAAGTTCTAGATTTATGTTTATGGCTAGATTTTTTTGTGCCTGGTGGAGGTAGTATTTCCACTGCATGGAGCTGTCACATTTTGTGGTTAGGTGTAGTGTTTGGTCCATGTGATTAATGCACTTTCTTCCACATTATTTCTGTGCGCCCTGCATGACTTTAAATAGAACTTCTTTTGACTTTCTTCTTGCCAATCTGCCATAGAGACCAGGTCTACTAGAGCTACCTTGGATCTCTTGACAGATTCTGTGATTAACTGTCTCTGTGACATCATAGTGTAGGTGGATATACATTTCTTGGTAGCTTTCCAGTTGTCAAACCCGTTCAGATGATTGATTGGACAGAGTTCTGTGAGATGCTTGAAGCTTGGAATATTGTTTTATAACCTAACTCTGCTTTAAACTTTTCCACAAATTTATCTTTGACCTGTCTGCTCCTATTCTTGATCCGCCTGATGTTGTTTGATCAATAATGTTCTCTGACAAACCTCTGAGGCCTTCACAGAACGATTGTATTTACACTGAAATTAAATGACATGCCAACGGACAACTGGTTGCACTAGATTATATTTAGAGGTATCACAGAGAAGGGGGCTGAATGATATGTGCACCAAACATTTTGAAAACTCTAATCTTTCTCCCACTTCCAAACTAAATGGAACTTCGGTGTTGATGTGGCACAAATAGTCTAAATAAAATGCAATGAACTTTGTGGTTATAAAATGACAAAATACTAAACGTATAAGTATACTTTGCAAGTAGCTACGAGAACCCAACACTTTTTGACAATTTTAGATACCTGCACCTTCGTTGACAGGTAATATGCAGACTAATTTTGGAGTCTTCAAAACACTTTATATCCTTCATTTACTCTTTTTTTTATTATTAATCCTATTTTGTTTTTGTTTGTTGTTTCTTTTGTTGTTGTTGTTGCATCATCCAAAGTTAAACAATTTTGACTGGATGCAAACTTTATAGAAAAGACTAACTGGCAACCTATGTGTGTATAAAGTGTATACACATGTACATAATGTGTCTGTATGCATACATAGAAAATAAATGTAAATTTGGTGGGCTGAAGGTTTGCTTAGTTGTGGGTCTCTGGCGTAGCACAGCCACAGCAAAAATATATATTGAAAAATAAATTTGTGCTGAACAAATGCCTGTTCATCTATTATGTGATCATCTAGATGTCCTGTCTTGAATAAAACTACTGTTTGACAACATCAAGTCGGATACATTTGAGTGTAATTAAGCAACTACAGAACAGAGAAGTCTGCTGTAATAAGCAAAGTATTTTGAACTTTATATCTAATAAAAATGCAAGGTAATAATGATATCTTGTAGTTGTGATTTGAGACGGACGAAGTAGAATCCCTTATGGGGCAGATTCTAAGATTTTTGCCCTCCCCACGCTGCTGTCTGGATATTTTGTAAAGTGCAGTGCCCAAGTCAACCCACTAGGCGGCGTGCCTGTACCATTTTATCAGCGATTCAACTTGCATTGTAGTGAAATGCGCTATGACCCGTGTGGGCAAGGCAAGAGAGATGGAGGGTTAATTAGGGGGACGATGAGAGGGCTGCATTAAACAGCGTATTCATCATAGAGAGGGCAGATATACACCACTTCCCAAAACAAATGTAATTATATGGCTGCATTACACAGAAGTGGCATATTCAATAAATAGCTATTAAAAACCCTCTGGAGTCCAACACGAGTGTAATACATTTAGTTTAGCAGCACCTTCTCTGTGATGTACTGGAAGACTGCAACATTCAAAAGGAATAATGTACAACAACAAAGCCATTAATATGACAACCAATAATGCTTTAAAGAAAACAAAATGTGACACCAGACCCCAGGAATATTAAACCTTAAGGACAAATAAAAGTGGACGGCTAGAATATATTCAGTGGGAGAACGCAAACCGAAGAATGGAACGCATAAATCAATGCAATTAGCTTCACAAGGGTAGCAAAATCTAATTGCTGCCGTGGTATCAGTTACAGTAAATTACCTTTCCTCGGCAACTGGTTTGTTAGGGCAGGAACAGAAACATAATGCAATAAAACAATCAGAGTCATTAAAAACTGCATGCAGACCACAGCAGTGCAACAGTGTTACAAGGCCAGCTGCTGACAGCAGAAACAAACTCACAGTTTACCTGCTGCATCACAAACGGACACATCTTGTCACAAGTCATGATGTGACCAGATGTAGGCTTCTGCCAGCTCCCAAGATACATATGTTATGATTTTATAACTTGGGGGGGGAAAAAAAACAAAAACTTGAAATGCTGATGTAGCATTTATCAGTAATGGCTGTTGCAGGAATGCGTCATAGGCCAGCTCAGCCAATCACAATGCAGGAAATTATCTCAAGTGTTCGGCAGGAAAACGTTTAGTCCAAATGCAGCTCTTAAAATACCCTCCCTGTTCTCAGCAGAAAGCAACAAGCGCGAATTCCCACATGGACTCATGTTTATTGCCGTGGATACGCAGGAAACTAATAAAAAACTTGTTCAAGGCACAACGGACAGATAAGTGTTTTGTTTTTTTTGTCTGATGCAGGTGTGACCTATTTCTAATGCCACTCTGGGGGCATCTGCCCATATGTCAGCTGAAATAGCTGTTTCAACAACAGTGTCAACAAGCTTGGACTGAATTTGCATTGATTGCTAATTCAGCCTCAAAAGAGAATTAGCAAAGAGAACGCATTGAGATTGTACGGTATTAAAATCCAAAAGCTACTGGCTGAGACTAGACATTACTCTGTCAGTAGCATAAAATGAAAAGTTTGCAATGATCACATTCCTAACAATACATAAGAGAAGAAGTAATCCTAGAATCGGCCCTTGAGGAACATCACAAGCCACTGTAAGTGAACCGGATGTGAAGCTCTTTGCTTCTACACTGAACTGTGTTCTTTGAGAAAGATAATTATTAAATGAGCAAAAACCATGATTAGAAAAGCCAATGCTGCCAAGTCTCTGTTTCAGTGATGTAGGTTCTGCATTGTCGAATGCTTTTGATAAATTAATAAAAAAAGAGGTAGCTAATATCAACTACTTTATTGCATTTGGTATTGGGAGACACTACCACAGTGCATTTGCTAATACTTGTTGATTTCTATAGTAGTAAAATTCCGTAATCAGTCTATCAGATAATGTCCAAACAATTCGCAATTTCACAATACTGCACCTTGTAATGCAGTGCTGTGTTATTATTATTTTTTTCTTCACATTTTTCATGTTAACACTATAAAAGTGTTTGAGTGATATTTTTACAGACCAACACAAAGTAGTGTACAGCTTTAAAGTGGAAGAAAAAGCAAACTCTAAATTGTTTTTTTTTTTTTTTTTTCCCCAGGACGGCAATCTTATTTAGTTCCATCCATCTTCCCATAAACTCTGTATGTGACCTACGGTGAACAGGACTTGTTCTGTTTTTGTTTTTTTTTCCCCGACAATGGTTGTCTTCTTCTCACTTTCATACAAAGACCGGATTTGTAAAAATTCTACTTTCCTGTCAACAAATTTCCCCAACTGAGCTGTGGATCTCTGCAACCCATCCAGATCTTTCTCTCTATAATGCTATCCGACAAAGTGACATCCATGTTTTGGTACATTTATAGTTGTGCCGTGACATTTCCATTTTTGGATGTTAAACTTTGCTCTGTAAGATTTAAAAAAACCAAAAAAAACCAGCTTGGGATATTGTTGTATAACCTAACCTTGCACAACGTTATTCTTAAACTGCCTGCCATGTTCCCTGGGCTTCGTGAAGTTATTCACTAATATTCATTAACAACCTTCTTAGGCCTTCACAGAACAGATGAACTGTATTTACTAATTACAACACTTCTAAAGGAAAGTAGGCAAAATAAAAAATACCACACTTGTTAGATTATTCTGTAAAGAACGGTGTATCATTTTTCATTCCACTTTACATTTAAATACTCAGAATTTTGTGGTTGGAACATTACAGAATGTTGTTTTAAAACTTCACAAAGCATGATAATTGCACAGTCACATTGAGTCCTCAATATCTCATAATCACTTGGAATCTAAACAGGACTATTGCTGTTGTTTTTTCCATTTTTGAAAATATGATTAAATATTTCAGAGCTGTCCTATGCTTCTGTATTTCTCATGTTTAAGTAGTTCGTAAAAAAAAACAAGCTCATTCATGACCTGACACTGCGTTCTCTCAACACCCCCTTGCACCCCACCCAAAACCGGTGCTGTTCCTCACTCAGTGTCATGTAATCCTTCTTGAATAGTTCATCCCCTCTGTGAGTTTGAATTGGTCTCCAGGGAGTGCCAGGTGACCTTTACAGTTCTTTTGTTGATTTTCATTACAAGTGGAGGCTTACAACACCAAATTAGATAAAATATTAAGACTGTGCATTTGTTGGCTGTAATCATAGATTTAAATCATGAATTATAAATGCTTTAAAGACACTGACAAGTGTATTTCTTGCAAAACTGCAGCGTAGCTCTCAGTGCAGCATATTTTTGTTGAAGCATGGCCCAGACATAATTCAGACCTTAACCTAATTGGTATGTAAAGAAATGACTATTGATGTTCACAGATAATATGATTCCAGCCTTTCAAGTATTTTAGCTCCATATTTAAGCGAGTTTCAACCATGGTGCAGAACAGAATCAGCAGAAGGCAATTTTGAGATTTTTATTTGTAAATCAAAAATGAAAACCACTAATTTCCTTTTCACTTTGCTGTCAATTAGGGCTTTGGACTATCATATAAACACAGATAAATACGGAAAAGGTTAAGGCAATGCATGTTCCTTCCAGGTGCCTATTGTCTGATTGAGTCATAAGGCAAGACACTGATTTTCGATCCCCTGCACGCGGAGTCACATGTAAGACAAAATGCTCGAAGATAACCCTTTCTCTTTATTTAGCTTATTCCAGCGCTGTCTGGTAGTAACCTTTCCATTACTTTGGACTCAAACAAAACCCCTACCACTTGATATATCCTGCTGGAAATTTGCCGCGGCCTCCTTTTTTTCTGGAAATGATGGTCGTCTTGTCCAATCAGCGCTCGCGTTGAAGCCTGTCCCCGCCCACTTTTGGCTCCTGGAGCTGCCTGGACTAATCAGCGCTCGCCTCCGAGTGTTCAGCCATTTTGTAAGAAAATCAAGCAAGTCTGCCGCCCTACCTTCGCTTCAGACCTGCAGTTTTTTTCTTGTGCAATGGACGGGTAAGTGAAAAGAAGCTTACTTAAAGACTTACATTTTTAAACAAAACTGTTGGGGAAGCGAACGAGTATATTATGTTTGGGGTTTTATTAAGTGTTTTGACTTCTTAGGTTGCCGCTGTTTAACCAGAGGAGCTGTAAAACTTTACTCGAAACACTTTTTTTTCCTCTTCAAAACATGCAACAGTTAGCAGGAGGAAGCGCTAACTAGCAGCTGCTAGCGTCACTGCTATCCGTTAGTAAAGTTAGCAGTTTTTAAGTTATTTTATCACCCTCTATATACCGTTATATAGCTGGAAAAAACGATTAATGTTAGAAAAGCCGTTATAAGTATCTTTTTACTTCATTTTCGCCGACAGCTTCTCTTTTTCTCGCACAACCTGAGTAGTTCACGCTGGCTAACTGTACCTTTGTAACTTGGTTTTTACGGGAACTCGAGAGAGGTTAGCTAAAGCAACGTGTCTCATTTCCGCATTCATTTATCCGCGGAGTTTCAGGGCCATGTTGAAAATGCCTGGCCTCAACATTTCACGTTGATTTAATCAAGTTATCTTATCCGGGTTGGGTTGGATGAATAATAGCGCATCGTGCAGTTCAGCCGTGTTCTGCTAGTTTGGTTAACTGATTTTTTGATAAAGGGAGACCGAGAAGCTGCGCAGCGAAAAGCAATTTGATCGACTTTCGTGTCATTGTTAACTGGTGTGAATTTTCCACTCTGAAGTTTTGCTTGCACTTGTGTTTCCAATCCGTTGTAGCCGCCTAGACGCCACTGAGTTGTATCCTCTGGGATCCGGTTACGTCCCTGAAATTGAGTGAGTTTTTTGTAATTACTATTTTTTTATTTTTTTTTGTTGCATTGTTGCTCGTCTTGTTTTTGATTTCTGTCCTGTACGTTGAAGCTCATATTTGGAAGAGGGAAGTCACTTACTTGTATTAAAAACTGGGTGTTCTTAGCAAAAACTGATCGATTTGTTTATTCAGCTGTGAATAACTGCGGATTTTCTGTGACTTTTACAGGAGTGTCCATGACATATCAGTTGGCACAAAGGTAGGCCACCTCTGAGTTTCATTTCAAATGCTTAATATAGACTTTTCGACTGTTGTTTAGGGCTGAACAATATTTTGCATACATAAAAGCACCAGTAGGCCAGATTTGCTGGTCTGTTCAGACTTGGGGGTTGTCAGGTCAGACCTGAATGATGAACCAGAAATCGCTATCCGTCAATAAACAATGTATTGGGCAGTTGTTTAAGTGTCATTCATTTATGCTCCTTAAAATCTGACAAGACATGAGAAAACATGTATTTGAAGCCACATTATAATCGTGGCTAAATAAAATTGCCATGTTTTGTCTGATATTATTCACCCCTAAAATTAGATCTGGCTACCATTGTTATTATTGCAGGTTCTTTATTCATATCTACAGGGATTGTTTCTGTTGTCAGTCTGTTAATTTAAAATAAACATGTCTTGATATGCTGTTTTAAGTGGAGCAATGGATGTTTTATTCTGCTGCTACTATAAATTACAAGGGAAATGAGAAAAAGTAAGATATAGTTTTGATAAGTATTTTTTAATATAGCTAAACAGGAAGGCCTTCTGAGTTATCTTTTTTTTATCAGAAGTCATAATCTTTCTTATTTTACAAGTCAACTGGCATAAACGGGGATTGCAACCCCATTACGTCCTCTCCAAAACATCAATTATCAGAAAATTATGTACAAATAGTTTGTAGAGAAGATGTGTGCATTTGTGTGGCTAAGTCTCCACACCTCAGGAAATGGTTAAAAGAAAATCAGACTGATACACAATGGGTAAGTCTATAGGCACAACATGAAAGTAGGAAGATAAGAAATGAGTCCATGGGTAGTAATTGGCAAAGGAACAAACTAAGTTAAAACTTTCTTTTTTTCTTAATGTAGTAGCCTGAGAGGAAATGAAAAATTCTGGATGTATTCAGTCTTAGTCATGCAAACTTAGTTCTCCTGAGCTTTCTCTATTTTTAGGGTGGTTGTGTAAACCGGTTGCTCATGTGTCACAGGTTTGCCGTTGCCATCCAGACTTAATGAAACATTTATTACGTACGTCTGAGCTGTCAGCATGTCGGCCAGTACCACTCAGGACAGCAAATGCTGAATGTGTAATAATTTGGATAAAGGCCTTTTTTTTAAAAAGAGGTGGAGCTCCTTGTTTTTCTGTGCTGTTCTTGTTTGCATGTGTGGCTGTGGAAATGACACTTCCTGTAATTTCGTGTGGTCTCTGGGCCTTTCTGGAATGCTAAGAAGCCTGAATTGGGCCAGATAATGTTTTCGGAGACCATTGTTAAAAAAAAAAACAAACAAAAAAACTAATTTGTACAAAACTACTGTAGGGGAAAAAAAATGTGGGGAAAATTTTCACTGATGTAGGTCACGGATCCTCTGCAACTATTTATTGGGGCAGTTGGAGATAAACAAGTTGGTGTTTCAGCTCGACTCTTGTTCATTAATGTTTTCTCCCTATAAAAATTCCTTCTTAAACAGTAATCCTTGGTAACAGTGCCAGGGGAGAGACATGTGTAGGTGGACTAATTGATCGTAACTCAGAGCCATAACCATCCTCCCACAACAGCGCTCAGCCTCACGGCCAAAGGTCTTTACAATGTTTAAACAAGATCTCTGCTGCATGTGTCTGTTACAGTGACACACCCCGCAGTCTTTTCATTCCAGTAAGAACTATTGGTTTCTATTTTAAGTCACGAAGCACCTTTTTACTTTTTGAAATCCGTACTGGTTGGAACTAGAGGTTAAATGCTATTGGCTAGCTTGATCCTGTTTTGTTTTCTGGGTATAACACACTGCGGTAATGATGATGCTGAGTTATGGAGCCTTGCCTTGCTGGAATCTGTAATTATTCTGTCTGGGCAGAAGGTCTGGCATGCTGTGGTCACATTCCGATCTCCCCCTTTGTAGCCCCCCATTGAGGCTCTGCTCCCTCCCCCCTTCCACTGGTAGATCCTCATCTGATCATGGTGAAAACATGTCTCTACCTGTACTCGTCTTCTCCTTTGTTCTTTCCTGTGAGATCTTGTTCTACGGCTTCTTACTAGAACCCCTCATATGTTTTCTTTCAGCAGCTAATGTTGCGTTAAATCCTTTTTGATAATACAGTTTCCCCAAATGTTTCAGGAAAATCTAGGAGAGAAGGAAATTCGATTCATATCTTTTGTGACTGAAAGGAAGCAGCTGTGCAGTTTTCGGATATGAGCCAGTGTCAACTTTTCCTGACGGTTACAATTATACTCTTAGTCATCCACAAACAACAAACATAAACAAGCTGAGGCGCATTTAGCTGTCTTTAGAGGAAATAGCTTTGAAACTGCACTAAGAATTGCATAATCTAAACTCTTTTTTTTTCCCTTGTATGATTTTACCGTTTCTACCACACTCTGTTCAAAAACTATTCTTTTCTTATTACACTGTGAAAGCTGTCGGTTTGTCTATCAAGTTGATGCTCTAGCTTGGCTCTAATGTTCTTACTGAATTTGGGAAGTAAAGGGTGAAAGAGTCCAGCCTACAGTCCGTGCAGGAAGTTGAGCAAACCCTGGAACCAAACCTGATCTCGGAGCTCTTCCTGTTTGTAGCAAGCTGCCTGCTGACTGATAAAGATACACAGCGTTCTCACAACCCCGGAGTCAGATTGGTGCTTTTCCTGCATCTCTCTTTGTCTCCATCTGCCCTTGACCTATGAAGATTTTGCTAATTTATTTTTACCGTTCCTCCTGTCAGCTATCTGTATCGCTGGATATTTATTGTATTTTATCACGTAGTAGGGACTTTGGTACCAGAGCTTAGACTCTGGCCCAATTATCACTGTATGGTGCTTATTGTTTCATCCACTGTTTATTAGATAATTATTTTGAGCTTCACGGTGACTCATCCAACATTCATTATTGTGATTTTTATATGAGGTAATATACGTTGTGTTTTAAAGGATTAGTTGTTCACTTCTTTATGATTCCTAAGTGAGTGGTGTTATAAAGACCTAAATGCTTTAAATGATTCTCAAAATTAGCATATTCTTGCTACATGTTCGGAGTGATTGTGGGCACTATTGATTTAGGTCACACTCTCATAGTCAAAACATCTGCAAGGCTGTGAGCAGTAATAACCGTTTACAGCCGTGGGCCCAGCCTTTCCCTTCTGCAATGTTTAGAGCGTCTCTCTCAAACTTATATTCCTCTCGTTCCCACAAACTCCGTGTCCTATTTAGAAGCACACAGCGAGCAAGAATGCTAACAAACCTGTTTTTGGTGGTTTCTGGTAAAGAGCTCTGGGCTCTTCAAATACTAGAGTCTCCTTGCGGCTCCATATGTGTGCACGGCTCGGTAACAATGCCCCTAGTCTCAGCCTGAACAGGACGTCCATTGTGGGCCGATGTAGAGCTTAGACTGCTGAGCCACTTCTTGTGACTTTTATACTTCATCTTGCTCGGCTCGCAATACACTGAGCCATGGAAACAGCCCTGAAACAGCACTTTATATCTCCTAAGGAAAGCTTGAACAAGGCACACAGCAAACTGGTTTTACTGGGATGGTTTCCATGTTGCCTAGCTTATAAATTGTTTCTGTGTTGATGCTGCTGTTTGTGAAGAGCGGTTGAGTGCAATTTTCCACTTTTGCCACCGATTTCCAGTTGGAATTAGGTTCTGGACCTTGGTTCATTCAAACATATGATAAATGTTTTTTTATCTAAATCGTTACTTTGTAGCTTTGGCTGCATGTTTTCGGCTGTTGATTTATTTGAAGGTTAACCTTCGCCCTATGTCGATTCTTTTGCTGGTGTTCCTCCAGGATCGTCTTGTATTTAGGTCTCATCTCTGAACAACTCACACATTCTTGCTGATTAAAAAGCATTCAAACAGCATGATGCTGCCACTATTATGTTCCATCAGTGTTTTTGTGTGTATGTAGGTGAGTTTTTTTAGTTTATTAACTAATAACTAGAGTTGATAACTCTAGTCTGGAAGAATAAAGTGAGACGGAACTTGGCTGTGTTATCTGGCAAGTTTAGCAACAGAATTATTTCCAGTGAAAAGAGTGGCGTTTCTTGGAAACTGTTTCTTTTGGTTATCACATTACTGCCGTGGTTATCACTCAATTGCTAAGTAATATGAGAACTGTGCGCCTCACCTGCCATGCTGTGCCTTCATTGCTGAACACACTGAAATGAGCCTTTATTTATATCTTTTTCCTCTTGCAGAGGGGATCCGACGAACTCTTTTCTTCCTGCATATCCAACGGACCCTATATCATGAACTCAGGTAGGGGGGTTGCTATGAAGGGTTTTCTTTTTTTATTGAGGTGCTTAGTGTCCGTCTTGTTTGTGTTGCCATGACACTCAATCCATTATTCACAAAGAACCAGAGCCTTATGTTCCCTCCCTGATTGTATCAGCCTCTTGTTTTCTCCTGCAGCCAATGGCAACGACAGCAAAAAATTCAAAGGTGATGTCCGCAGTCCTGGAGTCCCATCACGTGTGGTCCACGTACGCAAGCTGCCCAATGACATCAACGAGGCCGAGGTTATAAGCCTGGGACTGCCCTTTGGGAAGGTCACTAATTTGCTGATGTTGAAAGGGAAAAACCAGGTAAGGAGAAGTACATGCCACTCGCTATAGCAAAACCTACGAGGTTTTCACTTTTCCTATAATAAATGTTCGTGTCCAAAGCTGGGCCTCAGAGATCAGCTTTCTATACTGACCTAAAATTCTAACAATCATTCTTTTGTTGCACTCTTGTGTCTTTGTGGTCAAACAATGCTCATTGTTAGGAATTCCTCTGGGAAGAGCTTGGATCCCCTTACTTTTATGTAAATGGCTTTTATTTACAGCCATTATGAGTTCCAGTTAAAAGTGCTTCACGTTGACAACATGGTGTTGTAGCGTATTTATCCGGTGCTCCCTCTGCAGGCCTTTCTGGAGCTTAACAGTGAAGAGTGTGCACAGACGATGGTGAGCTACTACTCTTCTGTCACCCCTGTCATCAGAAACCACCCCATCTACATGCAGTACTCGACTCATAAGGAGCTCAAGACGGACAACTCTCCCAACCAAGTGGTAAGAGTTCGATCTGAGCAACGTAATCATCTTTTTGGCTGTTTTTAGAGTTGTCAAAATAATTGATGTTGCAATAGAATAGACGTACATAAATAAATAAATTCAAAGACACAAAAGCGATACAAACTGACTCATTTATGTTACCCAGCGACAATTTAATTTTTAAATTGTTTTAAGAGAGAAGAAAGCAAAAATTATATTTACATTAGAAGTCATTTTAGTATTTTGAACACCTGGCTTTTTGTTGCACTCTTTGCTTCTGAATGTGTAACATGAGATAATCTCTCCGTTTCTTCAGCGTGCCCAGGCAGCTCTGCAGGCAGTCAATGCCCTGCATGGCGGTGGAATGGGAAGCATGGCCATCCCCACAGATGCAAGCAGCCTGGCTGGAGCCACAGCCCAGAGCCCTGTGCTCAGAGTGATTGTGGAAAACCTTTTCTACCCCGTCACCCTGGATGTCCTGCATCAGGTAGTTCCACTGTGGCAATGGGAAGAGATCAGATTTTAGGTTTTTGGGATGGTTACAGACAACGTTTAGAATGTCTACTTAATTGGATTTGATCAACTTATATTCAATAAGTTTAATTTGTACTAATGAGCTGGGTTCTAAGCAAATTTTCTGGTCACTATCGGCATAGTTTTTCTTGCATAATTTAAGGTTTTGGTTACTCACATTTAGTGTGTACCTTAGTATTTAATTTGTATTTTGTATTCTTTTGCACTTTTGCTTACTGTGTGTTATCTTTGTTTTTTGCCTGGGAGCTGCTGGTAACTTCAATTTCCTGAGGGAGTCTTCCCAAGGGATCAATAAAGTACAAGTCTAAGTCTAAGTCATAAAAATTGAAAATCCTTTTTTTTTTTTTATTTGAATGTTGTTTGCAACTGCTGCAGATGGTGTGTAAAATTGGCTGGCTGCATTTTTGCAATGCCTGGGATAAACAAAGACAGGTTTTGATTACACTAGCTTGTACAAAGGAAGACTACCACCAACTCCGCTGCTAATAATACACCTAAATATTTAATTTATGTATCCGCCTCTTCTTGTTTCTCTCTATGGTGCAAGTCTGAGATGTAATCTGTAACTGAAGCATTGTGTCAGTGGTGAAAGGTTTCATCTTAAATCCAGATTGAGTTTGTCTTGCAGGACCTTTGCAGTAGTTGTTTAAATATTTTTTAAGTGTGGTGGAAAATGGCACCCAACTGTAGCTCTTCCTTTTCAGATTTTTTCAAAGTTTGGAACCGTGCTGAAGATCATCACTTTCACCAAGAATAACCAGTTCCAGGCATTGATCCAGTATGCTGACGCCATGACAGCTCAGCATGCTAAACTGGTAAGACTGGTTTGACACCACTGGTTCACACATCACTAGGGGCTTTATTTGAGCTGTCCCTGCTAAAACCAGTCTAAAGTGAACCAGTGTTATTACGGAGCATTTACTAATGGTCTAAGGATTGGTTCTTGTGTTTAGTCTCTAGATGGCCAGAACATCTACAATGCCTGCTGTACTCTGAGAATCAGCTTCTCCAAGCTCACTAGCCTCAACGTTAAGTACAACAACGACAAAAGCAGGGACTACACCCGCCCTGACCTTCCTACAGCAGATTCCCAGCCCTCACTTGACCACCAGACCATGGCAGCTGCCGCATTTAGTAAGATCTTTTTTATTTTTTCATTTGCTTCGTTCACATCTCAAAAAATTTTAATGTTGTGAAAAGGTTTAATAGTTTTTGGCACTCATTGAAAGAGTTAAACACATTGTTTTTTATCACAGATAGTGAAATATTTCAAGCCTTTTTTTCTTGATTTTTATGTATTTATCATTACGGCTTTCAGACGATCAAAATCATTCTTGGTCTGGAGGAAAGACGAGATGGGCTTTCAACCTATGACACTGCATAGGTTTCACAGGCTAATTGCCTCAGTGCCACGTTGTATTAATGCTAAAGGAGCCATTTCTGCTTTAAAATATCTACATTTTTATTGATCTCATGTAATCTGATCTTCTGAGACTGAATTCTGGATTTTCATTATCTGTAAGCCATAACTACCAAAATTACATCAGATAAAGGCTTGAAATATTACCAGGTATAACAGGTTTCACTTCTGTTATTTTTCAAATATTATTTTTTTTTTTCAAATGCATATTTTAAACTTTGATGTTAGTGGTGAAATTTGCTGTTTTTTTTTTTTTTTTCTTTTTTTTTTGCTTGTCATCCAGCTGCTCCAGGTATAATCTCAGCCTCGCCATTTGGTGGAGCGCATGCCTTCCCCCCAACGTTTGCCATCCAGCAAGCTGGTAGGGCTGTAGTGATACACTAATCTCACAATACAATTCAATGCATGATATTCTGCTCATGATCAGGTGTGGTGGAATATGTCACAATATTCAGCAAACAACATCATTTGATAAATCTTTTCAATTTTCTGAAAGATTTTAGAGGGGCAGAGTGATTTTGCTGACATTTTGTGACTGTTCCATAGACTTTGAATTGAATTAATTGAACTGATTGTGAAATACTGGTGTAATAAATATTGTTTTTGTTATACATTTGCTTTGTTTAAATGTTAATTTAAGCCTTTGTGTATTTGGTTATGCAGAAAGGGAACCTTTTTTGTCTTATATTAGATAATGTAATTTATCTATTTCATTACTTAATTGTAACTGGTTGTTTCATTACATGTCAGTTTTAATGTACATGTACAACTGGGTAAAAAAATGTCATGTGTGATAGCTGTCATTTAATTCATGTGGATTAAAACTCAAAGTAGGATTTAATGCATCGATACTCGCGGATTAAAAAGTTATACTTTCTGAGGAAAAAAAATATTGATAAATATTGTCAAATCGATAAAATTACACAGCCCTACAGGCTGGTCAGTACGAAATGTATGTAGATGCTACATAATTGTCTTTTCTTTGTTTGGAGATGCACCAATCAGAATTTTGTAGTCGATATTTGATCTAAAATTTTTTGAAGAATTGTGAAATACCTGTAACGCTTTTAGTTCAGTCACATTTCTTGATGCCACAAATGATATTTAAACTGAACTCGCACCGTGTTTGAGTTATACTTCAATGATTCCCAAGAGGAAATTGCCCATTTGTTGACAAGCTGCTTCATCTAAAGTGTTGAATATTACCAAATACAAATGTAATTATAAGTAATATAAAAAAATATATACATAAGTGTGACGTAAGTGATTTAAATGCAACCTGAGTACGATATAAATAAATGAAATAAGTATGTACATGGAAATGAGGGTTATGTTGGGCTGCATTTTGCTTTATGTTTTGTCAAAGGGAATTAAATTAGAAATAATTTCCATTTTCTTATCCAAAGGACTGTCAGTTCCTGGCATTCCCGGTGCCTTGGCGTCCCTGGGCATGGGTCACACCGGCATGGCGGCTGCTGCAGCGGCCGCAGCCAGCCGGCTTGGCCTATCAGGGCTCGCTGCCGCTGGGGGACACAACGTGTTGCTGGTCAGCAACCTGAACCCTGAGGTCAGTACCCTCATTAGGCCTGAAAGCATCAGTCACTGTGGCTAAATGAAACATTGCAATTCGTTTTGTGATCTTGAACCCACTTGGTCAGGACAAACTATTCTGTTTGACGCTTTTTTCCTCATATCAACAAAAGTTAAACTGCTCTGTTTTCATAAAGTCAAAAGCTCCTTTCTTTCAGGACTTCTTTGTGTTTGACCAAACCTGCTGCGTTTCTGACCTGCCACTTTGCTCACTGTGAATTTTTAAGTTTGTTTGAAAACTAACTTCTTTTTTTTTTAAAAAGAAAGTAAACACTTAACATTTCATATCTTCATTTTTTTTATCCATTAGTTAAAATCATTCTTAAGTTGTTGGAGAGACAATATTACTTTTTAAGTGTTAATGTACAATGCGTAGCATAGTCTGTCATGCTCAGTGCGAATACTGTGGCTGCATCTTTATGTGAATCATGTAAATTTAAAGATGAGCATTTAGAATTTATGCAGATTTTAGCTTTTTTTAATCATTAAATAATTTTTAAAAGCATAGTGTGTAATTTAAAAGTATATATTGTCTCTGCCTTTTTTTCTGTATTTCATTGTTAATCTTTTTTTCTCTTCTTTTTCTTCTAGTGTTCCCATAGTGAAAGTGCATTTTAATTTAGCCAGTTCTACTGTCTGAAGCACTACATTTCTTTGTGTATACTGACCTTGTTTTTTTTTCATTTTACCTTTTTCTCTTTTTTTTCTGTCCCCTTCTCCATCTTTTTGTTTTTGATTCCCCCCCCCCCCCCACACCGTCCCTCACCTCATATCTTGCCAACTGACTGACTGCACGCCCCATGACCAAATGTTCCCCTCTGTCCTCCTCCCTTCTGGCACCTCCCTGTTACTACTCCTCCATCTACCCAACCCTTTCTCCCCTCCTTACATTGTGCCCCATTTTGATGTGACCCACAAATTGAAAACACATGCTTGGCACCCATGATCTTTTTACAAAAAATTATTATTATATTTTTTTTACCACCCTTTCCCCCCCATCACTTCTTCTCTTCACTCCCTCATCTTTCAATTCAAACTTTGTCTTCCATCATTCTCATGCCTCTCCTTCCTCCATGGTACTGTGGCCTTCCTGTGGACCTCGCCGCCTGCGGACATGTCCCGACTCCACTCCACTGTCCTCCGCTCCGCCTCTTTTCCCCTGTCCCCTCTCCCCTTTTGGCCCCTCCCTCCCCCTGCTGCTCCCTCCCCCTGCTGTCTCTAAAGACCGTTACGCCACACTGCCTCTTTATTCTTTTCGGTACGTTATCATCCTTTCATCTCCTTTTTATTACTACTGTTATGTGGCGAGGTGGGCATGTCTTGTTTCATGTTGTTGGCTTTGTTCATTTTACTTTTTTTTGTTTTGTTTTGTTTTAACCACTGATGGTTCGTCATCAGGCTGCAGAGCGGTTAAGGGTGGGGGTGTCTGGTTTGAATGGTTTGGTTGTTGTGGGGTTGTGTGAGGAAAAGCAAGGTGGGACGTCACATTAAGCCACAGCATTTCATTTAGTTTTTAAATGCCTTGATTTAATGACCTCGAGCAGAAAACATTAGCATTTTTTTTTTTTTATCTTCAAAGAGCAGAGTTTTTTAAATTTGTCTGTTGCCTGACTTAAAAAGAAAAGTGGGGATTATTTTATTAGAGTTCAATTAAATTTGTAAGGGTTTATGGTTGGTGAATATAGGTCAAAGCATAACTGATTCTGGAGCAGTAAAGTGTCTGCAAAAAAAAAAAAAAAATTCAAAGTCTAGTTTCTTAAAATGAATGTTTTGTGGCCCCCAGACTGAGGATTTTTTTTTTGTCTACATTTTGGACATCCTTGAGTGCACTAAAAAGATGAAATGCTGCTGCTTTTTGATTTGAGAGTTAACATATATCTCAGTTTGTCACTAGTGGTTTTTTTTGTTGTTTTGTTTTTTTCTTGTCAAAGTTATTTAGGGTATGTGCATGTGTAGTTCATTTCTGCATGTTTCTGCTTAGGCCTCCAGTTGGCCAAATAATCAACTTTTCTTGCCTGATCAAATTGATCAAAACTACTCATCTTACAACTCTTACTGATTTGTCCTCAAATCACTGCCTCTACCTTTTAAAGATGTGATAGTCTTCTGTGTAATTGCCTCTCGAGTACTTGACTAGGTTTAGTTTGCAAAATAAAGCAGAATATTGATAGAATAGTGCAAACACTAGCACAGATTAATTTAGCAGAACTGTATTCAGATCAGATTTAATTGCTTAGGCAGTTTTTGTTGCTGTGATTGGCTGTGTGGCTCCTTTATAATACTAAGTTGTATGTTGTCCTTATTGCGCTGGTGTTGTGACACACTGTTTTCTCCATAGGTGTATACGGTGATGTCATGAGAGTGAAGATCTTGTTTAATAAAAAGGAGAACGCTCTAGTCCAGATGTCTGATGGCACACAGGCTCAGTTAGGTAAGCCAGACAACATGCAATTTTCTCTCTTTGATCTCCATCTTTAATCTTTCTAACAGCGTTCCTCCCATTTTCTCATGTATTGTTTTGTCCTTGCTTTTTGGGAGTCTGTGGTTTTCCTTATACAAGGTTGTAAAATGTTTTTGTTCAGTTCAAATCTTACAGCGTTTGCTTATTTAAGATGATTTGATTCTCAGGTAAAGCATTTGAAAAGCCTTGTATTAATCACGTCGTCTTCTTCTAATACTTGTTCTACTGAAATGTCAAGTCTGCCACACTCCCAGCAAAAGGTGTAGCTTTGACAATTTTATCCTGTTTGTGTGCATAGATTTTAAAAAACCCTTGTCATCCACTTTATTGTAGCGTTCTGGATTTTTATTAGTATTTTTTACACTTTGCAGTCAGCTTCACAGTGAGAGAGACTGTAATGCCTCCTGCTACTTCCATTCTCTTTCATGTGGGGAGAGTTGTGCAGAAAGCAGCCAAAACACTAATCATTGAAATGTTATGATGTTCAAAACGGCACATTTATGAAGCAGGTAAACAACTTCAACTGGAACATTTTTAAAATTATATATCAAACCAGAAAATGCCTCTTTTTGAAGGACTAATCAGTACCTGGAACAAAATTATAAACATTTTTCTCTTAGGAGCAAAGAAGGGAAACGATTGAGGAATTTTCTATGCGTAAGCTATTGCAAATTGTCAATATGAAAACTAAGATGCTGACTTTGCTGCCCTTTTCAGCCATGAGCCACCTGAATGGCCAGCGCCTCCATGGCAGGGCTATGCGCGTGACGTTGTCGAAGCACACGACAGTGCAGCTGCCCAGAGAAGGCCATGAGGACCAGGGCCTCACAAAGGATTTCAGCAACTCGCCGCTTCATCGCTTCAAGAAGCCCGGCTCCAAAAATTACTCCAACATCTTCCCACCGTCTGCAACACTCCACCTCTCCAACATACCGTGAGTGTCTCCATCTTTTGATTGTCGTTTTAAAATCGGCACCAAAATGCTCAGTGGTCACATAAACCTTCGACCCAAATTGGTTTTTAGTAATCTTCATTTTCTCATCCATGTGTGGGATTCAGGCCTTCTGTGATGGAGGATGATCTCAAAAGACTCTTTGCAAGCTCAGGAGCCACAGTCAAGGCCTTTAAGTTCTTTCAGTAAGTCGCAGGTTTCTGAAATTATTAAAGTTGAAACCGTCTCTTTTCTGTACGGTTGAGTCAACTGAAGCTGAAACTGTTGTGGCAGTCATACAAATGGACATGGCGTCGTTTTGAGAAAATGTCTTTATTTGTAATTGAACAGAAAGGACCGCAAGATGGCCCTAATCCAGATGGGCTCAGTCGAAGAGGCGATCGAGTGCCTCATCGAGTTCCACAACCATGATCTGGGAGAGAACCATCACCTCCGAGTGTCCTTCTCAAAATCCACCATCTGAGTGCCTTTCCTTGCACCTTTCCCTTCCATCTGAATGCCACTGTTCTCGATGTTGCCTTCAGGGGAAATGGCCTTCATAGCATATTTATACTGTCTATTTTTCCATAAGGGTGTTGCCCATTTATTGCTTTTTTTCCCCCCGTTAGGTTTAGTTTAGATTTCAGATTTGATCCATATCATTCTGATTCTTCTGTCTTAAGTGCGGTAACGCAGCAGATATTTTATGTTGTCATTTGCTGTCAAGGAAAAGATATTCCAAAAACATAATAGATGGATAATGATGTTCCCTCTTGCCACGCACAAATTAGCGTCTTTATTTGGGCTGGTTTGTTTACATTCTTCTTTGATATTATTAGAAAATGTTAGCGTTTCTCGGGTAATTTCTTAAAATTAGTTCCTTTTTTCTCCTCTATTTGTTTTATTTTCTTTATACACTAAATTCAACAGCAAAACCCAATCATCACTTTTGTTTTGGCAAAATTTTAGGATTTCTAAAATGGGCAACATTTTGTTACCAAAACACTTTTGTATTGGAGGCAAAGTAGAGCCATCTGACCAACTTTACATTTTGACCATAAAGACGGTCTCTACCATAATGCGCATCGAGATGAATTGTACCTGACCCACTTCAGCATTCCTTTCTCTCTTCTGGTTGTGTGAAAATGTTCACCGTTTTGGGGGGAAAAAAAAAAAAAAAAGCCACTTTAATCCTGTTTGGCCAGTGAGGAACGGTTTAAGATGAAGAAATTTATTTTTTTTTGACACATGCGCTCATCCATCTTTACTTTTTATGTTGCGTCTACCCTCCTGTTTCCTTCTGAGGATCCAGACCACTATCAGAAGTTATTCTGTAAAGACCCTTTCTTTTTTTTTTCCCTCTTTCTTATGTTTGTAATCTTGTGCCTTACTTTGCCCCAAGCCAGACTGCTCTGGCTTCTTTTTCCATACTTTTCTGGTATTTACCAGCATTGTTTAAAAAGGGGAAAGTGGCCCATTTAATCTCCTTTCTTCTTAAAAAGTACAATTCTTTATCTTTTGTATGCATATAGCCCCATCATACGTATCTAGAATCTATGAATGTAAGTCGGTTAGATGCTAAATCCCTTCTTGTTTTTGTTTAGCTGATGTAGCTCTGTTTAGGTGTGTTGTTGCTGATGTAGAGCTGAATTCAGCCTTTCAGTCTTACAGCCCCCTGTCACTTCCATTTAGTGGGTTTTGGGGCCTCATTTAACCAGGTTACGTTCATATATATATATATATATATAAGTATATATGCGTGTAAAACTATATATTCATTTATCTTTTCTTTTTAAGAGTAGATTTACATGTATTTTGCCTAAATTTAACTGACTTGTGCTTACAGTAGCTGAGTTTGATGGCTAGTGGAGTGCCTTGTCCCTTTGCGTTTTTATTCCAATGCTGAAACAAGCCTGGTCAGTGGACTTCGTTTACCTCTCTTTCAGATCTCGTATCATACTTGTCTGCAGAGATGCCTTTTCAAACAATAATCAGGTAATCCCACCTGACAGAGGGCAGCTTGGAGGCATTCGCACGTTTATGAATGACAGTCTTAGGCTGCGTTTAATACACACAAAAAAAAAAAATCCAACCAGTATATATTTTGTAACTTCAGCGAATCAGAAGGTTGGGAAGCCCCGCCTCATTCCTTGTCTGTGTCTACTTAAGCCACAGTCAGTTTGTGCACTTTTCCTTACAGTTAAGTCCAAACAGGCACCGTCACGCTGAAGTCTTAAACAATCTCTCATTCCTGCGTGCCTCAAGCACCAGTTTTCCAACAAAACCCTGACCTCTGTAGTTTCGGACCAGTAAAAGATTTCTGTCTCTATTTTTGTAGAAGATTCTTATGCATGACTCAAAGCTTCATGTAGCTGCAGACGGTTTTTTTTTTTGCTGTTGAGGACCAAAGTGTGTTTTGCCCCTGCTATTTTGTAGCGTCTGAACCTTCTTTTTTTTTAACACACATTCCTGCTGTTTTGCAAGACCACAAGGATTCAGTTCAGACGTCTCCAAGGTGACGGCTTATACTGTATGTTTTCACTTTACAAAGAGCCTACTTTGGCAGAGATGGCTTTAGAATGAATACTTTGTTGAACACAGTCTTAGCTGTGCTGTTAACAGTGTAGAAGATTATATGCCTTTTACTTTTTGTTTAAAAGCTTTTATTTTTTTCTTTTTATAAGGGGGCGGGTTGGGGTTAAATGTGTGAAGCGGGGTTCATGATTGTATATATTCATGTTTTTGTACCACAAAATAATTTGGATTATATTCACTTTAAGTTCAAAACATGTATATTTTGATAAACCGTGAAGACATATTAAGCTCACCTGAGCTGGAAAACAACGAAGAAAAAAAAAACCTTTTGTAACACAAAGACATTAAACTATCTGAACACAGAAGTGTCTCTGTATGTGCCCCACCTGCCCCTCCACCCCCCACCCCCTTTTTTTTTTTTTGCCATTCTTGTTTCTTGCATCTTCTGCTGCCTTTAATAAATCTTTAGTTTGTTCCTTCTTTCATCTGGCCTCATTTGGTTTCTGTCTCTTTTGCTTTCCTGTTATGCTGCCGATCTGTGCCGGTTAACAATTCTGTAACATTTTCTATATTCCACATCCTGTTTACTACTGGTGGGTTTGTGCTTGAAGTCCTTCACTGTATTTCCAACTTCATGCTCATTCCATGTGAAACTTGACCTGACCGCTCATCTGGACTCCGCTTCATCCTTTGACAGTCCACCGAACCTTCACGATGGATAATCCGCCTCTGCGCTGCACTTTGCTTTGATCTTTTCAGTTTTACGCGTCTCGCTTTTTTGGATTTGGAAGTGTTGCTATGGAAACCAAGTCAACATTTGTCGTGGGCTGGATTATTAATCTGAAACACTTGCTGTAAAGTACATCTGGCATCCTTATTGACGTGAAGTGAAACCTACAAACCAAATTGGTTGTGCGTCTTCTCCACCACTAGGGGGAGCTCATGGTTTATGAAAGTGTTCCTGGCTTGTAAAGTAAAGGTGACTTTACCTGCCATGCACCTCGTTAGTAGCTGGTGTATTGATCTCTAAAGCGTTCCAGAGCTACACCTTTATTTAGACCGACTTAAAAGCAGTGAGCAGGATCAACCTCAACTCTTCCCTGCATTTATAGAGAAGAGCAGATTTGATTCCTGGATCAGTTTGTGGTGAGGAGGAGACTGCAGCTTGTGGAGTAAAATGTTAAATGCAGCAAGCTCAAAGTTCTTTTGAAAATCGCAGTTGTAGCAAGCACATTGGTGCCATTTCTTTAAATAGCAAAAACACGTAAGTTTTTTTTTTTTTCTTGTTTACTTCTGAGCATCTCTCGCTTTGCATCATCAGTAATTTGAAGCAGAGAGAGAAGTTCATGCTCAATTCTCTCTGGAATATGTTGAAATGCAAAGAGACTGCATAATTTTAGATGGATGTGTAGCTTACTCAAGTTTAGATTCCCACTGCAGATGAAATATGGGAAGTTTGTTTTAGTATACAGGGGTTGCATTTCTTTCTCTTGCATGCAGGTCGGTGTGAGATTCTCGGGGTTTGAGTAGAACTACCAGGACATCACACTGTCGACATCAAAATGTGATCATGAAAATCATATAATCGTGACACCTATAAAAACTATTATTTTCTGCTGCTAAATCTACGCAACATGTTGATTACAAATATAATGTATTTATTAATTAACTTTTTTGCTCTAGTTTTAAAACGGCAATGGATGGTTCTTCATTTTCCAGTGAGTAATATATTAAATATTTATAGGATTAGCCAGGAGAATATATCCATTTTTGGGGAGGTGGGTTATGATAGTCTGTCAGAACAGACTCCCAACCCCAGAAGTGTCAAATTTGCAAATTGTTTGACCTTATTGACAACATCAAGAAGTTATCTTAAATATTGATTACAAAGTGATCTGAGGCAGAAACAGAGATGGTGAGGCAAAGCTCCATGAAGGTGGGGGTCAAAGTCCAAACCATGAATTCCTCCCATCTTTTGTTTTTTTACAATCAATAATATAATTTTGTTTCCTGTCATCCATTGTAAGCAAAAGTATACAACAAATGGTGGGAACTCTATTTCAAGGAAACCGTGTGCACCTCAGTGAAGTACAACGAGAGAGTTTGTACGACCAAACCTTGACGTCCTCAATAACCTGGAAAAGGAGAAGTTTTATGATTTCACAATTTAAAACAAAAAACATGCAGTTTTTAAAATTCAACAGATGGTGACCCTGGCATGACTGCGAGAAAAGATTTTCGACCCAACTTGATTGTGAGTCCAGGAAAGTTGAGGGAAACAACCTTTGAGTCAAATTACTCCTTTTAGTAAGAAAGGGAAACCTGAAGCAACCTTGAGTCAGCTGACCGACCCTGAAATGAAAGTGCTGCGGTATCACAGTATACACAGAAACAAAGATTGCTTAATGAAGACATTGTATCAGAAAACACAGACATTATTCAACTGGAACATCTCGAGCATTCGGTTTCTTTGTCATGCATTTGAGAAAAACGCGTGGCGGCCTGCTTTTGGCTGGCTGACTATCGGTGTGGGTCAGCCTGGCATTCATAGACCCGTTTCTCCTTTTTGCCTTCTAAATTTGGACCCTCGATTAGTCCCTTGCTCCTATCCAAGCACGGCTGAATGAGCCCATTTGAAATGGTAATTCAGTCACATCTGGAAACGTTTATTTACGTTAGACCAGCGGTCTCTAATCAACCAAATACCAGCAGAACTCCCAAGGCCACGCAAATGTGAACCTGCTAGGTATTCAAAGGGGTTTGGGAGAGTGGGGGGGTTAGGCTTAACAATTGGTTCAAGTTGTGACCCGATCAGTTCCTGCCACAGCCAGATGAGTCAATGAGACCATATCGAATGCTATGTGGGACCTGGAAATCTAATACTTGATTGCTTTTTTTTTTTCTTTTCTTTTCAGTTTGCAGCTTGGAACCGCGTTCACAATTCATCCTTGATGTCGCATCCTTGTTTCAGGGCAATCAAAGTCTTAACCAGCTGTAAGGTTTAAGATTGAACACCCCTTTAAAAGAGGACGTATACCCAGATTTAAGCCGCCTAAATACTGAATCGGCCGAGTATTGTTTAGTCAGCTTGCACGAGATTTGGTTTCACTTTCAGAGTGACACAGACGAGGAAAAAGCCTGGAACGGAGATGAGGGATGTCTTTAGTATATAGTGGCTCCATTTAGGAGAACCACCAGGAGACAATCTACCTGTTTATATATGCACGCCTCAGACAGATGTTGAATAATTCATGCACAGAGGCGGACAACATGCAGCTGTATTTGGGTTATGGGGGTGGGGGGGGTGCATGGGCTCTTTCTCTGCTAGAATATGCACGGCCCAAATTATAGGCATTACTTTGCAAGGAGAGAAAAAGTAGGCCACTTTGCATAAAGGATCTAACAGAGATGGGAAAATAAAATGGGAAAGATGGAGCTGAAGGAAGGTTCGGTTAAAGTTGGATGATGGGAGTAGTCATTAGGAAAGTTTTTTTTTAATTTTGCTTATGGAAAGACGCACAATACCGTATAAGCTACTTTATTTATTTTTTTAAAACAAGGTAAAATGTACCAGTCTTCTAATATTTAAAAACAAAACTGTCATTTCCCCCATTTGAGGATGCAAATGAAATTGCTGCAAACAGTTTCTCTGAATCAATTCTCATCTTGCTGAGAGTGAATTGATCTTCGCTGGAGATCATTCTGCGCAAGACAGCTTGTCAACACATGTTAGAAACAGCATGGCGCACCCTGTGGAAGCGGCGTGTAACAATGCACTTACAGCTTCATCCACCTCCCCGTGGGGGGCTGGGGGCAAACTACAGAAAGATGTTGCTTCTGCTCAGGAATCTGTTCACTGCAGGTGCAGACAGTGCTGGATTTTTGCTAAGGGCCACTTGGCTCTCTGCCCTGGGCGGCATGGTGTAAGGAGAGGTGCAAAAATGTTTGTACCTTGAAGGACTTTTTTTTTTGTTTGTTTTATTTTTTCTATAAATGTCTTTGAAGTTAAAATACCTCCAATCATTTAGATCAGACAAAAACGAAAATTTGTAAGCCCACCTCAAGAAAGATGTGTATTTTGCTTCATTTTTCTGTGGCTAGCCAGTTCATGATGCTCCACATCTCCTTGAGTTGTTTTGTGTGTTTTTCTAGTGATATTTTGCCACCTACAGGCATGGCATAGTTACTGCAACATTTTTTGTCTTTTATTTTATTTTTTTGTAGGACATTTCTAGTAATGACAGACTTTTTTAAAAAAAGAACAAAGACAAACAAAATCTTGGAAATGATTTTTTTGATTTTTCTCTCTACAAGGCCTGCACACCTAGATGTTGTGTAACTAACCATTGATCTGTTCTCATTTTCACGTGTGAGATAAACTTTTTCCGGGGGGTAGACCAACAAGATCGGCTCCAGTCCCGAGGACCATGTCTTTCTGGTTGCACATATGGTTGCGTGTGGAGGGGGAAGAAGGAGCGCCGCAGTTCGCTGATACCTGTCAGGAGGTTTGCAGCTCTCGAGTTTTAAATTCGGCACTCTGTCTGGTTGCCATTTGGGCCCTAATGGACTCTAATGAAAAATGACTCCACTGTTGCGGCAGTCCTTCAGAAGGTCTTCTCCTTCTTCCTCCTCTCTCAAGCAGATCCGCGGGTGTAGCGGCAGGAAATGTGACTGGCATCTGAATTTTGAAATGATGTCCATTTCAAAAACGACAAATGTCAGTTGTTAATGAAAAGTTGTTGTTTTTTTGTTTTGTTTTTTTTAAAACATAAAGGAATGTCACTGTTTTTAACTGTTAATGAACATTTTTTGTCTTTCTGTTGTATCTTTTTAGTTTGTAATTATATTGTAGCAATTAATGATAATAGAGCTCTTTGATTGGACGCCCCATGTAGCTGCATTGTTCGTTTGTGCCTCAGGCCGGATCTGGGTAAGATTTGGTACCCTCTATAGTGAGATTCAGCATACGTTTCCATTTGAGCGCTAATGCCACTCATTTAAAGAACAAAAAAAAAACCCAACAACACGTAATTATGGCGCATTTTACGTTAATTAACTTTTAATGAGTGTTTAATGACTTCTACGCGCTCTCCGTTGTGTATCGCCAGGGCGCAGTGAGTCAGCCGGCCCCTGGTCCCCAGAGGAAGCGCGGGCCACAAGCCCCGCCCGCTCTGAAAGAGAAGCGAGCGCTGGATGGAGAGAGAAAGAGAGGAAGGGGAAGGGGGAGGATAGAGATGGAGCGGGTTACTTTACACCAAATCAGGGTTTCAGTGAGTAACACTGCCGCCATAGGTGGAGGTTGCAGAGAAGCATGCTGGGATTAAAGCTGTGACTGAACCCGACGGGCTCCCCGCTCGCACCTGGTCCTCGCCGTGACGCACAGGTTACCGGAGTCACGTTGGAGCGGAGCCGGCGGCGGCGGAGGGATCAACCAAGTTTGGGATGCAGTGAGAGAGTCTGAGAGAGGATGCTCGCGCCTCGCAGTTCTTATTGCGCTTTAAATTTGGACGGAAAATAAGGTCGCCCGCGTGGGATGCGGAAGGGTCAGATTTTGTCTGGCGTGCGTCAGCCTTAGACATCTCTAGAAATATGCGCGGATTTTGTCTTGTTCGCGCCGGGCAGCGAGGAGATCACCGATAGAATCCCAAATCCGTGGATGAATTTTGGAGAAGGACCTGGAAGAGGGAGGAGGGCGTGGGGGGATCTGATCCAATGTGGCGCATCCACCGCTCTTGACTGCGCGTAATGGGGAGAAAAGTTTTTTCGGACGCGCTCGTAAATAACATGTGAATCCCGCTCCTTCTGAACGCAGCCGACGAAGTTTCCGAGTGAATTTCAAACCATCCATTATGACTTGAAACACCCTCGGGGTGATCGGGACTCCAATCAAACCAGTTAGCGATCCCCGCACCGCCAAAGACGCGCAGACGGACGTTCATGATCTAGACAAGAGAGGATTTCTGCAGCAGCGGCAGCCACGCAGTGAAACCAGCCCGATCCGCTTTATCAGAGAGAGGTTCCGTTCGGATGGCTGTGATGCTGTACCAGCTTGGCCAGAGGTGTGTGATGGAGCTGGTGCTGCTGACCGTCCTGTTCTGGGTCTCCGTGTGGGCGGAGGAGAAGATCATATTTGACAGACACGCTGTTTACTGGAACAGCTCCAACCCCAAGTGAGTTTTCCTTAAAGTTTGGCCTTGAGGTGTGTGTATGTGTGTGTGTCAGAGAGAGAGAGAAGAAGGGGTGTGTGTTTGTGTTTTAAGGACTGCCTGTCTGCCAAGCATGCCTCTCAAAATAAAACCTTACCAGTGGGCAACAGTTCCTTGAAATATGGAAGGAACTGCAGTTTCCCACTGCTTGACATGTTCTGTCTGACCTCTTCTGTTTGTTTACCTTTAATGTTTTTTTTTGTGGTTTTTTTTTTACTAGTCTCCGTTGTGTTTTGGCTGAAAATGCAATATTGATGTTTTTTTGCGCACACACACACTGGATGTTTTGTGTAGCACAAGGGGCATCTTTTATTTTAAACAATGAGGGCATGCTGCCTCCTCTTCTCATCACTGTCTGGAGATTTACTCTCTCTTTCTGTCGCTCTCTCCCCCACACACACGCGCACACACACATGCAGAAAGCTTTAACCTCTTCTCAACATGGTTTCAGGGTCTGCACGTTCATGCATTACACACACAAACCATGCAAACGCTCACAGTTCGCTCGCTCTCTTTCTCTCCAGCTTTCTCATTGACATGGCGCAGGAGTACACTCAGTCCATCTGACTAATGCTTTGTGACAGCCTCTTTTTCTCCTTTTCTATCACCCTGTCTTCTTTCTGTACCTGTTTGTACCTTCCTCCCTCTCCCAGTCAGGTAAATAAACAGTAGGCACGTGCCAGTTATCGGTATCAAGGTTTGCCGAAGGTCTATTTTTCTTAGAAAGTTGTGATGTGAAAATTTTCCCGTCGTGGCTCGCTGTCTCTGAAATGGAAGCAAAAGTTCTGTCGTGGTCAGAGTTTTTTTTCCCCCAGCTATGTCGCGCAAACGTGTAAAGTAAGCTAACTGCTAAATATGTTTGATGAATTTTGCGTGAGAAGGAAAAATTGTCTCACTCCCTCCCCAAGAAGTTTAGTTCCGTGAAATTTTTGCAGATTCATGGCAATATTTGCCTGACGTATCAAATATGACACGAAAGGAAATTTTGGATGATTGGATGATAATGTGTTTTTTCTTTCCTTTTTCGAAAACTTAAAAACTAATAAAGAGAACCGTTTTCAGAATGTTATTTCTTTCTTTTTTTCTTTACAAAAAAGCTAGCATCCTGCTTCTCCACCTTAAAGCACTTCCCCTACTTCCACCTGTTTCTGTGCACTGCCAGTCAGCTGGCTGAAAGAAGGCAGCCCCACCACCAGCCACCAGTTTCACGTTGATTACAAGAAAAACGAAGCACATTCAACGGGAACCGGCACGTGATTATTGTGGTGTAAATTTTAAGGCATGCAGAATATACCTTATGATTTTGGAAAAGTGCAATAATTATCACAATATTAATAAAAAAAAAACCTCAATGTATCAACTATGGTGCAAAAAAAAAACCTGTATCAATACCATTTTTACCCGTTAAATTTTAATATCGGCGTAACTTTTGTATCAAACTCAGAATGACAGTAAGCCAATGTAATAGTGTTATTATAACCATAATAATTATGTTATTGCATATTATAGCAGCCACATCAAATATTATTGTAAATGTAAAAGCAGTTGGATTGGATCTTTATTGTGTAACTCTAGGTGGTATTTATACTCAAGGTTATCACGCCGTGAGAATCTCACACCCACCTATGCCTCATAAACAGTGAAAGCGTTCCCTTCCTCTTTCTCTCTTTCTCATGACTGAGTTAGTCTAAACCTAAACGGCCCTGACTCTCCCTGCATCACCCAAACACACCCCGCGCCAACACCGGCCCGTCTCTGAATGCATCACGGTTCCACAGAAGGCTCCTCAAATATTTAATAGGCAAGGGGAAACATTTTCTCCTTTTCCCAGAGTCTCTTTCTGTCATTCCATTTGTCTGTCTGCGCTCCCACTCTTCTGCCATACACACACGCTCGCGCACAAGCCAACACACACCGAAACACCTACGCACCGCGAGCGTCACAGGCTACATTTAAGCTATATAGGAGGTTGCTGGGGGCGCTGTTATTCCATCAGGGACTACGGAGAAGCAGAAGCAAGAAAACGGGGGTACATCAAAAATGCATTGGTGCTAAAGCAGTGAGCCTAGGCTTTGTAGCGGCGGAGAGGTTCATCTCCCCCCCCCCCTCCGCTAGGCCTTGGCACTGTCACTGCTCATGCTTTGCCTTTCTCTGCATTTACACACACACACACACGCACACACAGATCCACAGTGCTGCTCCTGTGATGGTCATCCACTTCCATGTATTCCAGATTCCTTTGAATTAAAGTCACTTGCTAGGTTTTATTGGCAAGGTTTGCCTTTGTTTTTTTATCATTATAACTGTACTAAAAAGTAAATTACTCATATTAAACTCTGTAAGATGTGCAGTAATTTCTACAACTACAATAATGAGTCATTTTTATTCAAAGGAAATAAAACTTTTTTCCCTTGATAAACTTTAACTGGGTCATTATGAGATGAACGTACATTAATATAAGCCGTCTTGATGAAGGCGGAGCCAGCTTCCCTGTCCTTGTAGAGGGAACAAAAAGCATCCAGACAGCATGATGCTGCCATTACCATGTTTCATGGTGAGGACGGTGTGTTAAGAGTCACATACAGCGTTGTCTCATCTGACCAGTTCACCTTCCTCTTCTTCCACATGTTTGCTGCAGCCTAGCGAGAAGCACACTAATGGAAGCACTTGCCAGAGAGAGTGAAGAGACTCAGAGTGTAGAAAAATGAATAGCTGTGTGAATTAGTTGATCAGAAATTGTGCATTGTGTTTTTCTTTGTGCGTCCAAAATGTCCTTTCAGACTCCAAAGCAGCTCAAGAGCTCCTTTCCTAGAAGATCACGAGCACAGACTTGGAACTTGTAGTCCAGTTAACTCCTAAGGATTTAGCGTGCTGCAGCTTTCCGATTTTGAGAGCTTCTTCTAGTTTTAATTGGCTTTCTTTGTATCTGTAGTTCAAAAGGTTAATATTTTAGAAGCCCTAACAGGGATAAGGTCTTGAACTTTATTTATTTATTTAGTTTTTGGAAGGCTGATCTACAGCGATTGCTTTTGTCCTTAATGGAATATTCCATTATGTCTTGTCCCTGATTAGATGCATCGAAAATAAATTAAAGGTTCACTGTCCCACCGTCCACACACTTTGTAAACAAAGTCTCTACTGAACATGTCGTAGATGTTATCGCACTCAGAGAAAAGTTGAACATTTTTCATTGAAGGTCCGGGATGTTGCATCCATAGATGGCATCCGGACAACGGAGAAAATAGCAGGCACTTCCTTCTTAAATGTGTAATGCACCAACTGATTTTATTTTCAAGAACATTTCAATGTAATATCAAATACAAACTTATAATTTATACACAAAAAAACTCCTAAGGATTTGCTTAAACCATTTTACATTTTGTCGCATTTCAATTTGTGTGACTTTCACAAGGACAAACAGGCCATTTCTAAAAGCTTAGCAATGTACCCTTTTACTCTGATACTCCTAAATAAAACTCAGTCACTAAACAGAGTCCCCCGCTTTTGATTTATCCCCAGTAAAAACGTGTTCTGTGAAGGCCCGAGAGGTTTGTTGGAGAACATTAGTGAGCAAACAGCATCATGAAGACCAAGGAACGCAGCAGAGAAAGGTCAGGAAGAAACATCATTAAATCTCAAGCTTTGAACATGTTCAATCCATCATCTCGATGTGGAAAAAACGTGGTTCAAATGCGTCATTACCACAACTGACAGGGCAGGAAAAGGGAGCATTAATTGGTGAAGTTGCCAAGCGGATGATGAGGAGCAGCAGAGACCCACAGCTCAGGTGAAAGAATCACTGGACAGCTTTTATAGCAAACTCCACAAATCTGTCATTTATGGAAGAGTGGCAGGAAGAAAGTCCCGAGAATCAGTTTCTCACGAACCATTTAGGAGACACAACAAAGATGTGGAATGAGGTGGTCTGGTCTGGTCTGGAGGGACCAACACTGAGGTTTGTGGCCTACAAAGATATGGGTCTTGGAAAAAATACCTGCATCTCAGTGTGAAGAAACCATTTCTAAGATGAAACAGTGGTGGCAGCATAGATACTTTCACAGAAGGCTCTCCTCTCTGAACTGCTTTCCTCTCAAACCAAGGCGCCTTGTATTGCGTACTGTCACGAAATTAAGCTTCAGCTAAAAGGTGCTTTAAACTTCTTGACAATTTACGATTTAATGTACCAACAAAGTGAGATATTTCGATTGTTTTATGATTAAACCAAATTAACCGAGTTCACAGAAGACATCGACCAACTTTCTCTCTTGTTAGAAAGTAAAAACAAGCATTTGAGGAGTCACTTATAATGCCTTTTTTCCCTGTGCAAAGTTTTTGTTTGTCTTAAGTCTTGGAGGACCACATCTTCTGTTTAATCCCATCATTTCTAAGCAATAGGATTAGCGCTCTTGTGTTTTCCTACTTTCCTTCCATGCAGATTTTTCTCAGCCCCTTCAATTAATGCGTGTCCACTTCCTCTCTGTTTACTCCAGCCTCTCTTGCCCTACTTTTCTCCTCGGTGCGTCTGCAGCATTAATAACCATCAACTCTATAAAATCTGTTAATTGATTTTTTTTTGTTTTTTTTTTTAAACCTTTTAGCTAATTGTATGTCAATTACTTTTATTCGGGAGCGCATTGATCTCAATAAGATTAACCTGAATAAGTCGGGATAAATAAATAACTTCACTTGATGTTCTTTCTTGAGTGTGTGTGTTGTGTGTGTGCGGTGGGGAGGGGGTGCTCAACTACAAATTGCTCCAACCCTTTTTTTTTTTCCCAATCCCTGACTCTCAACGGGTCCTATCTCTTTCGAGGTCTCGCTGGAAAAGAGAAAATGCATGAGATAATCTAATTCAAACAGCTCCGGCCACTTTTGGTCACAGTGGGGGGGGCAGCACCCTCCAACACACACCATGCGTTGTCCATCTTCCTGTTGCGGTGTGATACGGAGTGCTGCGCAGTAACATAGTGGCATAACGTTATTAACATAACATTATCACAACAATGCTGCAATGTTGGAGCACGATCTGGAAATCTCTCAGACTCGCATAGAAGAGGTTTTTTTCTTTTCTTTCTTCCTTCTGCCAACATGCAGGCGGGAATAAATGTGGAACACACACATACATGCCGTCGGATTTAGGTCAGTCACAACCATTATGAATGTCTATTGAATACAAGGTTATGCAGGCTCCGTTTTTCTATCTGGGTGCTGTTGCACACTTGTGTACGGACACATATCTGTTCATTTTCCAGAAAAAAAAAATCCTCGTTGTCCCTTTTCGTTTCTATAGCCGGCACACACAAACATAGAGGCTGCCTTGTTTGGCTCCCAGGCCCATATTATAAAGCCTGCAGGTGAGGGGCTTTGTTCACCCCAAGCAGCTAATGTGCTCAGAGCAATAGGCTCTCATCCACACACACACACACACACACACCAATACATGGGCCGAACCGTCCAGAAGGAGCACCTTATCTAATCCCGGGGTTTATCCTTCAAAAGACTTTCTTTTCCTTTTCTCCTTTGTTCCTCCTCCTCTCCTCATCTCTCCGTGTCTTTGAGGAACTCCATGTCAGTGAGAAGCGCTGATGGTGGATGACACTTTCCTTCTACGGGACACAATCCATCTCCTCGGAGATGTTCACACACATACACCCAAACACGTGCACCCACGCAGCCTTTGAAGAGGAAGTGTTTTATGCGACGAGCACAGCTTTTTTCTTTAAGTTATTTTTTTCTGCATTTCTAGAAAGTTTCCACACATGTCTGAATTGGTTGATTCCCACCTCCATGTCCAGTCCTTCTGCTTCAGCCCGGGATGCAGTACTTCCCAGAAAGTATTCACACTTCTGCATTTTTCTCCATGTTTTTTAATTGTTGGACTTTTCTAAAAACACATCTGAGTATTACAGATGGATAGATTTTTCTATATTTAGCTTATTTGCCCAGTTCCCTCTGCAAAAAACATGCGCGCAGCATGATGTTGCCACCACCATGCTTCACAGTAGGGATTGTGTTAGCCGAGCGTTCAGCAGTGCCCGTCTGTCTCGCCAATCATTCTAGCACAGTCGCCACGTCTCTACAGACACTTTACCTTAAAGCTTTAACTAGTGGAGTTTGTTGGCAATAGTTGAACTTCTGTCAAATTCAGCTGAAACTTGCACATCTGTAGGAATCTGACCAGAAGGTGGTTTAAAGGTTGTATAATTTCCCCTTTGTAATTGTATTGAGCAATTTGAACTGATTTTCACAAATGTGTATCTCGGCAAAATCTGTCCATGAAAAGACTTTCCCTTTATGTTCATTGCTTGGTTTCTGCTCTGGTCTGCACTGTCAAAAAGGGATGCACGACTTTTGGTTGATAATCGATATGCCATTATACTAAAACAATACCAATTTCCTATACCTGCTATGGAAACTATATGGCTTTCTCTACTGTGGAATTAAAATACTGCATTATCTTTGCCAATTTAGCCTGCTACCAAATGCAAAGGCCAAAAAGGAGGCTGAAAATGATGCAACACTTTCAACTTGTATTATATTTAATGTCAAATTTATTCATGACATCTGACAACACTCAAACAGTGCAAATTTGCTGTGCTGCAAGCATCATTGTCACTGGTTTGTGATATAAAATCAACGCCTTTTCTATCGGTGAGTTATTTTGAAAAAATGGCCGATGTCCGATATTAAAATTTACAGCAAATATCGGCCGATACCATGCCGATAATATGGCGCATTCCTACTGTCAAATGTAAGACTATTGACGGCATACTTGCTGAAGAATCTCAAGGACTTTGAGTGGAAATCAAATTCACTGGAACTCAATTTTGAACATCATACTATAGGATTACTTGTGCACTTGTTTAAATCTTTAGATTTTTTTTTAGAATTTATAAAAAAAAAAAAAAGTCTGAAAACAAGTTTTCCTGCTTTTACGGTAGGTTGCTTTGTGCATTTTTTTCCCCCATTGAGGAGACTACACTTAGACTAGCTAAAGCAGACATTCTGGTGGCGCTGGATGTGTGGTCAGTCATTACTCCACCACCAGCCAGCCCACACACACATCCAGACACCCACACACCACAAGGATTTGCATCCAATTTACATTTAGACGTGTACTCTCTCCTGCTCAGTTACTGACAGTTTGTCAGACTAAAGCTTGCCCCTGGGTTAAATCCATCTTCTGCCGCCTCGATCGCCACTACCCACTCTACCTTCCTTTACCTCCATTTTTCTTTTATTTACCCCCTCCCTCTCTTTACTTCTGTGCCTATCCAGCTTTCATCTTTACGGTCTCTCTCATCTCCCGCTGTCTTGGATCACGACTCCTCTCCCTCCTGGCCCTCCATCGCTCATACAATTGGGATGGGTTTTTTTTTTTTTTTTACATCAAACTTCGCATTGCCCTGCAATGTCCACATTGCCTCAGGCGGACTGACACAAAGCAGCGCTACATCAGGTTACATGTTTCAGCCGTGACCCACATTGGGCTTTATCCTTACGGCCGTGCGCGTGTTTGCTTAAGATGACAGGGCTCTGCTGCGGTTTATGTTGAAAGACGCCAGTGTCAAGAGTTAATGCAGTATCCACATCCCCTCGGCTCTAGCTAAACTGATACTTAGAGTAATTAACATTGAGGCTTCCACCTTTGCAAATGATTTCTCCGAACTCAGCAGGGAGAGACGCGGTTACATAACGGGTTCTAGTCTGGCGGATCTTAGTCATCAGCACATTCAACGAGCTGATTGGCAGGAGGAGGTCATCTTAATATGCGGCGGCCATTAAGAGTGGAGTAGTAGGTCTGCTGATTTTCATTTTTTAATGCGCCGTCCACGCGGTGAGACATTTCAGCATCAATTTGTGATTTTATTTTATTTATTTTTTTGGTATCGAGCTTACTGAATGAAAACCAAATCTGGCAGCGCTCTCGGCAGAGGTTACGGCTTCCTAACGATGTTTTTGTGAACTCGTTCATTCGAGAATGTTGTAACTCCATAAATGGAGATAATCGGGCTTGACAACTCATAGCAGGGTTTTTAGAAACCAAAAATAGTTCTCATTAACGACACAAAACCTATGAGAGCTTTTGGGGCCTCTTGTGCAACACTTTAAGAACCTTGCTGCAGCTTTGCACGTGTGAATACTAAGTGTTATGTGTCCTGGAGCTGTGGATGGGAATATAACATTTAATAATTTAAGACAAACGAAGGAGGTAAACTCAGTGTGATGTTAACAGGACCTTGCAAAAGTATTTTCAAACTTTTCATATTTTCTTCCAGAATCGTCTAGTTATTAGCTCAATGCATCTTCCTACCAAACATGAGTAACTTCCCTGCTGACTATTTCAACAGCACAGTGCTGCTTCTGCCGTGTTTCATAGTGGAGACGAAGCGTAGATGGGGATCTCTTTCGCATATGGTCTCCAAATAAATGGCAATAATTTAATATCGCAGGATTAATAAAGTTTTTGTCTAAAAAAGTCAAAGATTCTTTATCCATCCTGGTTTATAAATCTAATATGGCTGTCACAAGAATAGAAGTTTGAGATTGCTGAAGCAATTGCTTGTTTGTGTTTTCAGTGTTTTCATGCCCATTAAATCATTCCCATAGTATTGTCCACCATTTTTTAGTCGACTTTAACACCACCTACTGGTCTGTCATGGGAAATACAGCATTTGTTTTTCTTAATGCGTACATAATTTTTTTTCCAAGGACAAAATTTTTTTTTTTTACTTATTACAAATTGTCTAGAGTATAGTTGACCTTCAGTGACTTTTGTTGCTCGTGGAACATGGAAGATTCATAGAGGAAGCTATTTGGTTGTATTTCTCTGAATATTGTTTTAGAAGTGGAAATCACTCAATATCGTTGCCAATCTTCCCAGGAGCGATTCTCTGAAAAGTTCATCACCAAGGTCAGACCACAGAAAACTCAGAGGAACCGCATAAAACCCAAGAGCTGCATTTGAGACACTATTGACCTTAATTTGAATATTAAATATTGATTTTCAGCCAAGAACAACGTAAAGACGAGAGCAAAACTTTCTTTTTACCGATCATAGAAAGGCCATAAGAAAAACTGTTTGACTGTACTTTTAACGACAATCATGATTGAAGTGAAATCCAAAACTTTTTTTCTGTCTTATTATGCCTTAAGACTTAAAAAGGATAGTTTATAAATGCTAAATTGAAATTTGGCCTAAAGATTGTAAGCAGCTAAAATCTCACCTGATGCAGATAATCCTTTGTTGTACTTTCTTAATATGATCCAGATAATTTTTTAGCGGAGGTTGAAATTACCAGGTAGTTCGGAGACTGGGAGTGAGGAGGTTAAGACTAAAGCAGACTTGTACTGTCTCAAGTCCAGTCTCATGAAAGACATAGTTTATTCAAACACTGTTTTCTGAACCTCTATGCTATCATAGAACATTAATTTACACATATGGCAATGATTATTCTAGCAAGTGGTACAATGTGAATAAGCTTCTTGTGGAGGAGTGTCAAGATACGGTCCAACAAACCTGAATAAGTTGGTTGAATTGCCTCTGCAGCTTGGAGTCAAAGTGCTACAAGTTTCTCCAGGAAACCAAATTATTTGATTCTGGTGTTCTGAAGCAGAGATATTTGACATTTTCAGGGCACCAGCCCATTAAGACTGAAGTTTGAGACCTGAATCCAGAAATACTACAGTGTTTTTAAGTGAAAGTTACTTACATACCACATTTAGTGCACACTGGCAGACCGTTGGCGGCGCACCGCTTTCTACTTGTGTTTTCCATGTCGCTAATCATCGACCTCCTCGTAAGAAACTGCATAATGTGATAATGGCTAAAAGGTTTCTGAAATAGCTTTTTTTTGATAAACTGCTTTGATATTTTTGAGATGACAGTTGGTTAAAGATGGTAGAAGCTCAGCTTGGTTTCAACTCTTCTGGCCAACCTCGGCTAAAGAGTTGGTAGCAAGAGTTATTAAGACACCAACTACAGAAAAGACATGGCCTGGTTGTAAACTTTTAACAGAACCCCACTTCAACACTCCGGACGTTTCGCTTTAAGGCCCTTTCTTGATGCCCTGCTACGTGAAACTTCTTCTTATTGGATTTATTGGCGGTTGGCAACAAACTTTTAGTAGCATCACCGCCACTTACTGGTATGGAGTGTGGTTCGTAATGGTCTATCTATCTATATATATATAAACTACTACTATTACTACTACTACTACTACTACTACTAATAATAATAAAAAAAATACTTCTTCTTCTCTCTCTGCTGTACTCGTTTAGCCTGGTTAAACACAGGTGCAGTGTTGTATAGTAACGAAGTAAAAATACTTCACTACTTTACTTAAGTATATTTTGGAGTACTTCATACTTTCCTGGAGTATGAAAATTTTTGATGGCTTTCACTTTTACTTCACTATATTTCCGAACTTAATTGCGTACTTTTACTCCGATACATTTTCAATGTGTGGTTTAGTTACTCGTTACAAAAAAGCGAGAGAGAGAAACGCAAGTGTTTTGACCCCACCTACTGATTAGCAAGTAGCAAGTAGGCTACCGAACAAAGTCCGTAGCCTGCTTGCCTGGGCTTGTTCATCACCACCAATAGGATACTTCTTCTTCTTCTTCTTTTCTATTATGGCGGATCACAAGCAACTTTAAGGTGCATACCGCCACCTACTGTACATGAGTGTGTAGAAGCATTACTTCATATCTATTAAATTCTACTTTTTAATTTTGTATTCTTAAGATAAATAAACAATGCTTTCCTTAATTTGTGAATATCTGTTATGTTTCCTTCATTTCCTAATATACCTTTAAGATTCCATTCATGCCCCATATTTCTAACTATTCTCTTTAATTCTTCCCTTTCGAGTTCATTTGACTTACAGTTCATCAATATGTGTTCTACATTTTCTTTCTCTCCACATCTCTCACATTTATCATTATTTTTCCTCCCTATTTTATAAAGCATGTCATTTAAGTAGGTATGACCTACTCTTAATCTACTAATTATTATTTCTTCTCTTCTGTTTCGTTCATTAATGCTTCGAATTCAAACTGACTTTTGTACTTCATATAATCTTCTTCCTTTCTTATCTTCATTCCACATTTTTTGCCATTTCTTGATTTCTTTACTTTTAATTAGGATACACCTGTTTCGCTTCTCCCATTAAACACAAAGCAAGTCTCGTAATCAGTAGCAGTCACATGGAAATTCTATCTTACAAAAACTCCCCGTCCAACTTGAAGAAACACATCGAGGTAACGTCTTATGAAATGGTTATAATCCTCCTGTTTCAGTAACTATAGCTTGGTCACTAGGCACTACTGTATTGTGAAATCTTGACCATAAATGAACTTTGTTTGGCATTGTTTCAGTTCCACACGTGGTGTATTTAGCTTAGGCCTAATGTTGACTGTAGCAGGCTACCTAGACTCCTCTGTTCAAGGGGGACAGAAGCCATAGCGATAGCAATTTAGACTAAATTTAACGAATATAGGAAAGGCATGCAAGTTCAAAACCAGGTTTACAGATGCCAGTAAGCTGCATTTCCCTCCCAATTCTTTTTTTCTTTTGCATAATGACCAGTTGTGTGCACCACCTACTGACTGTAGCATTGACTGATTCACTGATTTGTGAAGTAGAGTAATCGTAACAGCTCTTTTTCTTCATGTTGGCCGCATTTTCTGTACTATTTATTTTTCTCATTTTCAGCACTGACCTTACTTGAAGGGAAAACTTAAGGCTTACAAAAACTTTGTATTTTCTGTCCTGGAGGGTATACTAAGAAGCTGGTTCAGTTGTAAAGCAGGTTAAGTTAACCTTGTGCTATAGGTAAAGCACCTAATTTTCTTAACTAAATGATGCCTGCAGGTATATCTATTAGCAGGTTTAATTTTGCCTGCACTTGGTTGGGTACATTATTTTAAGTGTATTTGACAAGTTTACCAAAATATAAAAAATGTCATTCAAACTGCATTTGCTTTGTTTTACTTTTTACTTGTACTTTTCATTACATTACTTGAGTACATCCATTTTTACAGTAATTTCCATACTTAAGTACAAGAAGTTTCAAATACTTTAAGACTTTTACTCAAGTAACATTTCAGTCAGTGACTTCGACTTTTACCAAAGTCATATTTTGGAGAGGTACTTGTACTTTTACTTGACTCTGAGATTTCAGTACTTTATACAACACTGCCCAGGTGTGGCTGATCACTGTAACGATGAATGCATTCATGTCGGTGTTCTGGAGCCAGGCTCGGCTCGGAGTTCAAGCTGGCTTGCCGAGCAACATCGTTAAAATGATTAATTGCGCCTGTGCTTTCCCCACAGCGCCAGAGCCGGAGAGTTTGCGGGAAAGCAAACTGTTATATGTCAAGTGTCGAGCTGCTAAGAGCGGAGAGGGCCTGTTTATTACTGGTTTTATACCACGTGAGAGTTGTGTTTAATTACTGCTCGGTTTCGTTTTGTTGCGCTTCTGCCTGAGTTGAAACATTTTGTTAATTACTTTCAGATGTGAAATAGCATCACGGGAGGAGGTAGGGGGGGTTATGCGTGGTGCCTTGCGAAAAATATTCCCACCTTGTGGAATTTTGTCATGTTCCGAATGCAGAACTCTAGGGCTCCCCATTGGAATTTTAGGGGATATCACAACACAAAAGCGGTGCATATTTGTGCAGTGGAAGGAAGAGATGACACAAGCGTTTTTTGAGTTTGATATGTGTTTTCTAAACAGACAATAGTTTGAAGCTGCAGGTTTAGGATTGATCGAACACCCTCCGTCCGTCTCCATCTTCCCATCAACTCTGACCAGGTTTGACCTGCTGAACAAATGTATTCCCACAGCATGATTCTTTTACCACCCCTGGTGTGTTCAAGTTGATGCAATTTCTCCTCTCTACAAAGTATTTTCAAAAAAACAAATTTCTTTTGGTCTCATCATCTGACAAGAGCGCTTTCATCCACATTTTTCCAGTGTCATCTGCACGGCTTGTGCCAAACTCTTAACAGGACTTCTAGTGACCTCCTCTTACAAACACAGAAGGACCTAAGATCTGCGTAGTGCACAACTCTGAATCTCTCAAGCTCCTCCATACTTACAGTGGTCCACAAGCTCTCCTGGCATGTACTGTTGTTTTAGGTGCCGGGTCAGTTCTTTCATACTTTCTCCACTTTCATTTGATGGATTCAATAGCACTGTGTGAGATTTTCAATGACTTGGATGCTCTTTCTTTAAGCCAGCCCTTCTTTGCACCTCCTTTCTGCTCTGTTCTTTGGTTTTCATGATGCTGCTTGTTCACTAATGTACTCTACCAAATTTTGATGCTTTCACAAAACAGCTCGTCTCCTACTGTGACTATATTACTCACAGGTAGAAGTGACTTATGATTGCAATTTGCTGCACTGGATCTTCATTTATAAAGTCCTGAGTAGAAACGCACCCCATTTTGCAGATTTTCTTTTTTTTAATGAAAGTCATGTCATTTCTTTCCCCCCTTCAAAGCACTAATATTAGTTTGTGTTGGTCTGTCACTCAAAAATCTATACTGTTTCTGACATTGAAAACACAATAGCTGCAAAACGATTAAAGTCTTCCTTGGTAATGACTCATCCACTGGTTAATCTTAGCTCCGATTAAATCCTCAAACTGTAATGTAAAGAATAACAAAAATGTATTCCTCAAGTGGTGCCACCTTTCCCTAACATCAGAATTAAAGATTTTACTTCAGAGTGAAGGTTGTGACTTGGAATGCTAATACTTGTCTTAGAAATTATCTCGTTTTCAGAGCAGGTTTACTGCTAAATATCTTCCCCCTCAGGGCAAATGAAATCAGACCTTGCCAATGCATTTCTCACAGAAAATGCATTAGAAAAGTGTGTGTGTGTGTGGATGGAAGCTCTCTCTCTCTTTCGCTCTCTCTCTTTTTTTCAGGTTTCCTATCCTGCCTCAGAGTTTCTGAGCTTGCTGGAAAAATATCATCTTTTGATCTGCCAGCAGAAGTGGAGTTGATCTGTTTAGTATGTCACCTGCACGCTGAGGAATCTGTGATGAGACGTATAATGTTTACTTAACTTCCCTCAGCGTTTGATTGTTAGCGCAGCCGAGACGGAGCGAGCCAAACGCGCGGGGATGTTATGCTTCTTCGGCTGCTCTCCTCCGCTAATGAGGTTTGCTGATGATAATCGCCATGGAGATGATGATGATGATGATGATGTAAGCGCTCCGAAACAACCTGAGGGAGATCCCAGGAGTTTCTGTTCAAACCAAGAGAAAGCGAGGCAGCGAGGGCAAGGGGGCTTTTCTTTTGATTTACATTTATTTTGGAAGACACCAACAGACTGGATATATATATATATATATATATATATATATATATAACTAGTGGAGAGATACTGGACCAGAATATGACTGCATTCAATACACTGTGAACAATAGCCATTGTTATTCCTGCCTCATTCTGGTTTTCGCTCCCTTCTTATACTTTTTCCTCAGGTCCCGGCTGGTTGGGCAGATTGTGTTAGCCGGTAAAAGAATAGGACTCTTCTCTTTCAGTTCTGCCTGCCTGGTATTCTAATGGGACGCCCGCAGCTTGGATTCCATATGGACCAGCTGGAGACTGATAATAAAGCATACACTGCTGTCTGGGTGCGCCTCGGACTGACCACAAGGGACAAGAAAAAGAGAATAAAAAAACTAGAAAGAGAACTGAAGAGATTTACTTGAAGGATTGGGGCCACATTCAGCATAAGGATAAGGATGAAATAAAAAAGTTTAATCAACTTTTTTTTTTTTTGAGATAAGAAAAAAAGAGAAGAAAACAAAGCATTAAGGATGGAGAGGAGTGATTTAGAAAGAAAAAGTGGTGAAAATTTGAGGACCTAAAAACGAGAAAGCCAAAGGTTACTTTAAGGAATAGTTTGACAGCAACAAGAAGCGCATGGTTGGATTGTCTCAGTGGGTGGGTGTTGAGAGGCTGGAGTTACCGAGGAAACATTGGCCTTTTGCGCGGTCCCCCGTTAGGTGTTAGGGATGACCTCTGGTGCGTGCAGCTTTAAAGATAAGATTTTACATTCAAAACTGACAAATACAAGTCACATTCAAAAGTTGGAGAGACGAGATCTCCTCTTGTCCTCCTGGCATCGTTGCAGGTGACATTGAACTTAAAAGGTGATCTGTTTGGCAACGGTACATTTTACATCTTTTAATTTTTTATTTTCCTCCTATGAAACAATTTGGCTACCAGTTACATCCTGTAAAAATGTTTTTGCCATGTATTTGTGAACAACAAGGTTATCTCTCTCCTTGTCGGACAAGATAACATCGTTGCAAGGCAGTTGGCTGGGTTTTCCCAGAGTGTCCACGCACCTGCGTTGCGCATATTTTGGAGTGCTAATGAAGACCTGCTTTTCATCTGTGTCCAAGGCTGTACCCGATTGACTTTTAAAACGCAGAAGAAGAGGGCAAACGAGAGATGAGATTTGGAATCACTTCCAGTGTAATCTACCAGAAAGAGCCAGGAGACAGCAATTACTGTGTCTTTCAGAATTGTCCGTAAAATTTGAACTTTTCCCATTTTTTTTGTCATATTTCAATTGCAAAGGTTGACGTAGTTTATTGGAATGTAACACCAGGTTGCACATATATTTATGATGCATAGTTTTCAGGCTTTTTCTCAACAAATACATTCAAATCTGATACGTTTAGCTTTCTCTACCTTCAGAAATCCCTGCATAATTAGTGTAGTGATTACACACCAGTGTGAAAGATGGTGGTAGCAGGATCTTGTTAACAGGTGGCAGAAGTTCATGGTAACTCTGGAGGAGCTTCACAAGTCAAGTGGTGGAATTTCTTTGACATCACATCGACTAGTTGAGAAATTAAGAAATCTGGTCTCAGTGGAACAAAAGAGGAAGCCATTTTTGAAATAACAGAGAGCAACTGGTCAGAGTCACGTTTTTGTTTCTTTATTTTGTTGCTTTTTACTGCATGCTAATGGGACATAATAGGGCAGAACCAACAGATGTCATCATACTTTGACGATTCTTTTGGCACTTTAATTCCACTCAATGATGCCGGGGCTGCTAAGTAACTCATTCTTATACGATTCTCCAAGGTGTCCATCTGTTTTTTTTTGTTTGTTTCTTTTCCCCTCCCTTAGAAGCAATATTCCTTCCGTCCCACAAAATAATCCTCACCGCGGGTCTAATCCTGATCTAATGCAAAGCAAGACTCCGAGGGCCATAGATATATGAGAGCATAAGCCACTCATATTATACGCCTCCAGACAGAAAGCGGTGGTGATGTCGATCTTCCTGGTACGATGAAGGCGGCGGTACTGATGAACATCCAGGTGAAAGGATGTTAATGATAACTCCTGCCAGCAACGTCCGATTCAGGTCGAGCATTTGTCTTCACTTTCAGCTCCAGCGCAGTAAACATATAAATTAAAAGTCTGCAGCGGGAAGCTGAGAGATTTAGAGCTAATATACATCCGTTCTCTGTGATGCACTTTTGATAGTTCGTGCTGTCAGTGACGGCATGTCAGCCTCGGGGACAAAAAAAAAAAAAGGTCCACAATTTATTTTCCCTCCCATTTGATTTGAATTCGAGGAAGGAAGAGAACAAAAACAGGAGCCGACGCTGTGATGGCTTTACAAAGCATGAAAATATTCTCTCCGTTGTCCTGTCAAACATTCGTCCTAGACTGAAATGTTTTCTATTTATTTACATAAATTGAATCAGTGATCATCACGACGATGTTGCTAATTGTGCTCACAGAGATTATTATGATGATGACGATGATGAGGATAATGAAAACAGCCGGGAACAAAATGGTGGTGATTAGGAATGTGATGAAGGAAATTAGGCAGATCACAGCGATGATGATGGCCATAGCTGATGTTTTCATTTGGAGCCTGATTATATTGATGTCAACGTTGATGATGATGATGATGATGATCATCATCATGATCGCGCCAGTGGCAGTGATGAAGAGGATAAAATAAAGGCACATTTCAAGAAGTTATACATCGGCTGGGCAATAAATCGATGCACTTCTAGTTTAAATTTCTGGGATTTCTAGCTCCGTTTTGATTGCTTTTCCTCCTATTTAGCTTTCAAGAAAGTCCCAGTATATTAAAAGTTGATTAAACTTAATTTAATGTGACTGATTACAGTGACACCAACATGTAGAGTAGCCTCTTTATATTATTCATAATCCATCCATACATCCACTGTCTCTACCCATTTATCCTTGTACGGTCGCGGCGGCGGGGGGGCTGGAAGGGGCGCTGGTGCCTATCTCCATCCGTCATTGGGTGAAAGTCGGTGTATTACGCAGATAAGGATATGCTAATTTTACCGCATGGTGTGACTGAGTCTAATAGGTTAGTGACTAGGACTGTGGAGGTAGGAATATTTAAAGAAACTTGATTCGGATGGCATGATTATGATGAAGTAATTATATTAGCAATCACAATGTCTGAACAGGTACGAGGATAGTGGGAGGGTTTAGATTTTGAGTCATCATAGTCAAAATAATTACAGGTTTCTATTCCTGCCGGAGGGCTGATTATAATAACAATAATGGTGTAAATGATTAAAATGATTAAGAAGGCATCGAGAGCGATGGCGACGCTAACGTCGCACCGCTGTGACTAAGATGCTGCCGGCCGGGGATGGCGACGAGGGAAAATACAGATGTGAGATGATTATGGGATGCTGATCACAGCCAGGCTGTTGTCATGGAGGCTGGTGCACATGCTGTGCTGTTGACTGTAGTGGAGATTTCACTGGAGGATGATGGAGTGGGGAAAGATGCAAATATTGGCAGGAAAAACCCCCCAAAATGATGACGATAATGGAGATGAGAGGTAATGACTGACGAGGTGGCACTGACGGCGCCAAAGGAAGCGCCTGATGCGACGCAAGGATGAGGAAGTGATGTCGGGACAATAGGAAGGACTGCTGTCGTGTCGTGAATGGAGACCATGATGATGATGATGATGACAATTGCAGTGGTGAAGACGGAAAGAAGAAAAAGGGATAAAAGTCTGATTTATGCAGGCCGGCTTTGATTTCGCGGGAGAATTTCACTGACCGTAGTCTAATTATGACGCTGGCTGAATTGTCAATAATGAACCGTGATGCTAATGGATTATGATATTAAAAGTATTGACTACACTCAAGATGGTGTCAAAGATCAGTAATAGTTTTAGGAGGGAGATGAGAAAGACACGAGGACCGTGATGAGTCACCTTCTCTATAGCTTCACCTGAGCCCCCTCCGCACCCTGAGACCCCCGCATCTCCCAACACACGCTCCCTCCCGCTCCGTCTCCCGCAGATTCATAAGAGGAGAATCGGCGCACTTCATTAAGATTCGAATTTTCTCTCTTCTGTTACCGCTCTATGGAAGATAAAAGGGAGAATAGAGAAGTGAGAAAATTATTAGCTTTTTTTTTCTTTTTTCTTTTGGCAGTTGCTTCTTTTCTTCTAATGGAAATAGAAGGTAGGGAGATTCTCTGCTGATGAGATTGCCTCATTCTTCCTGGCTTCACCTTTTACCTCGCACATCCCCGGAGAGGTGCCGTGTCACAAATGAGACGGAGATTGCTCATTTCTCCTGTTGTGTCCAGACCTTTTCCATATTTCGTCTGAATGCACGACTCTGCTTGAATACTGTATGCATGCGTGTGTGTGTGTGTGTTTTGTGTTTCGTGTGGGTGTTCAGGTGTAGCTCGAGAGTGTACAAGTGCGTTGGCTTCGGTGCAAAAGGAAAAAAAAAAGCTCCTTACACAAGTTTAAAGGGCCTAATCAAAGGCTGGTGAATTTTCCTCGCCTCTTGCGTAGTTCTGAGGCGACTGCTGGGTCCTGCTTCTCTTGGCTTTCCCCGTTCAGCTCCCCCATCTCTCCCACTCACTCTCTGATTACTGAAAGGGCAGCAGGTGGGCCCTGTTCCTCACCAGCCCCGGTGTTAGCTGTTGCACTCGTGCTTCTCTGTAAGGGAGCAACAGAACCTTGCGAAATTGCCAGGGCCCTTTGAACTCTTTCAAATTTAGTATAATTGGAAGGCATTTTATCTGGATTTTATCTGACGTACCAGCACAAAATAGAGCTGGTACTCTCTATTTTGTAATGTACAATTTGTAATTTGTACATTACAAATTCCTTCGTATTTGTAATGTACGAAGGAAAATGATTTGTGAAATGCTATGCCAAGGGTGTGCAAGTGGATCTTTGGACCATTTCACGATGGCACTTGATGTCCTGGGCTGAAAATGAAAAAGAACCAAGTCATGTTTTTAAATATGAATATGATAATAGAGGCAGGTTTTAGCAGGTTTTTTTTGTTTTTAACAGAATTACATCAAAAGTACCGGTAATGTATTTTATATTTGTTCTTTTTGTTAAAAAAAAAAAACCCAAAAAACCTGTCTGTATATAGAAACTGTATATAATTTCCACGTTTATTAACAGACTAATAGAAGACAATGTAAAGGATGTGTACTTGTATGGCACGTTATCAAGTTCTACACGCTAAGTGAAGTGTCTTTCCCAAAGAGAAAATGGCAAAATGACTCAGACGGTGTGGGATTTGAACCAGCAACCCACTGGTTACAGGGCAAACCCCTACATCCTGCCACTGCTGATTAGCAAAAATTTTCTATTTATCTTAAAACCTAAAAATAAAATTCTTTCTTCAAACATTAAAAATAATTTCAAATAGAAGATATATATTAATTATAATTTGTTTCCAAAAGGTCATGTGATGTTGGCTGTTAGCAAGTTTTACTTAGTTGGTAAAAATGGCTGTTTGGATTGTAAAGATCGAAGACTGCTTTATTATGTAAAACAAAAATCTGAGAAGTGTGTCCTGCGCTTGTATTTCCCCCCACTTTTAATTAATTTTTTGTATTTGATACTCTAGACTAAAATCCAGTGGAGCCATCAGAAGTCACCTGCTGAGAATCAAAAATGGTAGTGGCAACATCATGCTGGAGTGTTGCTTTTTATCTTAAGACCACACGTGCGTGACTTCATCCCAGTAGACAAACAGGTGATCCATGAAAGCCTCGGAGGTTTATGAGAACATTAGTGAACAAACAGCATCACAAAAACAAAGGAACTCGGCAGACAGTTCAGAGAGAAAGTTAAGGAGAAGTTTAAAAGTAGAAAAAGAGCTGAGTTCAGCATAATGTATATTCAGCTCAGGTGGAGGAATCTGTTTGCTAACAGAGAAGGCCTCCAGAACAGATTTGCGACTACAGGCTGCAAAAAAAAAAAAAAAAACCTGGACTCATTGGCGGTTCGGTGGATTTACTATTGAATAGTGTAAATTAACCCAATTGAGTCAAAGTCAAAGTCCAGATCTAAATCTAACTAAAAATCAGTAGCAAAACTTGAAAATTGCTGTTCGCACACACTTTCCATCCATCCTGACTGAGCGTGAGCTATTTGGCAAACTTCAATGAACAAATAATTTAGATTTTATATATAATCTCCTAGAGCCATACTATGAAAGACTTACAGCTGGGAAAGCAGTAAAAAAAAAGTGGTTCTCAAAAGTATTCACTGAAAAGCAGGCAATTGTAAAGTCACACCACACATTTCAGATTTTTACCACACACACACACACCCACCCACCCCAATCTCCCAAAAAAATTACATTGAAGCTTGCGATTTTGCATTTGCAACACAAAAACAACTCAAGAGGTTTTGCTTTAGCAAAAGCCTTGCGTGTTTCTCTTAAACGCAGCGAGCTCCTCGGCTAACTGTGACGTCTGTGCGTGGCGTGAAGCTTGCTGTGCCACAGATCATCCAAAGCTGGACGTGGGATACGGAGACAGAAACGAACATGTTCAGCTTGTACAGAGTCACAAATTATGTTTGGCTAACAAGAAATATGGCTTGGAGGAGCTTCAATGTTTTTGGAGATAAGGAGCGTGTTAGGAAATAGAAAGAAAACACAACGGGTCCAAGCGAATAAAGATTTTTTGTATTTTTATAAACGGCCTACAGCCACGTCTCCTTATGAGATTAGCGTCTGAGGTAATTGCAGTGTGGTTTGTCAAGGAAAAGAAAACAGATGGAAAAATAAAAATGGATGATGAGATGGACAAAACAACAAACTGAGATGAAGAGAGGGAGCGATAGAGATTGGGGGAAGAGGGGGTAACGAAGAGAAAATTGACAGGAGGTGTATGTGGCTGTCTCGGGGCAAAGTGAGGAGTATAGGCTGTGGCATCAGCTAGTGGTGCTGCATACTCTCTGTTTGATCAAACAAACTTCAAACACCCTCGCTGACTTCCTCATGCGGAGGCTTGTGAGACGAAGCGCTGCATATTTTTCGCCTGCCTTTCTGTGCATCTGCATGCATGGCTGCAGTTTTTTGCCGGGCAAAGTGTTTTTTTTGGGAGGGGGGGGGGTTATTTTGCTGATCTAATGTGGGTCAACTCTTCGCCACATGAGCGCAGTGGCTACAGCGGCTGGAGAGAAAGGGGGGAAAGATAAAAAAAAATGTCGATCTGCTTGTTTTTCACCGACTCTGTTGGCGTGGTTGAGCGCTTGTGTAAGCGGTTTGGTCTTCGTTGTCACTTTCCAGCTGTGCTTTTATTCCAGTCTCTATTAGGTCATTACTCACTCTCCTTTTTGCTGTACGGCTCCATATTGGAGCTCCGCGTTGCTGCCTCTTGCAGAGCCACGGCTCCAGAGAGCTCATTAAAGCCATTAGAAGAAAGAAGTGATTCCCCCCATTGTCAACACTCACAACTGTTTTACACATAGCTGCTAATCACTGGCCGGCCCTACGCCTGCCGCTGCTCTAGATCGGACATCGTCTTCCAGCCCAGTCTCCAGTCTTTTGCAGCCTCTTACAGGTTTTCACCTGTATTTAGCTACATTTAGTTTTAACCAGCTTCCCAATCCCTCTTGGGGAAAAGCATCATGCTGCCACCATGGATGATGCGTTCAGCTTTTTGTGCAGCGTTTTAAATGTTGGCCAGAAAGTTCCGTTTTGGTCTCATCCATACGAGCGTTTCAGTTCCGATACGATACAGGTATTACAGCTTTGAGTTTTTGCCGACATTGCCACTGACCCAATACGATATCAGCACAAATCGCGCATACTTTAATGACTTATTTTGTGGAGTGGAATGTTAGAAAAGGCTTGACAAAGTGATATTACTCAAACAGAAAACAATATATTCAACAACAGAACAAAAGGCCCATTTATTATTTCCGTGGACTGAATGCTGGAGGAAACACTTATCGGTGTTCTTATAGCGGAGACTTTAGAGGCAGGCTGATTCTTGTTTTGTGGCTGATATCAAACTGATTTCCGATATCAGTAACGATAACATTCGCATGTTTCCTCATGAGTAATTTTCTAGGCCTATTCTTTCTCTTTTAGTCAGGGTTGAAATATTTTGCCAGGGTTGAAATTTCCCCAGAAAAGGCTGAAGTGGGAAGGTATTTGATTTCCAGAAGTTGCCTTTTAAACAAATACTGTACGTTCTGAGGATACAAACAACAGCAATCAGTAGATTTTTAAGTTAAGCTGCTGCTTCTTAGTGATGGTTTATTCTCCTTTTCGGAGATGTTTCACAGGCCTTATCTATTAAATATTTGTGAATTTTCCAACTTCCTTTGACGAAAGGGATCGCATTGCGGTTTTACAGTATAAACGCTGTGAAGTGATTGCAAGGTGAGAACACTGAATACCTGCAGCATCTGTTCCTGACTGGGACCCTTTCAGCTTCCCATGGGTGTTGCATATGACTTTACATACCGATCGATTGAATCATTTGTTTTAAACCCTGAAAATCCTGCCTTTTCATCCCAAATGGCAGCGTCTTTTCAACTCTCAGCCACCGTGTGAGAGCTCGTCTGACACTAAAGCTGTGCGGAGAAGTTACCGCTCAGTGTTCAGTGGCGTAGTGGTGCGAATCCACAGCAGAAAGGCTCACAAAGAAGAAGAAAAAACACAAAAACAACAAGCATGTTAAATTAAGCTTAGGTTCAATGTTTCATACTCAACATGCTTCCAAAGTTACACCTATACAGGAATAGAGCACAATGGCTTTACTTTGACATCTTTTTTTTCTTTTTTGCTTTTTAGACGCCTCTGGTCGCATGAAAATTTGATTAAGAACCTTATCAAACATCAAATCAATAAATTATTAACCACTGAGGTGGGAACCCTGTTGGGAGTGGTGCAGGCACGAGCCTGTAAGCAATGTTTGTGTTTAATGCGTGCATGAGACCACGTGTGTGCAGCGGCGCATGAGTCTGTGTGAGATCAAATGCTTCTCTGTTTGTGATTGCAGGCGTGCGCTTACGTGTTCTGCTGAGAGACAAAAAAAAAACAAAAACACGAGCATGCTCAAGAAACCGACAGCCATTACTCAGCCTGGAGCCGATGGCGTGTCGGTAACAATTCGATTTTTGAAGGTGATTTGAAATGCTTTTTGATCTTCTGGTAGAGTCTAACCTTAGACTCTACAGTTCCTGAACGATGTGGTCCAGCAAAAACCCCTGAGCTCCCTTTTCTTCCTACGATCTGACCCAACAGTTTCTGTATAGGCTGCAAGCATTTAGTGCTAACTGCGGGTTGCTTTGTGTAGGTATGAGGAGAAACACCAGTGAAGCCGCATAATTGCCGGTCAGTTTTCCATCAGTGGGCGGAAGTGCAAGTATCGAGCGGGAGTGTTAAAATATGTGAAAATGTATTCAAGTACGCGCAAAGTTCCAGACGAACTGGAGTGAATGCATCTGTGTTCTTTGGCCTTGTGCACTCAGCCGAGGCGTCGAGTGCTTTGCAAAAATACCTCTTGAAATTGTTTTTGGGGTGGAGGTGTAGGGGGGCGGGGGGGATTCAGATTTTTTTATATATTTTTTTTTTGCAATGACAAACTTCAATGTAGGTTTTTGTTTTCATTTTATGACCTACATCAACACAAATGTGTTATTGGGTTGCATTTTAAGTATCTGGCGTGTCAAATAAAACAAACGAAAACAAAATACATAATTATGAGGAGCCGTACATGTGCAATTTTAGAATTGTAAGTGGGCGTCTGTGAGTCCGTAGCAGTGTGTGTGTGTGAGAGAGAATGTAGTTTTTGTCCTAAACGGCCCCTCATACAAAATACTAACGCCCTCTTTTATCGATTTACCGTACATATCTGAGAAAAACTGGAGAGACTTGTTTAATCCCTCTTCTCTTTCAGTACAAATCAGATGCTAATCAAAGAATGCTGTCGCAATTATTTATTCTATTTTGCGTCGGTCTCCCACATAAACGTTTAATATCGAAGGTTTCGGTTGTAATGTGACCTGATGTGAGGCTTTCTACAGGAAACTCCAGTCCTCAAGTGCCACTGTTCGGCAACTTTTGGATGCATCCTTGCTCCAACAAACCTGAATCAAATGAAGGGTCAATGATGAGGCCTTCGCACCACTCACTGACAAGCCGAGGAGATCGTTCAGACTTTGGATTCAGGTGTGAGAGCAGTGATGCGTGGAGAAGCGGCAGAACAGTGGCACTCGATGACCGCAGTTGCCGACCCCTGCTCTATTAAATATAAGGAATTCTCAGTATTCGTCCACGGGTACGAATACTTTGGCGAGGCAACATAAAACAGAGCGGCAAAGTATCGCAGCGAATCTACAGAAGTGGTTTCAAATTATTTATAAGGCTGCAGCAAACCCCTGGAGTGAATGTACCAGTTCAGTAAGAATATTAACCGCTTTGAGAAATCACAAGAAGACATCAAACCAAGTTTGATGCCAGCATCTGACTGGCTTCATTAACACTAGCTGGTTCGGTTAGTTTAACATTACCACAATGTCTAATGACAGACGTGTCTGTCTGTAATTATATCAAATGAAACCACTTGTGAATAATTTACTTGTCAGCATAGATTTTGACGAAGCAGGACGATTAACAAATGTTATGCTTTCGACTTTTGAACACGTAACCAAAAGTTACTGGTATTTTTTTTTTCTTTTAGTTTCCATAGCAACTAAACACTTTAGGAAATATTTATATATATATTTTGCTCTTTGATGAATATCCCACTCATACTACGTCTATGTTTAGGGTAATGAGATCCACGCATTTAAAAAAAAATAAAAATAAAAAAATCTTTAAACCAGGCTTTGATTTCTTTAGATCGTCCTTCCCTTGCTGGCGTTTTGATTGTTGCTCGCTCAGTCTCTTCTGGGTAAATGTGGGTGATGTGAGACGCTCTGATTTCATGACCCAGTTACTGGCAGCAAGTCGCTGCTTCGGTGGTCGGGAACCCGTCACATCGCAAAAGCGAATAAAAGTTAGCGGTGAAAACCAACCAGAAATTTTGAAAATAATGATAATTAAAAAAAAAATAAATAAATAATAGTAATGTTACAAAAACTTGCAAAGACAGCAGTTAAAGATATTTGCACGTGACTGTGGGGAAGCTTTGTATTGTCAGCAAACTTGTGTGCTTTTCTATTCCCAGGGAAAAAAGAAAAAGAAAAAAGAAAGCAGGTGAACGTCTTTAAGGTGACAGGATAATAAATCCAAAGACACTCCCCTCCCCCCCATCCTGGTGAAAAGGAAACAATTAGACTCCCGAGTGTAACTTACCAGTCTTTAATTTAAAAGCCCTCTTTGTTGTCTTCTCTTAAAAGGCTCTGGGGAGCTACTTAACAGGAAAAAAAACAGGCAGTAATAAGGGAAGCGGGATCATTCTTAACAGAGTGCCTCTCTTTTCCTTAAATCCAGCCTCCTGTTTTGTTGATGGCCTTGTTGTGTCTTGCTGCGTGTCTCGGCTGTGACACCGACCTGCTGCCGTCTGCATCCAAATGATCTGCCCACAGAGGAGATGGAAACCTCACATTGTGAGCAGAACATGCCAAAGAGCGCTGAAACCGAACGTGGACGACTGGGCGCTGGGTGTTGCTCGTCAGGAAGTCAACCCAGGGCCAAACCCAGGGCCAAACTCAGGGGGCGAGTTTAAGCCGGTCTCAGAAGATGGAGGCGTTTGCGGGGACGAACACGTGTCTGGAAGGTTACTTTATATTGACAAGTGTAAGTGTTGGAGGTGGCAGTGTCTTCATACTCGTCCCCTGAAAATGGCTGAATCGCATGCACAATTCTGAAATCCGATAGCGACGTTCGATTAGCTCCCCCTCACCCCCTCTCGGATTTGTCTCATTGCAATTGTTGCTTGTGTGTCTGTGGGCGGGATGAAGAGCTCTCTCGGTTTTTCTAAACACCTTCGTCACAGCAACACACCTCGTGTTATCTGTGACAACGTGGGAGAAATTCTGATTTCACTGTACACAAATAACTTCCTGCATGGCTAACAAGACATCAAGAAAACACAAACCTATAACATGATCTTATTGCTTCTACTACATACAGAAAATCAACAACCATTCCTCCTCCTCTTAGGAGTATTTTACACTGATTATTGCAGTTTTAACAATGATATATATTGTATATATCTATAACTAGGAGTGTGGAATAAACACCTTATAAATGTTGTAAAGTAGCATAACTTTAACAAGCTATTAACTGGGAAATTAGTCAGGCTATCAGCTGCGGTGGCCAGTCAGCTGCTTAACATATTTGCATTTTTGAAGCCTGCCGGTTTGCTAGCTTAACCCTACATGCTCTGCTACGTCATTAATTTAAGGCAGTAAACTATGCAACAGACGGTATAGCCCAGGGGTGGGCAACTCCACGCCTCGAGGGCCGGTCTCCTGCAACTTTTAGATGCATCTCTACTTCAACACACCTGAGTCAAATAATGAGGTCATTAGCAGGACTCTGGAGAACTTGACTGCACTTAGGAGGTGATTCCGCTATTGGATTCAAGTGTGTTGGACCAGGGAGACATCTAAGAGTTGCAGGACACCGGCCCTCGAGGACCAGGATTGCCCACCCCTGGTATAGCCCATTTACCCCTCCTGGGATGAAATGTGCCATGGACACTGCAAGGAAGCACAGCTCATCATACTGTTTACTTTAGCTGCGAGGTGTGATAATACAACTCAAAGTACCTAAGGAGCATTACTTTAAGAAGAGCGATGGGTGACACTACTTTAGTTTCGTTGTGCTTTGACTCGCCTACACAAAATCTTGTACTTCCCGTGCAGTTTCAAGTGCAAATATCTTGGAATACTTGAAATAAAACAGAACTAACATACAAATAAATTTTCAGTAAGATACAGGAGCTTAATTTATGTCAGTAATTCCTTAATATTGATTTTAAAAAGGTACTGTACTAGTTCCACTGCCAGAGTTTTTGACTTGCAACAAAGTATTTTTCCGATAGGCAATCTTGCTGAAAGGTTACTTGGAAAGTAGTGTTGTCTTATTGTCAAGTGTGCTAAGATATTTGCACTAGAAAATCATAATACGAATTTGTGTTTCCACAGTGTGTCTTTCTGTGTAAGTGAGAAAAATGTGTGGTAGACATCATTAAGCCAGCAAAAGTTACTGCATCATCCATTTTCTACACTATCGTATCTCTGCAGGGTTAATGTGGGGTACACCCTGAACAGATTGACAAGACAAACAATGATGCGCAAACGTGCATGTTTTTGGACACTGTGGAAAAAAAAAAAAAAAAGTCAAGCATATGTGGTTAGACCACACAAACTCTAGACAACTTGGTATTTCATGTAACTGTCGGAATATGATGGAGCATTTTAGTATCTGATTTGTCGTACTGGTAGTATGCACCCAGGAAGCTCATTTTGGTATTTTTAACTTCATGCGACCATTAATGAGATAGAAAATTCCTGAAGATGAGGGATGCACATACCGTTTGGCCCGGCAGCTGCTTATTACAATAATCTGCCCTTCGAAAGTCGTGGATTTCAAGACCAGAAACGAAACTAATCACTTGAATCTCTACTGTTGTTTTTATTATTATTATTATTGTTATTATTATTATCCACGCTACTTCACTTCTCTTGTTCTTTTCTTTTTCTCAGTTCCCAACGTTTGTCTTCAGGTCTTATCTCTTTGTATCTGCTTTCATCCGGTTAGAGATAAAAACTTAACACGGAAAGATGAAAACCCAGAGAAAAGATTAAATCTCGGAGGGTCGCAGTCCCTTTAACAAAGAAAGATTTGAATGTTTAAAGACATGCTGACACTGCAGATCTGAAGCTCAAATGAAAAATGAGTTGAGAAGGAACACGTAACGCGAAATTAACCTTCCTGGCGAAGCTCAAACTCCAATTAGAGATATAAAAAAAACCCACATGCATTTCGACATGCATGGAGCTGGTTGGAAATATTACAGTCTGTTCCCTTTATGCTGTGAAATTTTAAAGCGGTGATGAGTTATTTATGCGGGAAGATAAAACAATAAAATCTTGTCAGCTGTGATTTAAACCAAACTAGAGGCTGATAAAAAGCCCCTCTCATCTTTCAAAGCAATCCAAGAGAGCGGAAATAAAACAGGAAATCACAAAACAAAAGTAGGAATGGTCCTCATACACAGTAACATTTCCAGATTAAAATGTACTCAATTTGAAAAAAATTTTACTCTAAAAAAGACAACATTTGGTCCCAGTCTAAATAGAGTAAAATTTACTCTCATGGAAGAGTTGAAATTACAGATTAAAATCAACACCATTTAGTGCAAAAATTTTAATCAATGCCAAGAGAATTTACTCCAAGTTGTTTAAAAGAAAAAGTACTCTACCGTATTTTAACTCCAAGTGGAATATAATTTACTCTAAAGAGAATTGCATTCTATTCTAAGTAGAGAAAAATTTTAGTCTAACTAAAAATAAATTTTACACAAAATAGAATAACATTTTATTCCATATAGTGTAAAATTGTGCTCTTAATAGTATAAAATTTTACTCCTAATTTAATTTAATTCCATATTGTGCAGTTAAACATTTAATTAAATTCTAAAACAGTGCCAAATTTAACTTTATTTCACTCACTAAGCAATTGTTTTATAGCTATAATACACAGCTGAGTTTGTAAGAGTACAATGCAAAGACCAGAAATCAGTATTTGAACAGCCATTTTTATTGTTCACAGGAAACAGTATGGAACAATATAAACATTTGCATCTTCATGACTGTATGACACGACACCTGTAAATCAAAAGCTCTGTAACAGTAAAGCTCTTCTACATAAATAACATGAGGTCCGTCTCTTGTATACAAAACTTGAAAAGCACTGAAATGCTCATTCAGACACACTCCTGGATGCTGTTACAGTAACTGTTTGTTACTGTAACAAACAGTAACCTCTCATCTTTCACAACAACATTGTAGATCTTATGGAAAACTGGCATTTCACAAAAAACTTCTTTACAAACAACTAAATCTGCACGATACATATTTCCATGATGTTTGGCCCATTTTACATTTAATACCTTGGTGTTGATTGGTAACTGAATCATAGCAAAACAACTATTTAACGCAGCATCCGAGCCCTCAACTCTGCAACCCTAGGATTCACTTTGGTTGTCTCAACATCTATCTCATAAATGGAGGTCTGCAGAAAGTTGTACACATTGACCAGATTATGATCATATGAAGTGCCGAACACAAAGTGAGCTTTAAAAAGCTCATCAAAACAGGCAAGAGAACCTTGTGATTTACAAGGTATGGCATGTTTGTCAATCACAATGAAGTACTTGTGAATCACGCTCCTCTGAGTCCCTACTGCAAGCAGGAATGGTTGACGGCTTTCTGCGATGCCATCAAGGTGCTCCTGGATGCTGGTTCCTGTCTGTGGCAAAAACAGAATAAAACATGATTAGTCTTGGGTTTCAAAGAAGACAGGGTTCTAATAGATAAGGCAAATTACTTTTCAGCATCTTTTAAATGTCAGTTGAAATTAAATTTAAGACCAACTTCACAAGAAATACAAATAAATAAATATATATATATAAAAAGGGAAAAATAGAGAATTTTGATCAACATAAATGTTCCCTTTACTGTAACCTTACCTTGACAAACTTCACAAGATGTTCACTGGCTTGTCTGGCTGAGAGTTTTCCTGGTCTCTTGCGCCCAAGAGGTGACGGTGGCAGGAGGTGCACTAGGATCAAAATGGATGACGTGTCAATGTCCCATCCTAGAAGAAAAAGTAAAATAAACATAAGTTACCAAAACTTCTTATTTGCAACGATGTTAATACTTCCAGAGTAAGCTTACCAAACACTGAGGGCAGGAGGAGGTGCACTTATATTGAACCAATTCATATAAAATTCTGTTACAGTAAACACTTTCTTTATAAGTCATTGCAACTTACCATTTTCCTCTTCTGTTGTGCCTTCAGCATTGTCAAGAAGGTTCTTAAGGTCATCAGACTGTGTGAGACCACGACTTTGTTTGAGGACTTTCTGCTTGTAGACAGTGGGCCACTTCTCCAGGAACTCTGCAGAGATGGCTTCCCCAAACATCAATGTAAAATCTTGCTCAACCTAGATGAAGTGAAGGTTTTAAAAATCATTTTGTTAAACTTTCTCACATCCATCTTAGGATTTAATAAATAAAGCTTGGGAACTTATTGTGCAGTTTGGTTGCAGGATTTACTTGAATTTAGCCAATTACCACAACTAAAACGGAACAACTCCATACAACTCGATATAAACGGGGTTTATGGACAAAATAGTAAATCAAAAATGTTTTACTGACAACTTACACAGTTTGCATACAAAGCACAACTTTAATTCTTTTTTTTTTTTTAATCGTTGCTCTACGTTCAAGAGAAGTTACTAGCATAGTCCTCCCGCGCCATTTTCTGGGCGGAATACTGACTCCACATGCTAGCAGAGCTAGCTCCAATAGTACAGCTCGCTCCTCTTTTAAACTCCGTTTCTCAGCTTAAAAATAGCGGCAGCCTTGACTTGTGAAAATAAAATAATGGACGTAGAATTGTACAACACTGATGTTTTTTTTCTGCTTACATTGTTGTAAACGGCTAAATTAAGTTAGCTGAAGCACACATGCTAACTAGTTAGCCAACCATGTTAATTCCTCGCTGCACCCCTCCTTCCCCCACTACCATACAGCAGCACGTCATCATAATTAGTCTTAATAATAAAAAAAAATCATAAAACCCCACGTAAAATATATCTACAACCCATTTGGGGACTTACCTGGCACACAGCTAATCGTTGCCTCCGTTTCCACTGCAGGATAACAAGATGGTGGAAGAAACGAAACTTAAGGAACTTCAGTGGGCGTGTTCTTGTTTTACTCCGATATAATTTCCTCTATTTTTTTACTCCGATTCTATTGACCAATGGAAATGATTTCACTCTTTAATGTATAAACAGGACTCTTTTAGATGAAAATGATGTTAACTCCGAAAAAATTACTCTCCTATTTTTCCTGTGTAGCAATCATTTACAACCATCATCCCTGGACAGCCAAACGCACGAACACACGAACAGCTTTCACTCTGGAAGCATGAGAATTTTATTTTTACTCCCATGAAGCCGGGTCCTGAGAGACATGAGGGATTTCTCCTGACAGCGGTGACAGGCAGGAAGTCCTTCTTGCATCCTCACCACATTCAATTTGGTCCGCATCTCCCAGCAGAAACGGAGGTTTTCTCTCCATCTTTGCCCGGAGCACTTTAGCTGCAAACTACTGGCTTTTTTTTTTTTCCCCCAACAGCAGACAAATCTGAGACGAGGACGATGCTTTTGGGAAGTACAGAAATAAAAAATTCTGCCCAAATCAGTCGGCTAAGACAGAGATAGGAAGAGAGAGAGAGGGCGTGAGTGTGTGTGTGTGGGTATGTGTGAGCAGCTTCCGCCCCCGTCTCCGTCGCCCTCCTCCCCCACATACCCATCAGAGGGAAGAACTCTTTGAACTGTGAACCAATGAGCATCACAGCAGCTGAAAGATGTTGCTAAGAGCTGTTCCCACATCCAGCTGTGGACCTGTGCGTTACACACGCGTACACAAAACGCGCTCGCCCTCACCAAACGTGAAGTGCGTCGTCTATGTGGTCCGAAAGGGTTCTTTGTGGATTTCTTTCTTTTTTGTTTTCCTCCTCTAAACGGAAACGATACACGTTATCTCCTACTTACTTAGTTGTTGAATTTTTTATTTATTTTTATTGTTTTTTTTGGTCTCCCCCTTCTATCTCCCATTTTATTTTTTGTATCTAATGCATAGAGACAAGCAGGATGTATAATTCATACCTCCTCTGCCTGCTGTACTCCTCTGGCTGTGTGTGTGTGTGTGTGTATTTGCTCTGCCACCATTACTTGTGAGACCGAAGAGACGAACCACGCCAGAAGAAGCGAAGCAGAAAGAACAGGTCATATCAGTGCATGCGTGTTGATGAGCACACGTGCGCTTATTTATCTCTGTTTCTTTACGTCTGATATAAATCATGTATAGGTGTGAGAACGCTCACTTGCTGACTCCCATGTTTTCCCACACGGCTCAGGGTTAAAGAGGGCGAACGCGGGCCGGAAACGTTTGACGTCTGTTTCTCCTTTGGCGGGCTTATTGGTTTCGGGATTTACATTTATCTCCGCAAGCGCGAGCGCATCCTCCGCCCCGCTTATGAAACCGTAAAAGCGGGCCAGCATCTGCTCTCTGATGGCAGACATGCTTCCCCGAGCTTGAGTTCGTCTGAAATAGAATTTGGGAGGTCAAGACCCACCTCTCTTCTCCACTCAAGCATACACTTACTCAGTCCCTCAGGGGAGGAGGAGAGGAGGAAGAACGAGGTACAAGAGTAGGACGAGGGAGAGAGGAGCGATGAAAGACGGGGCATAAAGTGCAAAGGAAGGAGGAGTAAGACGAGAGAAATGGCTTCAGAACAAAGAAAAGGACAATGTGAAGTAAAATAAACGATGGTTACAGCAGTACAGGTACTGTTTCTACCAGAACTCCCTTGCAAAACTACGCGTACCTCTGGAACTTTTTCTCAAACTTCATTCTGTATTAGAAGGTTTTTATTTGCTAGATGAACGGAAAGTTGCATGCAAATGTTTGGGGGGTGAAAAAACATGCATTAGTTTTCACATTTCTTTAGTCTTCTACCCTTTCGTAAAATGAAGCAAACAGCCTCCACCAGAGTGCAGTTTTGTTCTGTGAGAACATCTGAAGTTTGTTAGAGAACGTTAGTGACCAAACGACATCAAGAATACCAAGGAACAATACCAAGCTTTTGAGATCTAACCGTTCAATCCATCGTACAAAAATGGAAACAGTATTGAAAACCAAGACAAAAATGTCTATATCCTGTTTTGTGCAGTTGTACTGGTACTCTATTTTGTGCAGTCTGGTACTCAGTTCCCCACCACATGAAGTGGTGTTTTCTTTTTATATGTACATAAAAACAAGAAACTTAATAGACATCAAAAATGGATGGCAACATGAAGGGGTACAATGACGAGCTGAAAGGTGGAAAATGTAACAGGAAAATCTTGCAAGGAATAAACTCCAACCAGGAGTAAAAATACAGAGAGGGGGTGATTAATGGGGCGAGGATCAGATGAGTGTCGATAACCCACTGCGCTCCAGGTGTGGGGAAGCGTGAACCAAGGACAACTGAGGCTGATGTAGCACAAAAACAGAACAAAGCTAAATATGACCGAGCAGTAGAAGAATAAAGGCAAAGACACTAATTATTATCATAAACCAGAGGAGTAGCTCAAAACACAGAATGTACAAGTCAAACAGATTATGACAGTCCACTGACAGGCTGGGCACTGATCAGAAAAGCAGCCAAGAGGCTCATGGTAACTCCGTAAGAGCTGTTCAGAGCCACAGTCCAGGGAAAGACAATAATTGTCCCATCTGTTGTCAGAAGAATTAATTAATTAATTTTTCACTCCACATATCTGGCTTTGGTGGAAAAATGGAATTAGGAAAGCTATTGTTGGGGGGGAGGGGGAGGGAAATGAAGTCCAGAATCAAGTTTCTCATAAACGATGTAATAAACAAATGACTGTCCTCCGGTCAGATTAGACTTTTGGTTACATGCAGACGTGGACGAATATGTGAGTGAAACTTAAACTACACATCGCCCCAAATACCCTGTCCCATTATCATGCTGTCTGGATGTTGTGGGAAATATAGATAGACATAAATATGGGGCAATAATAGAAGATAATCAGATAAAGGCCATAACTGGGGCGAAGGTTTGTCTTCCACCAAGATGACACAAAACATACAGCCAGATGTGCAATGGAATTGTGTAAATATCCATGTTTTGGCGTGGCCTAGTCAAAGTTTATATCATAATTAAAGATCCATGGGAAGACCTGCAGCATTTCCTGTTTTCTTTTCCTTTCGGTTCACAGTCATCCACTACTTTGTGACACAAAAACCAAATGGAATATGTTGGAGTGATATAACAAAAGAGGAAAATAATTCTAGTGTATGGATATGTGGTGTAAATGTCATGTCCTTTATCTGAATACTTCAGCTGAATATTTCTTGGCTGACAGTTCAAAACATGGGAATAGCATGTTGCTGAAGTCTGTTATAAAGAACAACACAAAGTGGTATTGCATATCAAAGTCTGTTTACAGGTCCTACGGCGCAGCGCTACTCTATGTAGGGAGCGTAATTTCTTTTACATTTCTTCAGTGTTTCCTGCAAAACTCTGATAGTCTGTTGATTTATAATGATCTCTCTGGAGTCGCTGGTGCTCTGAAAACTGCAGATGTGAAAATAAAGAATTTGGGGACTGAGCTCTTGCAGACATCTGTAGCCTGATCGTCATGCTTGCTGCTTGAGCAGGTGGTTGCTCCGGAAAAAAGCGCGAATTTGAGTCGGCCTGTAGTTACCAAGGATACCAGGAATGACTTACGCAAAACCACCTCTTAGATGTCATTTCCCTTTGATTTTTTTTCTTCCCTCTTTTGATTTTGCACTTTAGATGTAATTAAGCCATTAATGGGGTTTTAGAAAAGTGAATATAATATCACTGCCCTGTAACTTTCAGAAGGACAATACAATACACATTTAAAAAATGCTTATTGGACGAGAACGGTAAAGCTCAAAGCGAGGCGAAAAGCTTGGACATGATTAGGGCGATGGACTTTGCAAAATCTAATGGTAAAATCCATTGATCCATCCATCGCCTGTACCCACTTATGCTTTAAGGTAATGAGGGGTGATCCCTTTTTCCATTGGTCATTGGGCGTGAGTAGGAAAGACACGCTTTTTGAATACAGTGACCCAATATGCAGCGCTGACGTAGTCATCCCAAAGTCAAAATTTGCAGTATTGTAATCGCAATAGGACTGAGATATTTATGAGAGTATTATATTTCCACTGTCATGCATTCACGCTGTGTGTGGAAATATTATATTTGGTCTATCAGTTGGGCATTAACTAACTACCCTAGCAGCCCACACAATATATTAGTCTTTAGAAACCAAGATGCTGAAGCCTGCAGAAAATAAAGAAGACATTGTAATGACGATAAGGAAGGCTCAGGAAAATGTGGGTTAGTCATAATCGATATGAGACGGAGGAAGGGGTTCGCCTTCCAGCAGGATGACGACTAGGTGTTACACAAGAACTACAATCGCGACATATCAAATGTGGCAAAGGTGTATCATTGAAAAATGAATACTACCACACCTTAACACGACAACTTAACACCTAAACAAACACAGCCTCAAGATGTGTGTCAGTACACAGCAGAACGAAAAATGGCAACAAATGATCCATTTTCTCTGTAAACTGTTATTAATTTTTAACTGTATGTCTGTGACCTACATTTGAAAATGTTCATCCTCAGTAGGCCTCAGGGGGCCTGAAACGGAGAGGCTTTAACAGGACGGAGAATATGGAAAATAAAGAGTGTATCGCACTAACTCGATATTGGTTTTAACCAATCACCACATTGCCCAAGCTGCCATATATATCAATATGTGACAGAGAAAAGAGCTGCAGTGTCACCAGATGGCACACTTTTGTCTTTTAGACCCCCTGATAAACTCTCACCAGACTGTTTTGTTTTGTTGTTTTAATGTTTTAATTTTTTTTCCCTGTTGCTCTAGTCTTTAATAAGCCCCATGGGGGAAAAATATTTTTCAGTATCTCTCTCTAACCTTAGACGTTCAGGAACATAAACTACTTATGGATTATTTTCTGATCAGTAAATTATAATTTCATTTCATTATTCAGACTGTGATTTTATGCCCTGGGGTCCCATCTGATATGGTTTAATCAAAAATACTGCTGCCGCGTTACATCTTCATGTATCACAGCGGGTTTAAGGGAGCCGAGGGATTCACTAAACTCTAGTAATACTGCTGTTTTTACAGTATTTTTGTTTTAAAAGCACAATTTTGAGCAGCTCTTTCGATGCCGAATTTGGAACTGGGAGGGAAGAAAGTCCAGAGATCTCCCAATAAGTAATGGAAAATGTCTGGACTACTTCCAGTCATTTGTGTTTTCTTTGCATGCTTGGTCACCGCCAGTTCATACCAGTCTGTCTTTTTGGATATCATCTTGTTTCGAATCACAGGCTTGTTAATGAAACATCACTCTTAAGCGAGGAGCACAAATGTAAAAGCTTTATTTATCACAGAAAGTTAATGGGGTGGAATGAGCTACTAAACTCTGTTATTGTCTCTCTTTTATGTAGCGTGCCTTGTTTTTAGAATTGACCACACTTTTGATTATCCTTGCCAATTTAAAATTCGGATAAGCCTTGAAACACATTTTTCTGAGTGGGTGCAGGGTCTCTAGCTTTAGAGTTCGCACTAAACAATGGATACTAGATTTAGGGATTTTTTCCCCCCAAGTACTTGTATGTTCTCTGCTTGCTTGTATAATTGCGTTTTACAGATGAAATGGGCCGTATGGGCAGTCGCCCAGGGTAGCATTAAAAAGGGGAGGGGTTGCAGGAAATTGGGATTCAGAAGCACCAGATTAAAAATGTTATTTACCTGCCAGTTGCTCCTTTAAACAAGTTTTCTATTGCTTTTATCCATCTCCATTCATTGAGGAGTTGGCAAAATCTGCTTGCATTTGAATGTAGGAAGACTTTGTTTTGTTCTTTGTGTGGGACTGTGTTTCATTTTATTCTGGCATGTTTTTATTAACCCTTCAACATGTACAGCACACTGAAAACTGAATGAGAATTCACAATATAAAGTTGTGCTAATCTATTTACTGTAGTCTAAATAGAGAAGGAGGCGTTGTACCCTGTTGAGGAAAAAAAGAAAGGTGCAGAAGGTAATTAGACACACTGCAAGTGGACCCGTGCAAGTTGACTCGCCTGCTGTTACAACAAGAAACAAAATGGTGCTGGAAGATGTTAGTCAAACACTAAAAACAGAAAAAGTTACACTAATAAGCTAGCAGAGTGCCAAGTTTGGGAATACTTTAAACTGGTGGAAGTTTAAAATAAAATGTTGGGTTTCCTTAGAGTTTATTAGTCGGGTTGGAGTTGGACACAATGTCTATGAGCTCGGGTCAAGTCGAGCTAGCTTTTTAGGACCGATCTAAACTCTACAAGCATAATCTTGTCGTGAGTTCTGAGTTTGTAAATGAACACGTGACACAAATCAGATTACATTTGATTAAACGTAACCTAAGAAGGCAGGCAGGTGGTAGAAAAGTGAATCGCACATGACTGATGCTACTTTCAAAGACAAAAACCATCTCAAAGAAACTCTGGATCTTACAAGGTGTTCCCAAGAGAGATACCCAGTTAAGTAAGTGAAATTTTAATCAGAGCTTTCTGCTGATAGTAATGCAAACATAACTTGACTTGCCTGTATTAAAGTAGAGTAAGTTCAAGTAAGTTTCAAGTAAGTCATACATTCAATCATCTGGATAGACAGCAAAACAAATAAAAGTCACATGAGAAAATACCCGCATATGTGTTCATATAAAATAAAATTAAAAAATCCTACAGTAGTAATAAATCAAGTTAAGCTTAACACTCGAGAATCATTGAGATCAGGGATGATAGGGAATAATCATGAGGAGTAGATTGGAAGTCCTGCCTCAAAGGTTTGGTACTAGTAGCAGCAAACCAGGAGAATTGGTTGTGAAGCTAAGGGATGGTTAAAGTATCTAATAATAGACATTACACCTCGTGAAATCTGGTTACGTTTATCCATGTTAGTGTGGATTCAACAACTAAAATATCAACTAGATTTTGAATTAGACATACCTTGATGTGCCTCAAATTTAAAATGAGGCATTTTTTGTTAATGCATCCAAAATTAATCCGATAAGACTTTAAAGAAGAGCTTTTCAGTGCTTTCCCATTTTATTCTTAAGTGTCCAGGATTAATACATAATCCTTAAGCTTTTGAGAGTACCATTTTGTACAGGTTCTCCTAGGTATATTTATATTGTAGTATTACAATTTCAACTTAAAGGGACTTTAAGTTGACCTTAACCCTAGCCCTGGCTGCTATATTGTAGTATTACAATTTCAACTTAAAGGGATAACTTAGGGCTTTTGAAGCAACATTATATTCAAAGGTTATAATCAGTTAATATACCTGTAGTAGATAACTCTCTTGTCATCTTTATTTAGGATCCAACCTATTCCTGGTAGTGTTGTGTTAGGATTGATTGGCGATGCAACTTACCGTAGGCCAGCGGTAAGTGCACTAATGTAATTTTGCATAGTGAGGGATGTATTAAAGTAACAGGTTTGCAGTTTGCTAAATTTCTTTTTTTTGTTTTGACTAATAATCAGCTACACCAATAATCAGCCGACACTTAATTTCTTCAACAGTTGTTTGTCGAGCATGCACTCAAAGAGAAATGAGATTATTCCCGTAGTTAGTCAGTTATTTTCCATTAGTTACCAGACAAGGAATCCAAATGAATGTGGCAACTAAACTTGATGCAACCTCTGAAGACCATTTATGCTTGTTTCTTTTGATTTGTCAGCAAATGTCCACAGGGAATCAGGTAGGATTTAAAATTTATTATAATAACAATAACCTTAATAATAATAATTAGTAATTAGCCTTTTTCTGACCTTTTTTCTCCCCATCTACATAAAACAAATGTGACTCAAAAGTAGTACTTGTGCGCTATTGGTGTCTTAAAACTTTAGAAAACTCTAGATGCATATCCAATTCAATCATAGCTTTACCTCCATTTTTCATTGGAAGCAACGAAGTTGATGAAGCAGCTAAACATGTACCAACTGTGTTTTATAAAAAGCTGTTTGTTCATTACACAGAATCAGACGAATGCTAAATGAAAATGGCAACAGCCTTGATGATCCTGAGCAAAATGCAGAAAGAAAGAAAAAACTGATTCTAGTGTGTCTAATATAAAAGAAAATGGGGGCGGGGGAAGAAAAATTATTTCAAGTGGTTTAAGGGAATAAATATTACCTTGACCGTGATGCAGGAGACACGTGATACGCTCAGATAGGGGGAAGAAGGATAAGACACCACGTAAATGTTTGAGAAACAAGACAAGAGCAGAAGACGGCATAAGAGTAAAGTGCAAACACACATGAATGGGTAAAAGAGAAGTCAAATATGACGGCACTCTCCAAAAAAAGAACATGCAAAAACAAAAACAGGAAGGAAGAGGAAAGATTGACCAAAGAGAGGAAAGAGGGAGAGGGAATAAAGTCTCTTTCCTCTGAAGGGTGAGTGAGCATTGGGACCAGCCAGCTGAGTTCATGTCAAGAGGAAAGGAACCTAAACAAGAACAGTGCATTACATGCAGAGCTTAGCCCACTACCCACACTGCTGCAGACAGCTGAGGTGCTAATGGACCCCCAGCTGGATGATGGAAGAAGACCGAGTAAAAAGAAAAAAAGGGACCCAGAAAGGTGGTTCAATCATGAAGAGAAAAGCACATTTTCTATCCTCACTCTATCTTAGGAATAGCTGAATTCAGTTTGCTGGTTCACTGTTTAATAAAATTTGCACAGAGCAGGAAGGGGGGGGGGAGACACACGGGACATGCTTTGATTAAAAGGAAAAAAAAAGTCTCGGTTAATTTAGAGTAACTTGCTGGTACTGCTGTAGCACTGTTTAATAGATGTTAGGCAGCGAAGGGAGGAGTGGAAAGGGGGAAGTTACATCAAAGTGCAGTTAGTGATAGAAATGCATTAGATATAAGCACTGCACTGATGTTTGCAATTTCAAAGCTTTGGCGTCTCTGCTTCATATCTGTGCATATTGGTGGGGTTTTTTATCACTTTGAGGTTTTTTTTTTTTTTTTTTTCCTAAGGAGAACCAAGGACCATGGTTGACTTTATTCAATAAAGCAAATGGCGTGTTCAGTACAAGTGCCTCGTTTTTCTATTTAATGGGGAGTAAAAGCAAGGAGCAACAGAAACTGAAAAAAGTGTTTGCAAGTTAATTTAGTGCTTTTACAAGCTGTGGAAAGTCTATGCTTATTTCAGTGGAAAAGAAATGGAACGGGTGTGGGGATTATAAAATATACACCGTAGAATTTTCTAATTTCTAGAAATCGGTCAAACATAAGCGAATATGTACCGTTTCTTTCCCACTTGACTCCTGGCTTTAACTGTAATGGGAGGATATATGCCTTTTGTAAAAAATATAAAACTAGATTTGGATGCTGGTCTCAAGACAAAGTCCATCCGAGGGGACTCAGTTCAACACGTGAGTAGCTGTTTTTTTTGTTGAGTTGAAGCTAAAATGTCAAATCTTTGCTGAGAATTAAGTCAGTTTCTGATGTTGCTCTTTCAGACTGCCTGCTCAGGTGTAGGTAGACATGTTTTGGCTTGAAATATGCTTTTTCACATTCCGGTGCACCTTGGCGAACAAGGTCAAGGCCTGCTTCATGCCTGTTATCTTGCTCTACAGTTCGGTTAACCATTGATGTAATAATTGTAATGCCCTTTATATCAACAATCCACCGATCGCAGGGCGAACTCCTACCACCACCGCCACCGTCAACCCACAATATAATGTTTCATCCTCTATTTCTGCTTACGAGGATTTGCTGGATGTCTCTGTGAAAGTCCAGCTGCACCAAAGCCATCAGGGACAATAATGGATCCAGTCAGAAGGTGGTGCTATGTAGCAAATGTAGAAAATGAACAGTCTGATTTTAAGAAGAAGAAAAACAACAGCAAAGTTTGTGGAGAGAAATTTCTTGTGTGAATTTATCAGTTTATCTCTCTGGGACACAAAAGCTACATTTATATTCTGGTAAGAAAACACTACATCAAACTGCACTAGCTTTTTTTTTCCTCATTTGAGTGGACAGCGTATAAACCTGGGCATTGCCTCTCTTTATAGAACTGTGTTGAAAACTATATTTCTAAAAAAAAAATAATAAAAAGCTAAAAAAAAGCCAAAACAACCACATATGAACAGACGTACCCGGTGGCACAAATACATAACCAGTGTTGTATAGTAACGAAGTAAAAATACTTCACTACTTTACTTAAGTATATTTTGGAGTACTTCATACTTTCCTCGAGTATGAAAATTGATGACTTTCACTTTTACTTGACTATATTTCCGAACTTAATTGCGTACTTTTACTCCGATACATTTTCAATGTGTGGTTTAGTTACTCGTTACAAAAAAGCGAGCGAGAGAAACGCAAGTGTTTTGATCCCACCTACTGATTAGCAAGTAGGCTACCGAACAAAGTCGGTAGCCTACTTGCCTGGGCTTGTTCATCACCACCAATAGGATACACCTGTTTCGCTTCTCCCATTAAACACAAAGCAAGTCTGGCAATCAGCAGCAGCCACATAGAGGAGGAGACGGAGACCACAACGACTGCAACTACGTCGGACACGACTCCAGGGGAACCACCAGCTGGTGATGAGAGCTGGTATATTGTGTTATTTAAACACAATATACTCTTTCGTGGGTGTTAAAGATTCGTCGTACCGCATGCAGTTTATGTTATTCCTGCCCGAAGATGTGGAAATTCTATCTTACAAAAACTCCCCGTCCAACTTGAAGAAACACATCGAGGTAACTTCTTATGAAATGGTTATAATCCTCCTGTTTCAGTAACTATAGCTTGGTCACTAGGCACTACTGTATTGTGAAATCTTGACCATAAATGAACTTTGTTTGGCATTGTTTCAGTTCCACATGTGGTGTATTTAGCTTAGGCTTAATGTTGACTGTAGCAGGCTACCTAGACTCCTCTGTTCAAGGGGGGAGAGAAGCCATAGCGATAGCAATTTAGACTAAATTTAACGAATATAGGAAAGGCATGCAAGTTCAAAACCAGGTTTACAGATGCCAATAAGCTGCATTTCCCTCCCAATTCTTTTTTTCTTTTGCATAATGACCAGTTGTGTGCACCACCTACTGACTGTAGCATTGACTGGTTCACTGATTTGTGAAGTAGAGTAATCGTAACAGCTCTTTTTCTTCATGTTGGCCGCATTTTCTGTACTATTTATTTTTCTCATTTTCAGCACTGACCTTACTTGAAGGGAAAACTTAAGGCTTACAAAAACTTTGTATTTTCTGTCCTGGAGGGTATACTAAGAAGCTGGTTCAGTTGTAAAGCAGGTTAAGTTAACCTTGTGCTATAGGTAAAGCACCTAATTTTCTTAACTAAATGATGCCTGCAGGTATATCTATTAGCAGGTTTAATTTTGCCTGCACTTGGTTGGGTACATTATTTTAAGTGTATTTGACAAGTTTACCAAAATATAAAAAATGTCATTCAAACTGCATTTGTTTTACTTTTTACTTGTACTTTTCATTACATTACTTGAGTACATCCATTTTTACAGTAATTTCCATACTTAAGTACAAGAAGTTTCAGATACTTTAAGACTTTAACTCAAGTAACATTTCAGTCAGTGACTTGGACTTTTACCAAAGTCATATTTTGGAGAGGTACTTATACTTTTACTTGACTCTGAGATTTCAGTACTTTATAGAACACTGTACATAACTACCGAGAGGTTCAGTATGTCAGGTCAATGAGACTCTTTTTGAAAAGCCAACAAGAGACAAATCTGGCAACTTTTTCTGGTGCTGCCGGAGACTTTTGGAGACTCCAGCGGGAATGCACATAACGCGAGCAGCAGGTGCAGCTGTGGGCTTCTTCCCATCCAAAAGCCCAGTCCTCCTTCCACAGGAGTGATTTCCAGCTGGGACCCCTCCATTTTTCTACTACGTAAAAATTGCCCAATTTTCTTTGTCTAAAATAAATCAGTACACTAAATAAATCCCCACTAGATTCCTGAACAAAGAGCAACCTTTCAAAAATAAAAAAAATTAAAAAAACGAAGTACTCTGCCAATGCATTTCTCTTTTGGGTGACTTTTGGGTGAATTGTGAAATAAAAAGACAATAATTGAGAGTAGAAAGTTAATTTGTGTTCTCACAGACTTCTCCACAATGTCATCCTTGCCTCCTTTATTGCGAAAATTAGATGATAACTTCATCAAGCAAATTCTAGTCACTTTAAGGACAGCTGATAGTTTCCTTGGAAAGAACTTTGCAAAAATAACTCGGATTAGCTTGACCACCAGTGGAAAGGGAAATGGCAGACAGAAGTTTAGGACAAGTGTAGCTCGTACTCGCCAACATAAAGCTGTTATATTTTACTGACTAAAATGCTGACAAGACTTCTGCATCATGTCTGCTGCTGTAAGGACTCCTGTGACATTTATGAAGCCTTTGGACCAAACTGTTAGCAAGGGGTTTTCACAGGATTGGCATAGCAGAAGGTAGTTGCTATAGCTGTCTCAGGCTAAAATATTAGGGAAAAATTCATATGGCAACCATCTGTTATTACTGCAGGAAATATGAGAAACAGACATAATAAAACAAATCTGACCGTGAACCTGTCAGAAAGTTGTTTTATGTTATGTCCGTACAGACGATATAGATCCATTCACGGAACAACAAATCAGTATTCTGCATCTTAGAAGATAATAACGAATTACAAAGGTTTTGGATAATTTACAGCTTCACCGACAATTTAGCTTTCCGTTCTTGAATCCAGACAGGTTTTTCCTTACATTTAGAGTGACCCTTTTTGTCAAGCAGCAACAGCGACATCTCGCAGTGACTGGAGTCTCTGTAAGTCACTACAGACCCGTCCTGTCATGTCCAAGGCCCCCAAAATAGTCACCTGAAGGCAAGAAGTACACGTCTTATTTGTTGTTTTCTATGTGCCCATGCAGGATGTAAAGAGGAAGGAAGGAAGAAAAACATCTACCAAGAAATGCATCAGAGGGGGAAAAGTGTCCCCTGCCAGTTTAGAGTTTCCTTGTCAATGTAACTAAATCGCTTTCTGTTTAATGGGCGGCAAACATAAGGGAGAAGCCAGAAAAAGATACAAGGAAATAGGGCTGTCTATTGAAAAATGATACCTTGTTCTGCACTCCTCGCTGTACAGATGCTCCCCGTATCGCGGGAAGCAAGCGGACAGAGTCGAATACAGAGGCACGCTCAGGGCAGATGCTTTAAAAAGCATCCAAGGGACAAGTCGATTTAGAGTTCCCTCACTGCTGTAACTAAATAACTCCCCATTATATTGACAAAAAAAGTGGAGAGAGAACAACAAGAATGATGACACGAGAAAAAAAAAAAAAACGGGTCACTGGAGACGGAGAAATCCTCTCAACCTCAATTGTGAGCTCTAGTATTTATTGCCGCTATCAGATGTGGATTAGAGGCAGATCACAGACTCGAATCGTTTTATCTCATTGAGCCACTGAGTGTTATTAAATCATCAGTGTCCTGGAAAAGCCTTCTTTCTCTCCCTTTTGACTCTTTCTGCTGACTAATTATATAGTCTAAAACAGCGAGTCATGTCCAATAGGTTGTTGCTTCTAATCTGGAGGAAGAAAATGATTTTAGTTTCATATCGGCGGCTGCGACCCAACTGTTTTCTTAATTTATTTATTTTTTGCTTTTCCATTAGTTTACATTGTTGGGGTTAGAGCAGTGTTTCTGCTGTTGCAAATGCCCGATTCAAATGATTGCGTGACCTCTGCATGCCGTCAAGTGCTTCAGCAGCCTGATAATCACCTACTTATTCAAGTCACCTGTGTGGCAGAAGGGGAACATCTAAAACATGCGGGGAAGTGGTCCCAGAGGACTGGAGCCGAGGAACGCGGGGTTAGTGAATGTTTTTTCAATTTCCACATGGACCCAAACCAGTGATGACAACAGGATTATGTTGGATTCGTCGAATAAAAAGTCTTGCTTTTTATAATAATAATAATAATAATAATAATAATAATAATACATTTTATTTATAACGCACCTTACATTTCAAAGAAATCTCAAAGTGCTACAGAGACGAAAATAGATTATAAAACTTACAATAAAACGTACAATAATACATCTCACACCAAATAGTAACAAATTAAAACTTACAATTTAAAAAGCTAACAAATCTAAAAAGCCTGTTTAAAAAGGTGTGTCTTAAGACCTTTTTTGAAGGCCTCCACACCTTGTGGGGCTCTCAGAGACTCTGGGAGGACATTCCAAAGCCGCGGAGCTACTGCCTGAAAGGCCCTGTCTCCCATGGTGGCAAGCTTGGTCTTTGGTTGATGCAGGCGGTGAGAGGAGGTGGAACGAAGGCTTCGAGAGATGGCATGTGGACTCGTAATTTTTATGATCCGGTCATTACAAACGCATGTTTATGATTTCTTGTGGGCCAAAGCTGACAAATGTTATGTTATGATGTTTGGGTGTTTTAGTTTTGATCACCTCCGAGTTTGTTGTTGTTGCTACAATGGTCTTGCCGTATTTAGTTCATTTCTCTGTGTTGGTAATGTCTTGCCGTATTTGTTCATTCCTGTAGGTTGAGTTCCTTACTACTTTAGTGTGTTCTGCTCTTTCTGTATTTATAATTTATTCTCTTAGGTCAGTATCAGTCTCTTTGCATTCCTTCACTTCCTTGGCTGCCATTGCTGTGACTGCAGGCAGATGATTCTAAATTAGCGCAGTCAGCTTCTCTGATTGACCCATTTGAAATTCGCCTGGACAAATCTAGCTTAACGGGCGAAATCCCAGATGGAGCACTTGAGGGGAGATGAGAATCGAGTGGAGTAGCGTATGGAGCCGAGGCTAAGAACGGGAACGAGCTGCAAAGTATCGAAAACAAGGAAGGAGGAGCACACGAAGAAGAGAAGAAATGCTGCCAATTTCCCCCCCCTGACTTTATTTTGAGTGGTTCAGAATGAATGTCATACCTAATTTTTCCTTGCACCTTAAACCTTTTCACAGTGAATTGAGTGAGAAATGTTTTAAGTGGTTTCTCGCTCAAAAACACCCCCCACTGCCAGTTTGTTCTCAGAGGCATTACAAGAATTGCTCAGAAATTATGGATTCAATATTCTAAATAGAAACCAAATCGCTGATTGCATTTCAGCCTTCTCTTAGGATGAGAAATTATTCCCCAGGGTGCTTTACTCATTGTGTTTCTTTTATTACCTTAAACCAAGCCTTCTGTGAGAGATTATTATTTGCATGATCTTGCAGCACCGTGTCGGCGGATCTTTAAACTGGAAAGAAAAACAAAAGTGATTGCGATAACCCTACAAAAGCCTCTCATTAGTATTCACAGTTAAGTGCATTTATTGGCACACTCCATACGAAACGGCTGTCCTTTCCGCCAAACTCTCAGAAGATGTTGTTTCAGGAGGGATGCATGGCGCTGTGAGGCTCTCTCATGTGTTTGTTCAAGTTTGGGAATCAATAAAGCAAACACATTCACTGTATAGTCATGATTTTATTAGAGAGCAGCAGAGCACGACTGCAGTGCAGCATGCTTACCGAGCTTAAAGACGCCCAGTCCAGCAGTCAAGCTTTTGCACGTCTGCAACACACGAGCAGAGGTGCAAGAAAAGCTGACATGTTTCAGAACCACATGGTGCGGATTATGAGGACCGGAGGACTCGTAATGAATTGCAAAAGACAACTTAGGTTTCTTTTGAGTAAATCGGAGAGAAACGGGGGAAGGCGGAAATCTGCGAGCAAACTGTTGGAAAGTCTGTTCTGTACGAAGATTCAAATTTCACTTGCAAAGCTACTCTTGCCGTTCTGTCTTCATATCCAACACGTTACATTTTCAAAACGGGAAAAAAACCCCAGACATTTCCAGTATTATTATTAACTGTGTCAGGGACTTGTTCTGAGTTAGCTTAAAAAATGACAAAAACAAAACCACTGAGGGAGTTTAAACTCGTTTTAAATGTTAATAATCAAACAACTGGAAGAAAACTGATTTGATTACCCTTTTTTTTTTTTGCAATCATCTTCAATGTTTTGTAATGTGTGTTTTTATACATGCGAGGTATTTCTGTGTGGTTTTGTGGAGCTGGTATTTTCACCAGGATGTCCTTAAAAGTGAGATTTTCATGGTCCTCCCTCGTTACCCACGTATGAAAAACCCATCCAAATGAGAACGGAAGGCTGTATCAAAAAGAAAAAGCTACATAAATTACATAATTACACCAGGCTGTTACTAGAGAGGTGCAACATTAAACATGAAAGAGGTGCTTGAAAAGGAGGAAGGCAGGAGAAGTGAAAGTAAAGCGTGAAAGATAAGAAGAATAGCACACGCATTTAGTGGTGGGTTTGATATGGGCAGCATCCTTGAAAAAGGGAAGATTTTCTGTTGCTTATTACAATGTCCACTTAATAAGAGTGAGGTTTCTTCTCTATGTTACGCATAGTTTAGGGACTGTGAGACAATTATCATAAATTATAAGTTACACAACTATACGGTCCTTAAAACAGTTTCTGAGTGGTTGCACTGAACGAACCCATTTTAAGCATTTTAAGACCTTTGGAATGATTTAGTGTTCAGATAAGTGTGAAAACACCATAAACATACTTTCTTTTTCTTGCCTTTTCCACAAAAGGAGGGGTTTGCCCACGGGCAGTGTTCGTTATAGAACCGTCACTGCATGCTTTGCTCCGCTGGGAGCCACAGTCACGGCCATCCTCCAGACCGTTAAGACCGAGCCGTCTACCACCTCGGAGAAAACACCCACCGACACACACACACACACACCCCCCCACACCCACACACACCCCTCCCCTTCTCTGGCTCTGAACACAAAGAACAGCTGCCAGATACCTCTGGACCCCTCTGGAGGAAATACACAGGCGTGTATGGGTGTGCTTGTCTAGCTCTCCTATTTAGGAACATTTCTGGCATATTTGCTAACCCTCTGAAGACCGGTGGGCCTTATGGAGACCAAAGCCTTGTCCTAACACACTGGACCTCCTGGTGGGGGGTTTGGGGTTAAGAGGTTTGGTGTGAATTAGGTTTTGGTTAAGGTTAGGGTTAGAAGTAGACTAGTAATGGTTAAGGTTAGGGAAAATGTTTGGGTTATGTATAAATGGAAGTCAAGACTTCATGAGTAGAAATACAAATTTGCGTGCTGAGCGTGTGTGGGTGTGTGTGTGCGTGAGCTGTACCTACGTTTTATGCTGTTGCGGTGTGTTTATCTACGGGTGCTTAAGCATTCATGAGCTGCACGGTTTGTGTGGTCTTATAAAGTTTAGATGACTATGGGCTCATTATTTCCTCTATATTTATTTACAATACCAAAATATTCATTGTTTATTTTTGAAAGAAAAAAAAAATGCATTCAACCTGGAACGGAATTTAAAATGCAGTGAAAAACAAAATCTGGGACAGACTTGGATTTTAAAAATACCTTCTGCAAACGTAAACATAAAGCTCTTTATTCGCTCCACACTTACTTTCTCCGGTGCATAATCAGCAGCTCATTTGTGTTTCTGCTTACTTTCCTCTTCAGTGTCTCACAGAAGTATATAGAAGACAGGCTTTGCCTGTCAAAAGGGAACCTCAATTTCAAGAAACGACATTGACCAACCTTTGAATGCATAAAAATGTAGATGTATATAAACGCTCCGCAGCCTGAAAAAAAACACACAAATGAAGAGAAAATATCAGTTTAGATGAAAACTGGTCCAAACAGAATGAGTTTCTCTCGGCGTTAAATAAATGTAAATCAGTATATGTGCATGAAGCAGAGCATGAGCAAGGCTTTCCATTGCAGAGTGAGGGCGGGTGCATGTGTGTGTGTGTGTGTGTGCTCAACAAATGTGTGTTGGCCTATAAACGCATTATAATCGGAAAGCGGCTGGTTCACAGAGCATTAGTGGTCTTACTGCACTTCCTGTCACTATAAGTCTTTACGGAGGGGAAGGGGGGCCTGCTTTAGCTTCTCTAAACCAACTCAATATGCAATAGCCATTACCAGCAAACACACAATGTGTGGCTGGGAGAGAAATTATCCAGTCAGCGACGGTGTCCAATCAAGGCCTGTTAAGACGATTTGTGTGTTGCTCTGCAGACGAATAAAGGAGTTTAGAGAGGTGTAGCTCCTGGTAATGATTGGTGCTGTTGGAAGTCGCATATTGCTAAATCATCAATAATGTGATGGTTTAGCTGCCAACATGGGCATGCAGTTTATATCCATGGGGGGTATGGACAAAAAGCATACCTCTTTGTTAAGTAGGCGTCTGTGGCACTTGCATATATGTCTTTGTCTGTATGTTGCATATTAATTTAAGATTATTATACATTTGCAATCATGGAGAAAGTCCTTTATTTCTAGGGTTTTATGTATCCAGAGATAATAAAAATGCCTTGATCATATTGTTAGCTACTTCAATCTAATCTCTACACTGTCTTATTGCTTAAACTAAAATAAATCATGGATGAAAAAACTGTATTTGAAGAACTAAATGAGTCATTTATGCTTCTATTAAGAAGCAGCCAGGTATTAGTAAAAAAAGACCAAAAAAAAAACAAAACACTTGATTGGCTGATCATCAGAAATTGGGACCAAAGCAAGATTTCTGACAAGTAATGACACAATCACAAGGCAGAACAGCAATTCTTCTATATTCAAGATGTTTACAAGAAAGTTTGGTTACAACCTGATGTCCATTACCCCACAGTAGGATTATAAAATGTGATCGTCCGAAAGTGAACACCTCGAGGTCAGTCTGTGGACTGGCCAGCTGGTTTATAGCCAACATACTGCATTGACTAAGGGTGTACTTATTTTCCTCCTCTGACTGCTATACAAGTAAGTGGACTTTTTTTTTTTCTTTTGCAACTAAACGAACCCTCTTTTAGATCCTTTGACTAAGCAGATACTTATTGAAATACATTTAAATAGGAGCGTGGTGTTATTTATTTCCCATTACGGTGTTACTAATTTGCTGATTCACGTCTGAAAATATAAAACCAAAAATACATTCAAGTCCAAGGTTACTGGAAAGTTGCCTCGTGTATTTGAATTTAGCTCCCTTTAATCACACACTCCAAAATAAAACCCAGCGCAGAGGACGGCAGAGGTCAAATATTTAATACACAGAGTGAACATAAAACATAAAAGCCTCAGTAAACATAAAGTTGTTCTGTGTCGGAGAACATCAGCGAACAAACAGAATTGTGGAGACCGGTGAGGAATAAAGTTGAGAGGAAGCCATAAAAAGTTTATTTGCTGTTTTCCACCTGCATTAAATATGTGGAAGAAGGTGCATATGGGACATGAATGTAATATTTTGCAAAAAAACCCCCCCCAAAAAACACGCTTGTGGCCGCATCATGCTATAAAGGAAAAGATATGCTTTCTAGAGCTGCAAAGATGTGAGATATTCCAAAGTAGCATCAAAAGATTAAAACGCCAACTCTATTAAAATAGCTTTAATGAGAGTACATACCTGTCAGTACTTTAGAAAAAAAAAAGATCCTACTTAATCTTCTTTGACCACCTGTAAACACTGATGAATGGTGGGAAGTAGGAGAAACGGCAATAAAACAAAAAGTATCGGATAAAAGAGTGAAATCTGGGCTGCTATGCAAAGACTGTCAGGTAGTCTTTTTCTGGGACGTCCAATTAAAAATGCATACTCTTGCTCTTTCCCGGAGCTGAAATTTCAGTGTTATGTGAGCACTGACCGCATAGAACTTCATAAGCCATCCCCAACATAATACCCCGACCTGCACGCGTGTGGGAGGGCGTGTGTTTGTGTGTGTCTGAGAGGAGCATTTGACTGTTAAAGACCCGAAAAGCCATGAATCAATACTGCTAATGAGAGTCTTAGAGCGCTGAGAGGAGGGATAGAAAACCTCTCACCCTGTTCTTTAAATTTGTCTTTCCCACCTTCTTCCCTCCTTCTTCTCCTCCCTCCTGTCCCACCTTCTGTCACCGCCTCTCTCTCTCTTTCAGTGTGGTTCTCTTTGAGCTTCCTCCTCCTCCGCTCGCTTATCGCCCGCATCACGATGCCGCGTTCCATCATCCATCATCTTCCTCTTCCTCCCTTTCACTTCTTAAAGGTGTCAGGTGGCAGTGTGCTGCGCCGTCGTCTCCTTGGCTCTGACAAATTAAATATTCCTTCAGAGCACTTTGTTGTGTCCGGCAGAGGAGACGGCTTGTGTTCTGCCTTTGAAGAGCCACGAAAGTTGACATTGCTGCTCAGGAAATCACACGCCTCAAAATCCCCAAAAGACAAGCACAAGCAGTGGGTGGCTGTTTATGTGCTATTATGCAACTCTGAGTTTCATTCATTCCTGTGGAAGCGTTTGCATGCAACACAACCCAATGGGCGTCAGGCAATTTTGCTAGCTTTTATTAATATGTCAGACACCTTTTCTTTAGCTAATGTATAACGTTATTTGTTTTAGATTTTAGATATCAAAAATGATCTAAATACGTACAATCAAAGTGTAATTTTCTTATTATGATTTTATTTATTAAATGAGAAAGAGGATCCAAGCTGATATAGACTAATATGAAAAAATTATTCCCGCACATCAAACACATTACATGCCAGTTATTACATTATATTATTGTTAAGGTTTTTTTTTAGTTAGTTTTTTTTTTTTTTTACCATAAGTACCCTGTTCAAGGTCACCCAGCATCCAGAGTAAATTTCAGTTCAGGCTTTGACTACACCACGGAGAAACCTCCATTTCAGTTGCTTTTGTTTGCTTTATTGTCTGAAGTCTTGACAGTGGGAGATGGTTAGCAACTCGCAGTGTCCTCACAGTGCTCACGTATCATTTGTATCTTTTCCGTTACTCTGTTGCTGTTTCTGTTTCCACCGTGACACCGAAATGCTGCAGCAGCAACTTTTGGTACTTAAAAGTAGTGATGTATTTTTACATCCATCCAGCCAGTGTCCACACTCGCTTATCCTTGCGCAGTCGTGGGGACTGGTGCCAGTCTCCAGTGGTCATTGGGCGAGAGGCGGGGTGCAACCTGGGCCGGTCTTACATGCTTTATGTAACCCTACTGTTGTTTTGTTTTCTAATAGATCAGGCAAAAAAGGTTGTTTTTTTTTAGTAAATTCCCAACAGGAAACCAAAGTCAAGCGAAAACTCAAGAATTGCTTCCTGTGTTGCATCAAAATAGGTGTCTTAAACTTAAATACAGGTTGTTAAGATTAAAACACTTATCCTTATATCCATTATCGAGTTTAACTTCACCAAACAATGTCACTTGCTGACTAAGACACATCTCATATGAACAAGAGGGAAGTGAAGGGTTTAATACTGTAACATCTCATGCTGCGTGATCCTGTCGCATTCATAAAACGAACTAAATCTTTTAAATGAAAAAAAGTCTAACAATACATTCTGAAGTCTAACAATACTGCATAGGTATTTTGTCTCAGTGACCTTGAAAGATTGACGGCTTACCCAAGATCATAAATCAATAACTTGAGTTATTGATTTCGAGCTGCTGTCAGACGGTGCATCATATAACTGTGGAGTCCATCATGTCCTGAGACTAAAATAACATTTTACGCACACAGAAATTTAGTTCTGGAAGCTTCTACATATGTCTACGTGTTTTGCTATTTAGTATTTGCAAATTATACTTTTAAAGTGGGACAGTGTCTTGAAATAAAAACTGCTCTCCCAACATCTACGCTTTCATAGCTTAAACTGATGGAAAAACACTGAGGATAGTTTCATTATTGATAGACTTTGCTGAACTGCTTTCTTTACACATATGCATAAAAGCGATACAGACTGCCTTGCAAAAGGGTTCATACCGGTTGTCCACATTTTGTAATGCTGCAGTCACAAACTACAATGAATTTTGGGGGAGATTTGATTTAAAAGGTCAACACAAGTTTGCTTTCTCTAAACGTCTGGAGCCCTCACAGAACAGCTTGCATTACACTGAGATTCAATTACACACAAGAGGACTTTGTTTGCTAAATAGGGGGCTTAATTTTCTTTTTGAATCACAAATATGCACTACTTTGTATTGGTCCGTCACGTAAATCTTCAATAAAATACAGAAAGATTTTTTTTTATATATATACGAAGGCAAGATCTGCATTTTTGCAAGGCGCTGTGGAAATCTCAACAAGAACATTCAAAGACACTTTGGGTCCCAGACTTCAGGAACATATTCAAAAGCTGCTGGTAAAGTCCTTCCTCAGAAAACCCGTCAAATAAAGAGGTTATCAACACACTGATTATAATAGAGAGGAAAAGAGTGGGGAGGAGAAACGATAGGTGAGAGACTCGTTTTCCACACAGAGGTGTTTGATGAAGGGCTGACTGAGCACCGCGCCGTTTAGAGTTATTAATATAACACAGACACCATATCGATCCGTGACACAGGCGGAGTTTAGCTGTGGCAGATATGCTCTCTCTGATATAGATTTACATATGGCCTCTGTTCCCCCCGTATGGATTTAGTGGCAAAGCTCTGAGTGTTTCCAAGACTTTGACAGATTAGGCCTGTCTGACCTGGTGAGTTTGGAGAACAGATAGGATTAGGAGCGGTAAAAAAATAAATAAATAAAAAGGACAAAGAGATTTATTTACTCCTTAATGACAGGAGAAGAGAGCGCAGAAGACAGATGCCGCCGCTCCCAAACCGGGCCCCTGCACACGTGGCGAGCTAAGCGGACCGGACAGGTGTCAGCGGCACGGTGAAGCCTCGCTCCCAGAGAAGCTTTCACCCGGCAGAGCTGTCGGCGTTCGGTAAAAGTTCGAAATAATCTCTTCCAAACTCCCACAACGTGCGGGCCCGTTGATGCCATACATCACCTCCTACAAGACATCTCCGAAAGAACTTCTTAATTTATGGTGATTATGACCCTGTTTGCATATAAATTCGCAGTGATTGAAGCCCCACTTTGGACGAAGGAGATTTTAAGGGCAGAGGGTTTCCTTTTTTTCTTCTTCTTCTTCCCTCCCACCCCTCTCTCTCCCATCTTTGTCTTCAGTAAGAAGACGAAGAAGCGGATCCCACGGCTTAAATTTCCTGCCGCTTTTGCGCAGACCCACACAGACATAAGCACAAGCACAAAATGTGCAACCTGTCTTCCTTTTACCCCCCCCCCCCAGAAGGCACGTGCAGGGGTCCAGGGATCACCCTGAATGCTTTGCCCCGCATTGTTGAACTGTTCCTTTCAGCGCATTAGAGGGGGGGTGAGAGGCTCCTGCTCGCCAAAAGATGGGTCAGGCCCTTTCACTGCCAGCATCCTTCTTTCACCCAGGCCTCTGTCTCCCAGGGCAACTCTTCTTTCTTGTCCTCTGCGTGTGTGTATATCTCTGAATGTGCCGGGGTGTGTGTTCGTGTATGCGTGCATGCGTGTCTGTGCGCCGCAAAAGGCACAAGAGAAAGGGGAACATGAAAGGGAAAAGTAGGCTCGATGACTCTCTGCCAAACCCTCTCTGATTTCCTCGCCACGGCTAATCTGATTGGCTCTTGTGACGCTCCGGCGGTGAAAGGAGATGCAGGACTGGAGGAGGATAGTCGGAATTGGCTTGGAATATCTTGGATGTAGCAGGACTTTGGGATGATTTGCGCCTATAGAACTCCGTCGGTCATCTATGGGCCGTGTGTCTGAGCAGCGGGAATGTTTGACGCGTCCGTCCTTAAGGTGCTTCGCATTTGTTTCCCTGTACATGTGCGGGCTTCTCGTCGCGTCAGACTGAAGGGGCCGACGGAAGCTTTAGATTTGCGAGGGGAATAAAAGGAAGAGGGGGATTCCAAAGGAGGAGAACTATCTCCATTCACCCGATTTAGGATTATCAAGAAAAGCAGGGGAGAGGGTTGGAGGGGATTGAGGAGGGCTGCTGCTGAAAGAAAAGGAGGTAGAGAATAACAGAGTGAGAAAGTGATACACGGAATTAGAGATGTAAGGAGGGGGGGGGGGGCGGACTTTGAGGTTCAGAGAAGGAGATGGGGAGGAGCGGCGTTAGGAATCTAAATCAGATTTATCAGCAGGAACATTTGCAATACGTGACTAGACAAAAATCCGAAAAAGGTTCATCTTAATTACACTTTGGCCATTCACATTCCTACAGTACTACTGCGAGAAAGACTCAAACATGCCCCGATTTCTCTAATTAGCTTCCAATTAGCCCAACTTTCTTTAAAAAAAAAAAAACTTTTAAAGGGAAACTGTTCTCCAAGGTTTTTTACAGTAATAAGGAAGCCTTTATTAAGCCAAAAGGTCCCGTTGAAATGTAAAATACAGTAGAGGCATAAATGCGAAGCTTAAAAACAGAAACAGGAGAAGTTAATGAAAAGTTAATAAGTTAAAATGTGGCAAGTGTTACGAAGAATTAGGAAGACGGATCAAACCTCAACTTTGTTCATGTATATGTTTCTCTTAGTGCTGTTTTAAGAAACACCTTGAAAACATGAAGAGATGTAACTGTCTGATGGTTATAAATATTTTAAAGTCTTTTCCAAAGAAGCGGAATAAAAAAGAGACAGAGAGAGAAAAGAAATAAATCCTGAGTTCACCTTGGAAAACGTTTGTAGAGTGGATCTGGTATCATAGAAACTGGCCAAAAAGGCTTACAAAAATAAGAAACTCGGTTTCCCTTTCTGGAAACAGTGAATTCATATAAAGTAAGGTCCCTCCTAAAGATTCGTACAAGGTGCAACAGTGAGTTGAACATTTGTTACAGAAGGCAATGCAGCATTTCAGCAGAAGGTTAGAAGCATGCATATAGTATTACTATAGTGCAACAAGGAAAGGTAGCAGCATTGCACAAGATTCTATCTGTCTGAAAATGGAAGAATTTTTACAAACAAATGAAAATCCAACCTTTTTAAAGGTTTATCACCATAAATCACAAAGACTTTTTTTTGTTTGTTTTTGTTGAATTCTTCTGTTTTTCATCTCTACAGTCTTTTTTTTTATTATTATTATCTGGATCTACTTTTTTTTTCTTTTCGCTTTTGGCTCGTTTTCATTATTTTTCCGTCCAGTAACAAAACAAATGATTTACGGCACGTGATCGGGATCTGACAGCAGCATCTCTAAAGCCTCGCTCAGACCCAGCCGCGTCCACGCATCCTGGCTGATTCAGATGCAGGACAAGACTTTCCCAGACCGTACACATGGTGGGACAGGTAAAGGAGAATATATGTGTGACTCGGCAGAGGTCAGTGTCAGCTCAAAGACACAGATGATTTTTATCCGTTAAAGAAAAACCTCGAAATGACGGCGGTATCTGTCTGCTCCATGGCAAGTCTAAGCGCCTTTATCAGGCCCAGAAAGCTGCATAATGGTGAGCAAACATGCGACTGACCCCCTGATAAGCTCCTGCTTTGTGCTCAGTATGGAATATTTTCACAGCATGGTGACTAAAGTTTGTACAACCAGCCCCAAAGACATTCAAAACGAACAAAGTTATTCTCCTGTAATCCTTCGTTGCGATTGTGAACGTCACCTTTGAATAATGAAAATTCCAACACCAGAGATTGTAAAACTTAATAGTAGTAAATAGTAATCCTGTCTGCGGATCATTCCCTCAGATAGATTTGAATCGTTATAAAGTATCAGCTGCGGTGATCTGACTTTAACATTGTTTAAAGAAGATGGGTTTTTTTGGGAGACATCCAGCTAATGACTTCGCTGCTTGAAGGGGGTCGCATCAAGTCGGTGGATGTTCTTTCTGTGTGTGGTCAGACGACTGACTAATCCAGGTGAAAGGGTTCCAGACCACAACCGGTGGTGATGTCAGTGAAACAGTCTTTAAAAGTGTCTTCAGTGCGTTCACGTCTACAACTTTGCGCTGTCCCGACTCGGCCTGATTCCTCAGCCTGGATGTTAGTTTCAGCAGCGATGGGAGGAAAGAATCCAGCGAATGCTTCCCCTAACCTAACCTTCGCTTCATCTGTCTGCTGCACGTCTCAACCCTTTAGTATTTATCTTGTGCACACTAAAATGTGATTACTCGTGCACTACTGTTATATACTTTTATTTTTCACAGGTTTACCTGAAGATCACACAGAAACTAAATATATATGCTTCATTTATTTGAAGGTGCTTAGCACAAAGTGAACCGTAACTGGAAACAGTGACTGTCTTGTAAAAAGATTATTGAAAGGGTGAAGAAATAATTAAAATGGGGGACATAAAAGTCATCAAATAACTACTTGATGAACTGGAAAAGCACTCTTAATAAGTTGAGTTGGATAAACTTAATTGAATTGAATTACTTGTTGCCAACTGAAGCAATTCAACTAAGTTGGTTCAACTAATTTCTTTTTACAGACCATTTTTTAGAAATATTCCCACCAGTTGACTGACCTTTATGCACAGAGCATATGTGTGGATGCTTCTACCTCATTATCTAACAGCTTATCCAATAATCTTTCCCGTCGTTGGGCTGCTACAACAGTTTTTTCTCCTCTTCAGTGGCTTTCCGCGAGACTTTGTAACCTGACAATAGGGATTTGCTCCCATTCAGTCAGAAGAGCTTTGAGGTTGAGCAACAATGTGTAGAAATACTGCCTGGTTTCCAGCGGGAACTCGTGTTTATTCTGAAGACATTCCTTGGACCTGAAATCCTTTAAATGATTCAAGCCAAATCTATATGGGTTTGGCTTTGTATATGCAGTCCCTCCAGGCTGTCTAAAATGCCTTTCATGCTGCACCTACGAAGCTGTCCTGAGGTGAAGATAAAGATCTAAGTTGAAAAACACAGCAATCACCCAAGGGTTATCTAGATAGGATGGATGGTTGCTTGTCTTTTGGCACTTTTGCCATTTTGGACTTTTATGGTGTTGGTCATGGTGCTGACTGCAGTGGGGTACTTCATTATTTGTACTTACTGGTTTGACAGTTTCCTGACGGCTGGCTTTTTTGTACCAACTCCAAGAAGTCAAAACTTCCTGTTAAAACTCCAATTTAACTTTACCTCCATAATGAAATAAAATATGTAATGAAATTGAAAAATAAACAGTTACGACAATTGTTTAAATGAGAAATGGTGAAGGTGAAAACTGACCCAGACCTAAAGTGGAGGTTAACAGATTTTAGGCCGTAGGTTTTGAATATTAGTTACAGTTGTGCAGTTCACATACATAAATAATTGAGCAACCGCTAACTCAAAGACTCTGCATCACAGGCAACACAAGGTTTTACTCTAGGGGGGGAAAAAAAACAAAACTGATCTTAACCCAAATAGAGCAGCAACGCAAGAGACACTGATGCACTGATGAAGAGAGTGGGAGAAGGATGAGTGGATAAAGCGTCTGAAAGGTGAGGGTGGAAAAAAGTAGAGCGGATAACGGAAAAAGGAGGTGAGAAACAAATGAATAAATAAAAGAGACACGCTCGCCAATTCACCGGAAGAAAAGCGTAAGGATTAGGAGGTGTACAGATGCACAAAAAGAGAGTGGGAGAGAAAGAGAGATGAAGAAGAAAAGGGGGACGGGGGGAGTGAGAGAAACAAAGACCTCACAGTGTTAGGAATGCTGCTGGGCATCCTCAGAGGAAAACAGAGCAGACTCCTTTGTAGTTTCACAGAAAGCTCCGGGTCTTCATGGATGCGCACATTAGCTGGTCCTTGAATTAGTGGCTCCCAGAGGTCCCTATTTTTCTCTTTGTGCCCCTGGTCTATCACTTACTCCATCTCTTTCAGCTTCTTAAAGCAATCTGTTTCCATTACTTTATCTCTCCGACTCCCTACCCTTCTATCTCTATCTGTCAATCTCCACCCGTTTTTTCCTCTTTTCCGTTCTCTCTTTCTCAATCTCCCACACAAACTTTATCTCTACTCTTCCTCACATAGAGAGTAAAAAACTAAAATAGAAACATTTGCACACTCCACAAGATACACACGCATGTGTGCAACCTACACATTTTCTCTCTCTCACTCATATAATACACAGTGGATTGTTTCTTTCTTTCTGTCTTTCTTTTTTTTTTAAACTCTCACAGGGTTTGTCTCAAACTTAAACAAGTTTTCCAAACCTGGGTTCCTCAGCGGGTCCCCAGACACATCCACAGATTCAATGTGATGCATCAGAGCATTTTTTTTTTTTTTTTTTTTGGTGGGAGTCTTTATCCCAAATTCATCTAATCCTCTAAAAACATAAAACGACACTGCCGCCGGACTTGATTTGGACTTTCTTTTTTATTTTTATTTTTTGGAGAATTTCTTGAATTTGTCTTTTTGCGTGTTCACTGTCTTACATAGATAATTCAGAAAGTATTTTCTTTTTTATCTATCCTGTTAATCCGGCAGGCCATTTTTTGGGGGGGGGAGTTAATAAAGTCACCTCTCCAGTATTTGGAAAAATGAAATACCTTCCAAACATATTCATGCACAAAATTGTAAAGTTGAAGGAAGGTAAGTGCTTTAAAAAAAAAAAATCGACAGATAAAAACCAGAAAGTCGCAGCACATATTTTTGTTTAAATAAAAGTTAATCAATTTTCACTGCAATTAGAGCTGCAAGAGTTGTGGATTTGTCCCTACCAGTTTCGCACATGTAGAGACTGCCATTTTTTTTAACAGGTCTTTTCCTTTTTAAACCTAGATTTTAGCTTCATCCATCTTGCCATCAACTCCGACCAGCTTCCCTGTTCCTGGTGGACCAGCATCATGTTTAGGGTGTCGGTTTTTCACCACAGGCAAATGTTTTGGATGCAGGCCACAACGTTTGGTTTGGGTTTCATCTGACCATATCACCCTCTCTCCCATATGTTTGCTGTGTCTGCAAATGGGACTTCTTCTGGCTTCCTTTTAACAATTCCTTGCTTCTTGCCACTCTCTCTCGTAAAGGGCAGATCTGCAGAGTGCACAATAGTTGTCCACTCAACAGATTCTCTCGCCTTAAGTGTGGATCTTTGCAGCTCTGCCAATCCAACGTTACCATGAGCTTCTTGGCTGCTTCTCTAACTAATGCTCTTTTAGCCGAATTGCTGCATTTGCAGATGACGGAGTTAGCAGTGGTCAACAGGATGTTCAAAACTCCGGAAATTGTTTTATTATCTAACCCTGCTTTAAAATTCTCCACAACTTGTTTGCTGTGTTGCTCTGTCTTTATGATGCTGTTATTTCACCAACGTCCTCTAATAAACCTCTGATCCCTTCACAGGAAGTTTAGATTTATGCTAAAGTTAATCTACATAGAGGTGGAGTCTATATTCTGATTAAGGGACTTTTGAAGATAAACAGTAGCAGTGGATTTTAAATATGGGTAAAAGTTGAAAAGGGTGAAAAAGCACAGAATTGTAAAAAAACAAAAAATCAACTCAAAGTTGACCAATTATGCACTTTATTTTACTGGTTTATTGATACTTTCATATATTTTTTTGTTTCTCGCTTCAAGGTAACATGTTTTGTTTATACAACTTTGTGCTTCATGTGTCCAGCTGAGTGCGCTGAGAATGCGTTTTCAGATCCTGACACTTTAAAAGGATGGTTTAGCTTCTTTGATGTTTGAAGCTGTGTGAGGTTCGTCCACAGTCAGTGGATTGATTACTGCTGGCCGCCATGTCAGCAGTTTGTAGAAGCTGGTAGCAGGGAATCTAAGCAAAATAAATGTACTTTTCAAACCTGGTGTGTGCAGCAGGGTTTTATTCTTATCACCTCCAAAAGAAGAGATGGATGGATGGAAAGATAAAAAAAAAATAAAAAATTGCTGCACACCTAGCGTTTGCATGGTGTGTGTGTATATACTCTTAATATTCCCTTCATATTTGAAAAAGTACAATTATTGTAATACTTTCCTGCTTGCAACAAAATCTTTAGTAAATTTTTTTTCAGTGAAAGTGCACGCTGTTTGAAGTATTTTACATCTTTAATGAGTTCAAATTTGTACTACTGATTTGTACTTTGGCAGCTTAATGTCAGTATCGCTGTGTGAGACTGCGCGGGCTTAGTCTAAAAGTACAATGCTGCGACTCAGCTATGACTCACGGTTTCCCCCGGTACCAAAAAAAAACCCACCTACGACGAGGCAATAAAGGCCTCATTATCAAAGTGAAGATAAGAAGAAACTGTTGAGCTTATTGAGAGGAGAGTTGCAGACATTCTTTCTCGTACAAGGCTCATAAATTACAGCATTTTAATCAGACTGAAGTCTAAACTGTGGCTGCGCTATTTTCTATGTAAGCCTATGTGTTGCAGTGTCACTTGTATGGCTGAGGTGATTGTCCTGTTGCACGTGGACCAAACTTCAGCTTTTGCATAAATTACCTGAAGATTAACAAGTAAATGTCATGGACTTGTCTACCCAGATCTGTAATGTTTTCTCTTTGTTCTTTCTTTTTTTTATTTTCCTTGGAGTGAATCTGGTGTGACTTCCACAAATAGGAAGTCTACTTTCTCACATGTTTTTCACTTGTAAATCAATATTTTCAGATTCAGATTGTTTTTGAAACGGTCGCATGATAATTCCAGCAACTTATTCTCTGATGTCAGAACTGCTATCTTTCCTGTGTGACATTGTGTGTTAACACACACCAGCAAAGTCCTGCAATTTGGAAAATTTGTTTGGCAAACCGGACGAATTTGGCCAGTTTGGTGGATGTGCACATTACCATAACTGGTTGCTCTTTATTTCAAAGGGAAGGCACATGGGACTGATCGTGTATTAATCCATATTGCGATTATATTTTGTACATTTCAGTTGCTTGGTGAGCACATATTGGAAAGCAGTGGGATTCAATGTGCACACCAGATTCACCACAAATAGATGACAAGATGTCTTCTTTTGTTTTGAGAAATCCAGAATGCCTTTCTGTTCTAAACATGTATTGGAAGTTTTAACCCCAGTAATGACCTTAACAGCCCTAACAGTGTGATTGGTCTGACAACAATCTGTAAGCGCAAAACTTCCAGGCCATATTCAGAATAAAAGAAACCTTTTATTCTACTGAAGCATTAAGGACTGTCATGTTCTGGATGCCTGAGAATCTACACTTGGTGTGAGTTTGAAACGGCTGCAACTTTTGATGCTCATGACAGAAAATCATGGATGATCTACCATTGTTGCTGCCAGACACGATGTGGTTTATTGTGCTTATTGTCCTCAACATACGACGCCTCCAAGAGGCCACAAACTTTCAAACTTTCACAATTCGCTTGGTCTGTGACTGGTGCGAAGGGGACGCAACCTTTTAATTTCGAACACTAAACTCCCAGTTTCATCATTGGACAACAAATTACATTTTGCATCACTTAAATGACGGGTGACCTCACTTATTACTGTTTAAAATCCGCAAAAGATTATCCCCGCAAAAGATTGGCCTAGGCTAGTGCCAGCCTCGGTCCACCTGTAATCTGGAACAGCTCGGATCGCAGACAGCTTTCTGTAAAGCCCGGCAACAGGTTGCACAAAGACGGAGGATGTCAGAGTCACTTGTTCGGGGCGAAGATGCTTTGCGCTTTGTGGATTTTTCTCAGGACAGCTGGCCCATTGAATGAAACCCTCCCCACAAACCTCCAACACCCGCCTGAGGCCCTCGTTCACCTCCTCCTGCTCCCATTTGCTCTTTTGGCTGCATCCCTCTCTCCCCCTGCCATTCAACACCCCCTGGCACTGAGACAGGACGCGAGAAAGGGATGGGATGAAAGGCATGGGGAGGGGCAGGTGTTTGTTTGTTTGTTTGCATGCGTGTGTGTGTGTGTGTGCGTGCATGTGTTTTGGTCGGGTCGGGGGGAGAGTTTAGAGAAAGAAAGTGATTCAGTTGCACCTATAGTGAATGCCGAGGGCCAGCGGGCGGTTAAGGAGGGGTTACAGACTGAAAGTGTGAAGTGAGAGCCACTGAGCTGGAACAGTAGCCGATAAGGGCACACTCGATCTGATGAAGAGCTCCCTGTTGAGTTATCAGTCTATAAAGGCTTGAGGGGGGGGGCTGTTTGTATGGTTGTTGGATGCTTTTGTGCACACAGTTGGGAATTGTCTGTTTTTTTTGTGTTTCTTAGCAGACTCTCTTGCGGGTTTACATGTCCACTTTCGCCTGAATTATGAGTATTTACATAGTTCCCTGTGATGTAATTAGTTTCTTTCCCTACACTCCCTTATGCCTATGTTTGAGTCGCTTTATAGCCTCTGTCGCTCGCCAAAACCTCAGCAGTTGTGTGGCTTCCCAATATCTCTGCGCACGTCCGTCAAACGAGTCCTTGTGCGCCGGGCCTCCTCCGCATCTGTTTATCTCATTGTATCAGTCCCAGCGGTAAGGGCATGTCTTCGGTGAGTCCCAGCCTGCCCATATGTCTGCTGTGATCCGTGAATAACTCAGCCTGCCAGTCTCAGACGGGCCCGGCCCCCCCACACCACCAATGCCTCCTCACTCAACTCCACGCTGCCACACACGCAGACTCTAATGCCTGCCCACGGTTAATTATGCACGCCGGTATGCAAGCATCCTCTGATGCATGCACCCTTACACCCACACGAGTATAAACACAGACGTGCGCAGGCACAAATTCTGCTCAGGTAGATAATCGAAACGGGCGCACAAAGACATCCACCTACTGCAAAAAACACACACACCCACATCCAATCGCACACAGATGGGTAATTGATGCAGGAGCAAATAAAAATGTTCACATGAAAGGCTCACGTACACACACATGCACGCACGCGAGCAGAAAGACCCTTCAACGTCGTTCTCATTTGCTTGGGGTTAGAACACTAATGTTTTTGACACCAAACACAGCTGAGGGAGATAGCTTATATGCTTTAATAAAGCCTGGTAATAAGGGGTGAGGTAAAAAAGAGTAAGGTTAATAAGCTCTGGGCGAGAAATTGTGTTAGAACACAACGGCGAGAAAGCGAAGAAACGCAGGTTCAGAGAGATCAAAGCCTTACATCAAGATTACTGCTCCTGGAAAATAAACCACAACAAATTGGCAGAAGGGAGGAACTTTTTTTCTTTTTTTTTTGTATCCCCGATTCCAGCCATGATAGCATCAATTAGCACTTCAAAGCCACATACGGGTTTTCTTCAGCTATCTTCGGATGCCAGTAGGCGTCTTTCACCCTTCCTGTCAATAACACTCAAAGTTGTTCTTGAGGGAGAAGAAGAAAAGGCGGAAGAGGCATGCGTGTTTGCAGAGACTTCCAGGCGAATCTGAAGATGTATAACCCGCCTAATTGGCATCGTTATAAAGATCAACAGAGTGGCGGTTTTAAGATGTCAAAAAAAAAGAAGAGAGGGGAAAAAACAGTGACAGGCACAGATTGATGGAATAAATTGGGGCGGAGACAAAACAGACGTGCGTGGGACTGTGTTGTTTTTCTGTTGTATAGGCTGAACATCATGCTTTTCCCAGAGCCGTTGGCAGGAGGATGTTATAATGATGCACATGACTTTATCAAAGATTTACATCCCGTTAGAAAAAAGAAAAATCATTACCATCATCAAACAACACGGGCGTAACAATGTTTTATAAGTATTCTAGGTTTTGAACAAAGGATATGTTGAAATGATATGACTTGAATAACCTGATAGTTTATTGTCTTGACATACCTGTTGAAAACAAAGGTCTTTAACTTGGTGCTACAGACTTCTTGATAAGTCATCTCTGGACTAAGGAATTGTAATTGGCTGTTTTTGAAAAGAAAATGTCCTGGAAAGAGATTTTTTAAAGAGAGCGGGTCAGAATATCAAGGAAGGACAATTGTAGACTCAAGAAGGATGCTTTATAAAAACCTCTTGTACATCTGCTGTAGCACTTTCTTATTCTGTGTTTAAATTAAACAAAAAATAATGCTAGCCTGTAGGAAATGATGCACACATTAGCAATGGTTACTTAAGTCGCATTGTGTGCTGCCTGTAGATCTGACAAGCAGTTTTAAAAAAAAAAAAGTCAACTCACCAGGGCAACTCGAGAACTACTTCCTTTCTTATTTCAAAACAAGGATCTATCCACTCTCATCTAGATATTTTTCAAATATCAGACTTTCTGTCTATTGAAAATAGACAGTCACTTACTAATACTTATCTAGCAACCCAGAACAGGGATTAGAACAAACATGGAATCCAGCAACTCTGAACAGGAATGGAGCAGCAAGCCAGATCAGGAGTATCTAGTTTATATACTTTAGATCAACATTATTAGATTCTTTTTCTTCTTTCTTCTTCTCTTACCTTTGGTTATTTATTTGTGTTATTTCCTCTTAATTCATGTAAAGCACTTTGAATTGCCTGTTGCTGAAAATGCGCCATAAATAAAATTGCCTTACATAAAGCCCCACTTTGTGCATGTCCACTCTGGCATGACGTCAGAAACAACAAAGCTTGAAGTAGTTTTATTAATCCTGCCTTCCTGTTTTTGCTAAACTTCAAAGTAAGCCGATGTTAATCACTGTGAGGAAAGGGTAACGGGAGTTAAAGAAAATACAACTTACAATAGTTTTGGGAGAAACATCTACCTTGTACGTCTTTAGCCATGCTGGAGATCTTCTTTTAATTTTTAACTTTAATCATGTTGAAATAATCACCTAATGCTCGCAACAAGCCACTTAGAAGTAGCTTCTTTAAAAAAAACATGGAAAAAAAACATGGATTAAGTCCAAGGCCAAGCTTAAAATACTCACCTCCATATCTGGAGTCCATCATAGCTGTTTACACTTACGTGAACATAGTGTATGAAGTTGTATGATATGAAACAAACAGGCTCAAGGTAATGACATAAACAACAGGGGTACTGGTTTTAACACCCAGTTCAATGTTTTTTCTTTTGTTTTGTTTTAATTAACCCAAATTTATTAAAAAAATAATTCAGCTATGGGATGTGAGCATCTGTAAACCAATTTTGTGCACTGTGGGGTGCCTAAATGCTTGACTGTGTTATGATGTAAAACATAAACAAACCAAATAAATCCAAAAACATAACTTAAACAAAACATAGGCCTAAGCAAAGCCCAAACCCTCAGGATGACTGCCATGTGGGACGAACACTTGGAGCGGCTCAGGATTTGAGGAGTCAGCAGGTCTAAACAAAACAAGACCAATGGGCCCAGGTGTTCCCAAACACCTGGGCGGTGGACACCTGGGCCACTCCCACTTCACCTGAAAGACAGGGTGGTGAAAGGAACAGTAAAAACAAGGCTCATCACAATTTTGATAGCACTGTGCAAATCAGAGTTCACTTTGACAACAAGATGTCGTCGCTCCCTCATCAAACAGCGTAGCGTAAATCACTTCAGTCGTCTGCTAGTTTAAATCTGACCCCACGACGCAGCTGACAGCTCCGACTCGCCGCCTTCCTCAGAAGTGTGGAGGAGGCGCGAACTTCATATTCCTAGCCGATCTGATTGCCACTGATTGAGATTGGATTGCAATAAAGCGGCACTTGCTATAGAGAGGGTGTTTTGGCTTCTTCTTGCGCCTCGTCAGCTGTACAGATTGAGCCGCGAGTTCATTATCATGGAGAGGCTGTCGACTGTATATACGCGGAACCCGATGGGAGACTTGAGGGAGGAGACGCAAAGGAGGCGGAGGGGGAGCGGTAAAAGGAAGGGTAAATCAAAGCAAAGTTTTGGTAAACTTTCCTGAAGGTCGACCGAGAGCGTGGCTGGAACAGCCCCCCGAGGGGGGTGGAGGGGAGAGCGGGGAGTTGGGCCAATCAAAAGACAGCTTTGTCAACCAATCAAACGGCAGCCGCCGTATCATCTTCAATCGGCAAAACGCGCCTGCGGAACAAAAGCGAGGAAATGCGAGTGAGCGCACGCCGCACTCTCTCTGAAGGTGGGTTCAGAGGGATCCTAACCTTTATGTGTACACTTTATCAGCAACTGGAGGGATTCTGACCTCCACCGCTATTAACAGGCATTCTTGACACACATACAAAAGACGAGCACACCGAAAAAGCACTCTGTGTGTATCTTTGTTTCTCTCTTTGCAACCCAACATAGGAAATCTAACACTCCTTCTCACAGACACACACACACGCATATAGACAGAGCTTGGTGCTATGGGGCTGTTTACATAAGGCCTTGCCCTGGGAAAGCACTGTCATGCTGCCAATGCTGCCAGCAGCGAAAGAGCGAGTGAAAGAGACGGGAGTTTGTGAAAGAGTGGGGGGAGGGAGATGGCGGGTGATGGAAGATAGAGCTTTGCCAGTCTGATGCGCCCATGGCCTCGGGGACCGGCGGTCACTCAGAATGAGGGATGAGGATGAAGGAGAGGGAGGGATGCAGAAAAGGGAATCTTACATGAAAAGAAAAAGAGTAGTTAAAGAAAATCTTCGCAAGACGAGGACGGATTTGGACGGATGAGGAGATACTCAGGGGCAAAGGGGGGGGGAAGGGAGAGATAGAGTAGATTCAAAAGGAGTAAAGCTGGCCAAACATAGATGGGCAGAAGAATGGATTGACAGAACAAAGGAGGTTAGGGAGATATCGGAGGGAGAGAGGAGGATGGAGGGACAAGACAATACAGATAAAGACGGGAAGGAAGAAGAAGAAGATGGAGAGGAGGAATCCCAGAGTCCCCTCAGTTTGGTGCGGCTCTTCTTTCGGACTCCTAATCTATACGAACAAATAAATGGTGTTCACATGCTGCAGAGCTTTATGACTGCACATCGAGCTTGAAATAAAGTTTGTTTATTTAGCCCAAAGAAGATGGGCAGCGGACCTTTGAGGGAGTGATGGAAGATGTACCCAAGGTCAAAACCACTTAAGTGTGTCCCTCTTTCTTCTTATGTAACCTCTCTCTTTCTCTCTCGCTCTCTCTATCTGAGCCGCATACTAAGACACACACGCTCTGAAACAGCACACACACACACACTCACACGGAAGCATACTAAAGCGGGCGGGAGTGTATTGATTTAGCACGGTGTGCAGATTCCCACCAATGCCCCTATGCACAGATTAAAGGGGGAAGAGAGGAACACACACACTCTCCATTTCTTCACACACACACACACACACCTGCAAACAAATGCATCAAGCCGGCTTTTGCTCTCCAAGCTTTTCCTTTATCAGCTGAGATGTGGTGTCCTCATTATGTACAGTCTCTTTCGAAAGTATTGACTGGACCTTTTCACATTTTGTCATTCTACTGCCACTAGCTTCCATGTAGTTTAACGCCAACTTGAGCACACTTGTGCAAGGTTTTCAGTTTTATATAACTAGAAATCTGAAAAGACTAACCTTGTTTTTTAGTCAACCCTCTTTACTTTGATACAGCTAAAAAAAAGTCAGTGGAAGACATTCCCTTCAGAAGTCACACACGCTCCTCCTGTGTGTAGTTTAACCTCAGTTAGAGCTGTCCTGTGAAGCCCACAAATTGTTTCTTAGAGAACATTAGTGGACAAACTGCATCATGAAGATCAAGTAACATCGGATAGCTCGCGATTAAAGTAATGGAGAGGCTTGAAGCAGAGTTCGGTTACGAAGTAAGCTTTTGAGCATCTCACAGAGGACCGATCGGTCCATCAGCAGAAAAGCACGGCTCAACTTTACAACCTACCGATTCATGGCCGTCCACCTTGACATTAATCAGGAGTTAGTCAAGATGGGAGGATCTGTCCACATGACAACTACTAGCTGTGTACTCCACAAATCTTTTGTGGCAGAGTGGCGAGAAGAAAGTCATAAAAAATTGTTACTTGTGACAAAATAAAATGCTTAATGGTGCAACCCCCCCACCCCCAAGTCTAAAACGTCAATGTTTACAGATGACGTAAGTATGACAAAAATATATTTACATTGTAGTCAAAAGACTGACTACCTCTCAAATTCTCAAAATGTGGTTATGTGGGCCAACTGTGTCTAAGTAGGAAGCGTAGTTGACTTGCAGTTGTAGGTTCGTTTCGAAGCCAGAGGTTGAAGTGCCTTTGGGCAGGGCAACAGTATCTGTGATGCGATGGTATGGGGTGTATTTATGAATGTAGCTGGGTGAAATCAGTTCCAGTATACACTCCTCACCCTGAAGCATAGAGGCAGCATCATGCTATAGGCACACTTTTATGCACTGAGGACAGGTAAAGTCCCCAGTGAAATTGATCGAATTTCATTTTGTTCATTTTGTTAGAAAGGCTCAGTGACTCTCATGGCTTTAGAGGTGGTTGTGCAAAAATATTGAGTGGGCTTGACTGCCAATGCACAACACATATTTTTAGCATCAGAATTGATATAAACAGTGTTTCCCTTCTTATTTCTTGTGTTGTTCTATTGCATAAAATCACAAACAATTGCACAAATAGGCTTGTGGTTGAGGTGACACAAAATATGAATAGGTTTATTGGGTGTGAATACTTTTGGAATGCACTGTGTATTCATTTACAGAAACCTTTTGATTTTCTCAGATGGCGCCTCTTCCTATTCGTAACTTTTGAGATCTGATTCATCAGGCTTATTGAGAAGTTTGCATGTGTGTGCAGGGGTGGGCGCGTGTGTGTGTGTGTTCAGACCCTCAGTAGGGAATACCAGCTGGCATGCTGAGAGCCCTAAGAAGCTGTGGGTACAGGAGGTGGATCATCATCATCCAAACACATACACACACTCCCCCACGCCCGCACACGCCCACAAACACACTCCTGTGTCAGACCTTCTGTGTTTCGGCATTATCTGTCAACAGCGCTGGCTTTAATCTCCCTACAGGACCAACTCAGAGTGATGTTGTGTGTCTACAGTCAGCTGTGTGTGTTTTGAAAGTGTGTGATATCTGCGTTTGCTCTCCCAAGTCGCCCTATTAGTAGCCCTGCGGACCCTTAGAAATACTCTGCAACCTCAAAGAAGTTCTTACTGGCTGCCGCCTCAGGGATCCAGCATGCTCTGCTCCATTAAAAGCATTTAAACTTACTTTTCTAAGCCTGACAGCGTTTCATTTTTTTTTTTTCATCCAGAATTTCACATGCAAACATCAACACTCTTGCCGTGTGTTTTAAAATCACTGCACAGATGCTTTCTCGGAAACTCTTATAATTCAGTCCTGAGTCACGGAAAAGAAAAGCGGAGCTTTTGACCCTGAAAAATGCGATAATAGGAAAACTGAATCAAGCATTTTAATCATGGCCAGAGCCGCGTAATACGTTCCGCAAATATTTATCGAGACTAAACTCTGGTTCAGAGGTGACTGATGTTAAGAAAAGCGAAACACGATTGCATCAACGATAAAACGGTAAACATTTGGGGGGCTTTACCGGTGGATTATCCAGCTCAAGCAATTTTCAAGTCGGCAGAAGTTGCTTTTCACGCTGCATAAGCATGAATGACAACAAACAGCTTTTTCTGCAGGTAGAAAAAAAAAGAGAAACTCTGCTGTATCCACAGCTGCTGCCTGACTTGCAGACAGAGGTGAAATCATTTAGCAGCGAGGGAGACAACCCCGCTCTTTGAAAGAGTTTTTAAAAAGCTCTGATCAAAGGCAAAGTCACTTTTTTCCCCCAAGGTCTCGCTTTAAAGCCACAAACAGTGTGTTTTAATGAGATGCTGTGACATAGACAACACAAAGCAGAGCAAAAGCCATGATCCAAAAGTGCAACTGGTCGAGGAATGATTGGAAAATGGATAGAGATGAACACAAGTCATTTCTAGAAGGAAAGATGTTAGAGGCTGCAAAAGATTTGAGACTAGAGTGGAGGTTCATCTTGCAGCAGGACAATCACCCTAAACATGCATCGATCAAAAGCATATTCATGTGATAGAATGGTCCAGTCCAAGTCCAGGCCTAAATCTGGTTGAGAATCTGAGACACTCTGCGTGAAATCAGACAAAGCTTTTTTTCTATATATAAAGACAAATGAACAGAAATGCTCGTATCTAGATGTGCAACGCTGGAAGAGAAAGGTTGGGGGTTTTTGTCCCAAGTAATCTCACAGGGGTCAGAATACAAATTCATGTTTTTGTTTGCAACAATTTGTAGATAAAATAGAAAATGTTATGGTTTGCTGTGGCTTTAGAGTTTGAGTAGGAGCAAAGAGTGTCTTCGTAATCCAGTGAAGTTCAAACCACTTGAGTTTGGTAAATGTTATGCCTTGGTATAATGAGAGACGACTGGTCTCTTTTTTTCCCAAGAGGAAGGAAAACTGTTTCTAAATTGTGCGTATCAACAGACAAGAGGCACGAGAATCTGTCATCATAAACTTTATGATAGAGGTTTTGCAAATTTCACGATAAATTCGGATGCATTCTTTGCGTTTGAGTTATAAAGGATCCAATATTATATCTAAATGAGATATTTTTTACAAATAAACACATTCAAAGGAGGAATTTGATTAAAAACAAACGAAACATAATAAGAAAACAAGACCAAATCCTTAAATTTTAGGAGCTAATACACAAAATACATCACAATAATCTTAAGGAAGTATCAGTAATAATCTATTTTTAAATTGACTGCCACTTTTGTCCAATTGACAAATGGCCGCACCGGTTTTTCAAGCCAACACGACATGAGATGAGACTCAAGGTTGGGATTGTTCACACCAAAAACAAAAGGATGAGTGCTCAGGTTCTCTGAAGAGCACACGACCTTTTATTACATAAAACACGAGAATGGAGGAAGCAGCATTTTAACCTACAGCGGGGGCTTTTTAGTATTCTGCCCCACTTTGTGTCTGCCTTTTGTATTTGTACGGGCGCCGATTGCAGAGACGAGAGAGAAAAAATATATATTTAACTCTGCAAGTGGTTTTCTGTCCGTTTGATAAATTTCTATTTGCTGCTCAGACAATGTTCTGTAATTTAAGATATACACCTTGTACCTCTGCACAACACAATAGGTGAAGAAGCTCCTTTTAAAAACAAAGTGAATCCATTCAGCTAAAACGGCCTTTGTTCCAGTGGATTCACTTTGGGCTGCTGCAGTTTTCCTGGTCGTCTTGTTAAGAGGTGATTCTCATCACATTTCTTTTATTTGTTGCACTCAAATGTATTTATTTATTTATTTTTTATAATTTACAGTTCAAAAACCTCATTGTTGAGAGCATGCTGCTTGTTATTAAGGGGCCCTCAGAAGCAGCTTCTGGCACAAAGAATGGAATATTCAGTTTGGTGAAATCAACACGATCTTATAATATTGAGCCGAGCTGCCAACAAGTTTATCTTTCTTTTTTTTTTCTTCCTCTGACTTGGCTGCCAGTTTGGCACGTCGTTCCAGGCAACTGGGATGAGAATGGAGATTTAAAAATTCTATTCAGACAATAACTTAAAAACAAGTAACATTAGATTTCTGAAGCCGTGATTTCTATAGTCGCAGTTGCCCAAGTAGTTTTGTGCAAATTTAAGCAACAATAATAAATTACCACTTCACTTCGAGAGGATGTGTAACAGATTTCTTTCTTACAATAACTCACTCATTCCAGTACTTGCTTGCACCCATGCAGTTAGTAATTAGTTTTTGACATTGTCATGAAAAAATTCCCCCAACAAATATTCTGTTGGGGTGACACATTATGTCTAAAAAATGGATTCGACCGCACTTAACAAAAAGAAATCAAACATGAGCTGGATGCAGTGTCCTGGTACAGCAAAGCGTTCCCACACCATCACACTCCCACCTCCAAACCTTTCAGTTCATTTGAGGTTCTTTTCCCTGGACTGCCGTATTTGGTTTATGTTCTCGTGTCCAAATTATTCAGTTTTATACTTTGTCTCCCTAGAGAATATTTCTGAAGTCCTGGTCGTAACATACCGTCAGGCAAACCTTTGCCCGGCCTTCATGTTTTCGTGGTAAAGGTTTGGCAGTCTTTCGTGTGGTCTTAATGGTGTGCTTGCTGAATTGAAGCTTCCTGTCAGCTGCCAGCCCTGTGGAGTGTAGAGCAGCTGACATGTTGTTTTAGACATCCACAGAAATCTCAGACAAGAAAACCTGGCTTGTAAAATGTTTTCCACTGGTCACTATGCACTGCTTGGGATTTACTCTGACTTCCCCTCCTTTTTTATCTCGAGAGGCACTAAGATCGCACTGCAACTAAAAAATCTATATATTTTTCTTTTATGCAACACGGTGACCAACATCACCACCACCACAGGATGTTTAAGTACATCCTGTCACATTGTTTCATTGAAGATACAATGTGATATGTTTCTTCATGTTCGACATGTAACAAAGTATTTCACTAAAGTATTTCACTTTAGTGAAAGCTTAATTCACTAAAGCTTATGTTTTCCAGTACGTAGTGAAAAGGCTGCATAATGTGCTTCTTGCTCACTTACCAACTGTGTTTCTGCAGTGTCTTCTCCATAAACTGTCCAGTTACTGCAATTCTGCTCATCCAAGTTCCTCCTTTAGCGTTCGTCACGTTGAGGTTCTAAATTAACATTAAAACGAAAAGTTTGACATTTCCCAGTTGATTCAGGATCACCGATATCTGTAGTTTTGTGTGTTAACAAATAGATTTTTTTTATATAGTAGAAATGTAAAAGGATATTAAGAAGTTAGATTGGTAAGATTAGATTTTTGATTGTCTAAAGTTATCTTTTTTATTGCTTTTATCTTCCTTTATGGTCAGTTTTACTTTAGGCTCTTCTGAATGTCAGGAAAAATTAGACCTTATATTATGAGCAAAGTTTGCTCCTTTTTTTCCCCCCACTTGGACTATAATTTTTGTTCCTTTTCTCTTTTTTTGCGTCCTTTTCTTTTCTTCTCCCCAGGCCTTATTACAGGGCCGAGCTGTGTAATAGAAATCCTAATGGTATCAGAAAGGCTCACGCGATCATGCTAAGATCAATGTAACATGACAGGAGGCTTTTTGGCCAGGTATTTATAGACTCCCCCATTATGGCCTCTCGCTCTCTCTCATGCGGATGATTCATTATGAGGAGAAAATCAAGTTACTCGGAGTGCAAGTGTGTGTTTGAGGCACGTGTGTGTTCAAAGGGAGCAAAGGAGAAAAGTGGAAAATATAGTCAGTGCGTTTTAATACCCCACCTAACCATACTCAGCGTCCGCTCAGGTGTATGTGTGTGTTGGTGTGGCCATCTATTACCGTCTTCCATTCCCCACTTTGTGCTTCTTCCGCTTAAAGAACCTTCTCTCATTTTTCTGTATATACCTTCTCTAATGTGAGAGAGGAGAGAACCGGGTCCTTCAGAATTAAACACCTCACTTAAAGACGCGCTTTGCTTCGTGTAGGTGCTGCTTCCAAGTGTCACTGAGGGAGAACATTTTGGAAAGAGGGGGCTGCTGGGAGAACAAGTATGAAGGAGTCCAGTCGGCTAAGCTCTATTTATAAACTTCATGGTTGCTGATTGGCTGCGGCATGCCTGCCCTTGTCTCCATTGGCTAAAAACACATGAAAGAGTGTTACCTAGATTTTACTCTCAAGCTCACCATCAGACATGCACCTTTCCCTTGCACCAGTTTAGGCATGCATGTGTTCTAATTAGCATGATGCTAGCCCCCTGAGTTGTGACTTACAGTACAGACTAACAATATATTTATCCACCTCTATCTCACTCTCTCTCTCTCTCACACACACACACACACCCACGCACACACACAAACACGCCCATGTACGCACAGAAGCGGCAATGCGCTACAAGCTTGCTGAGAGGCATCCCCCTTCCCTACTTCCTCAACGCTCTTCCTTGTATCTCTCTTTCCCTTCATCGCTTCCCCGTCACAAACATACACGTTCCTCCCAATCTCCTTTTAAAAGAAAAGACTTTTAAGACTTGCAGACTTTTTTGGGGGGGATAGCTTGGGGGTTTTAGACGGTGTGTAGCTGTCAGTGTGTGTGCAGCACTGTAAATGCATGCGTATGTGGAAAGTGTCGCGTTTTTTGCGTATCCCCATGTGTGTGAGCACATCAAGATGGGGTAAAGGCTTTAGGGTTTAGACGGATGAGGAAGAAGAGGGAGATGAAGCGGTGTGTGTGCGTGTTTTTGGGTGGGGGTGCGTGTGTGTGTGTGTAATATGGGTGCCTTTAAGAAGCTGTGACGGTGGAGAAACAGCAGTGCTAGCACTGCTTAATTAATCAACATCAAAAGGCGGCATTAAAAATGAATGCGACCCGAAGCAACAGTTTGGCTAAAGTGAATTATTCAGGCATGGAGCGAACGACGCTGCCCAACATTCTATTAAGAACTAAAATCTTGATATTTTTCTTTTCTTTCTTTTCCGTGCCCCTGTTTAGTCTCTGTTTGCACCATCAAAGTTTGCTGCTTAGGATCAATGCGCGCATTGCCAGGGGAATATTAGGCAAAGCAACTCTCGGCCCACTTCTCGGGGCTCTCCTGTTTGAGCACAATGCTATTAGTCTCAGTGCTGACCACTGTTACGGGCCCTTAGTTCCAAATTAGGGCTCTATTCCTTCTTCCATTAATTGCATTCGAGGAAGTGGTTTTCGGTTAAATGAAAAAGTCGCTGAAGTCGCTGAGATCTTTAGCCTAAGTGAAAATCCATTCGCTTTTCTATTATTTAACTGTAATTTAAGTATCTGGTCCAATTAAAGTCACAATAATCAACATTTTAATCATGCATTAAGCAGTCGGTGCTGTCCATCGTGGGTCATCCTTCTTCTCTATTAGTTATTCAGAGTAGTCCTTATATAAGATCAAATATTCATTATTTTTTGCACAATCCAATTATTTTCAAGTCATGTTACCCAAGTAAAACCCGAGGAAACCAAAGCTTCTCTTCTTGAATGACTAAACAGCATCTATGTATTTTTAGCATGGAACTTGGTGGCGGTAAAAAGTAACGTCACAGTGCAAAACTGTTGGTACCCCTTTAGCTTTCAAGCTAAGGCTGAGCAACGAGGTAGTCTTTGATTGTGTTACGAAAGGGAAAAGATTGTTTTCAGAATTTTTTCATACACATAAAAATCTGAAAAGTGTGGTGTGCATTTGACCAACTCCACGACTCTGATAAGCCTTAACGGTGTAAACGAGATCCTTCAGAAACCAGTGACTGTGTAAATACAGCTGGTGTGTTAAGGGATCAGAGGTTTGCAAGAGAATCTTATTTGAAAAAAAAAAAAAAACATTTCTGGGGATGTTTAAAGTAGTTTTAGATGTAAAACAAGATTGCAAGCTCTGCAAAAACTGCAAACTTAGCAAGATCTGGTTGTTCACTTAAACTGGAAAGACAGCCTCATTCTGAGCTGAAAGGCGTATGGTAACTTTGGAGGAGCAGCAGATATCTACAGCTTAGGTGGGAGAGTCGATTAATTGCACAACTATTAGGTGTTCACACCTGATTAGTTTAAAAGTGTGAAAAGGCAAAAAGTAAAAAAACATATCTAAGCCCTGTTCCAGAATACCTTTGCAAAGATGTGCATGTGGTAAACCTACATATCCAGCTCTAGCTTTTCATCCAGTGACAGTCACACGGAAACGGCAAACTCATCCAGTGGGAGACTTCCTGATGAATTCCACGCTGTGGATCTTTTATGCGGGTCCATGTCGATGCAGGAAGTGAAGTGAAGTGGGGCACCAGGAAGGTAGGATGCAAAGGAGAGCTGGATATAAGAAGACCTGCAACGTGGCAGCCAAGCCAGCAGGAGTTTGTCTGCATTTCTTTCATTTTGTAGATTTTTCCATCAAAATGTAACAACTTTTTTAACACGTTAAGCCAATTAGTACTTCCCAGAAAATTAAGCTATTTTACATTTGATTCTAGCTTAATGCATTAAACTGTTTCGTCCTTCATCTTCTTGATTCGTCAGCGAGATGTCCTTCAGAGAGACGCAACACTGAAGGATATCACTGTAGGTGCTACGCATGAAGATTTGTTGTTTAGCTTCATATATCCATTATTTCATTTTATAACTCAACAGAGTTAGGATAAGTTAGTGCCATAATTCCTTTATTTGTTTATTTTTCAAACTGTAATGATCTGCTCGCAAATTCTCTCCTTTCAAACATTAAGCACAAACGCCCAGCTGCCTGATTAGGTAATGGCATGCTCAAGGGCAATCGCTTTTGGAAATTTGTCAAAAAAAAAAAAAAAGCAAAAGTATAGCCCAGTAGTCTGGGTCTGGGCCTACTGGGTCCACGTAGATGTGAATGCTTGGGTGCGTGTGTGTGTGTGTTGGTTGTGTATATATTCTGCAACGCTTTACTCAGCGGTCGACAATGTGAGTTCACCTTCTCCCCAGAGTGATAAAATGGAAAACCATGCTGGGTAGATGTGGGGGTGTGTGTGTGTGTGTGTGTGGGGGTGTTCGTACACTACCCACATCTACGTTCAGGCAGCTGGAAGTGTACGTGCGCAGTGAAAAGGAAAGGCTAGAGGCTGGAGTGTCTTTCTTTCTTTTTCTCCCTTAGTGAGTGCCTATTTCTAGATCGGTTGGAGGGTCAAGGTTTGGCCACCGATGGAGAAAAGCTTTGCTCCCATTTAAAAGGGAAAAAAAAAAGCCCCCGCTCTCTCTCTCTCCACAAAAAAAAAGAAGTTTGAACATGAATCATCCTTTTAAAGACTTAACCCCCACTCTGCTGCACATCTCCTTACACTGATCCTTTCCAAAGACCGATGAGGTGACCGCCAAGTCCACCTGGTAAAATGGCGGCTAAAATGCATCTCGGACCTGCAGTTGATGGAATTTTTAACCTGCATAGCTATTCACAGAAAAGTGATTCTTGTGGCAAGAAAACGAAGCTTGATATCATGCGGTAACAAAGACAGAATGCTGTTAAACTCGATATGAAAATTTTCAATTAAGTTCATTTCAATTGGACAGCTTTAACTGGGTTTACAAAACAGTCTCACCTTGAAGGCGAAACTCGCATATGGACAGAAAAAGGATTTTACAGCAGGACAAGGATCCAAAGCACACCACCAAGCCTGCCTCGGAAAGGCAGAAACAAAAACAAATAAAAGATTTTTAAACTGGCCTATTTAAAGTCTGTTCTTAAATCTGACTGAGATGCTTCTACATTACCCCAAACAGTCTGTTCATGCTCGAAACCCCTTGGAATATGAGAACTTTTTTTTTTTTTTTTTGAACTACCAGCACATTTTAAAATAAAACACGTGGAAACTTTCAGCTGTCACGGGTTGCTGCTCAGTTTATTACGTAAGCACCCGAATCAGGCAGAGACAAATGTGCAAATCGAACCGTTTTACTTATGAGCATGCGAACCTTGGACAATGCTGACTCGCAACCCGAAAAAAGGACAGAAAGCCATTCGCCCGACGTATTTAATATTCACCGTCGGCGTTCATCAATTCAAGGTCAGCCGAAAAGCTTTGGAAATTACTGCTGTGAGAACGCTGAATAAATCACAAACTAAGCAGAATTTGAATGACGGCTACCACCAACTTCCCAACCCGGTGCCAAGTTCAGTGTGCAGCCTAATTGCCATCATTATGCAAACTGGCATCACCTGGCAGATGTTTAAAATGCGAATAAGTGTGGGTGGCATAAAATTGCCAGAAAAGTCCTGGAAATTACTAATGCAGCCCCCAAGGTGGTAAAATAGGCTGCTCTGTTTGGAGGGCTTTCATTAGGATGGATTTCCCGGCATTAGTCAGTTGCTTTATTTGGGGGGTGCAACTAAGGTGATAGTTGCTATTTCATAGCTGAACTGGGTGATTATAATATAATGATGAATTTTAATGGCGTATTCAGCTGCAGCCTCCTCTCCGACTTAGCTCGGCTCCCGGCAAATAAGATCGAGGGCCTATTTGATGGCGTAAATTCATAACCCGGTGAGGCATTTGCATTGACGCTACTGTGATGGATGGACTCCAGACAGCTGTATGAAAAATATAACTGCGGGGCATCTTTTCACAATTTGTCCCCTCATACTTTTAGCTTTGCTCTGTGAGGGGGTGGGGGGTAAGCCCTCTGCACACAACAGTGACTTTTGAGATGGATGAAAGAGTTCTACCATCACAACCACAGTTGCTCCGAGCTCAGTGGAAATTATAACCAAGGTTGAATAATGTTTATGGATTTGTGTGTGTGTGTGTGTGGGTGTGTGTGTGTAAGTTGGAGGTGCGCCGGGATGTGTGTCCGCATGTGTGTACAGTAAGCGGAGGCTATCTGTGACTTCTTGAAAGTGAAAAAAATATATATATATATATATATATATATATAAGACTGAAGCATAGAGAGTCGGAGTGAGAGTTGTTTTGGTCATGGTGCTTGAACACTCTGATTAATACTCATAAACACCACAGCAGATGGGAAGAGAGAGAATGAAAAGGCCGAGAAGGAAATTTGGGAAGAGGACCACAATGAAAACAGATCATGAGAGGAAGAGAGAAGCTGGGAGGATGGGCAAATAGAGGCAGGAGGTGGAGAGGGACACGGTTACACCGAACACATGAAGCTAGCTGATGACAGAAAGAAAATTTAAAAAAAAAAAAAACAAGGCAATGAATTCTTGGTTGTTGGACTGGATCAGATTGGGCTAACCTTTAGACCTTGTAGTTATGAAGAAATACGAGAACAAACCACAGATGGAGACCTGAGTCTGCAGCTTTGAATCGAGTAGCAAAAATAGAGACTTCAGGTTGGACTCGAGCTCACGCTCTGACAAGTCGAGAGTCAAGATCGGGGATTTAAGTTTCATGAACAATCTTTATGTCGTGTAATCATCGGAGAGAGTAAGCTGGTCAGTGAAGGTCATTTGATTAAGTGGTTGGCGGCTGAGTCCAGTTCTCACAAGCTGGTTTCCTGAACGTTTTAGACGTTTCCCTGCTTTCAACAAAAGTGATTCAAGTGGATCTAGGATCTGTAGAAGTCGGCTGATTAACCATTTGGTCGATTCATGTGGATTTGTCCACCCATGTCATAAATGCCTAGTTGTCATGGTAACGTTCACACTAGATATTCTGGTTTGGCTGTGACCAGTGTTAATACTTAAAAGATAGAGAGGTATACAATATCAAATGCCTCTGATGTTGTATAATTAGAGCATGAAATTGAGGGTACTTTGAGGCCTTCTTAAAAAAAAATCTGTACCCAGCATCTCTCCCAACCGTTTTCTTTTTTTTTTTATTCCAGACATCTGCCTTACTCAAGCCTTCCTCCTGGGGTTTAACTCAGGTGGTGTTCTTCTCCTCTTCATCAGTCTGCCAACTTGCTGTTAAAAACCTGCTGCCATGTTTGCACTGATGGAGAGCACACAGAAGGAAACGCGCGTCATACTTCATCTCTGTGTAGGTTTTCCCCAATATCCAGTCGGTGTTTTACTTTGGCTTCCTCGCCTGGTTTGTCCTTCTTCTACTTTCACACACTTGTTTTTATTCCTGGGGTGGCCTGTACTGGTTTCTGTGTTTTGTTTCGTTTTTCTCTTTCACTCATGTAATCAAAGCATGTTTTGATCTTATCTAGCAACAGAAATGACTTTAGGGTTTTTTATTATATTAAAATGTAAATGATTGAAATAGAAGGAACTAGCCATCATGGCGGACTGACAGTTTACATCCACACATCACACTCACAGCAGTAACTCTAATTAATATAAGACATCACTGTGAAAGGAAAAAAAAGATTTTCAAACAATATTGGCACTATATAGTATTCTCGAGATACGCTTGGTTTCTTTGGAAACTGTATTAAGTAACTTTTTCTTCTTCTTTTTTTTAAGATCTTAACTTACCTCTGATATCTAATTCTTATGATGTTAAGCTACAGTGATTACAAAGACACTTTCCGTTCTTCAAAATGAAAAGCTCTCTCTGTTCTTTTTCTTCAGAAATTCATTATTCTTTATTTTCTCACTCTATTATGTCGTCCTTCTTATCGTAGCCACTTGCTAATGCAGATTGAGATCACGCTTTTCTAATCATCGTACAGATCCTTCACCTCAAGTAAAGAGAAGAAAATAATCCAAACAGCGTTCATTACTGGCGAAGGGGTTGATAATTTGAGCGCAGAGTTTAGCAGGTTTTGAAGGACACCAACAGTTCTTCAAAATAAAAACAAATTTTACCTATTTCTACTTATTTTCTTTTGACATGAATGCATATTTTATTTCTACTTACGATGTCATTAGGGTTTTCACACCTGACTTAGACTTGTTCCCGAAAGTCTTTACTATTGACAAAGGTTCAGGGGTTTACTTGAACTTGACCCTTAAAGATTTCAGGCTTGACTCTGATTAGCCCTTGAAATGCTTGAGACTTGACTTGAATTTTCCCTTTAAAACTTTAAACTGATTCTGCTTTCGAAGACTTGAGATGTGAGACTGAATCAAGGATAACCCCCAGAGATACTGAGCCCTGACTTGACTCTGGTAAAAATGACTTATAACCATCTTTTGCAGGCCGTAGAGTTACCACCCTCAGTTTGTTTACATTTATAGTTCAAGTAGAATACTGCAGAAAATAGGTTAATTAGACATTTAAATCCTATTACGATCTGGTTAAGTTAATCTACTAATGCAGCTTACTTATTTAGCCTTTTAGCCGATTTAATGCGAGTCTTGATTAAATCTTCCTACTTTGAGACACTTCCTCACCATCACAATCTCTGTCTCCATAGCAGCTCCCCCGTCATTTTCAAGCAACGTTTCCGATCTGTCATTGTGCAAAAACCCGTCGCAACGAACTCCAAAAGCTTTTTTTTTTTTTTTTTTTTTTGCCTCACACAAACAAGTGTAGGTTTTCCCTCTAAAAACATGATGTGACAAAAGCACTTCGGAGGATTTTCCAGAGCAAGTCAAGTCCGATGTGCTGAATTGCAAATGGAAACTAATGTGCCGCATTGGGGGACCTCAAACGACTTTGAACAGACTTTTAAAAGACTGACGCCCTCACTTTCTTTACGGCGATGCGTCACGAGCGAGTCATATGTTAAAACTTAGCAAAGGATTGCAACTCACGAGTGTTCAGCTCGGTTTATTGCGAGGGGCATAACTCATGCCCGAGGTCGAACTTTACAAAACAAATGTAAAGTTTCCTGTCAAACTCACAGCTTAGACAAGAAGCCAGATTCACGTGGTTGCCAAGGTGAGCGTTTGTTCTCAAATGAGTTGTTACCTTGAAAGTAGCAAAGGTGACATCACCTGCACGGTCCCACAGAGCTCAAAACGTTTCCCCATTCAAAGGATGCTGTGTGCTGCGCCTTTCGGCAAGCTGACTTCCACCGGGTCCTGACAAAGGGAGTGCATTTGATGTCCACACACTGAAACTGGTTACATTTCACACTAAAAATGAAAAAAATAAAAATCTATTTTTCCGTGGAAGTCACTTCTTCATTCCACAGTCAGCAATCAGCTCAGAGTATAAAGTTTATTGTGACTCACTCTGCTTTAATGTCAACTTAAGCCAACATTGTTTCTTAAATTCATTGTTAAGGTCAGTGGTGTATTTTTTTAGGTTTTGGCTTCTCCTTGTCAACGTTTTAATCATCCGTGTATGCATATGTGTGAGCAACTTTAAAAATATCATATATTTACAAAAAACTAAATCCGAAATGTATAATATGATCTTACTGCTTGTCTTTAAAAAGTAAGAATATCCCGAACTGATGCTAAAATAACACAGAAATTATTACTGCAATATTAGTGTTATCCATGTCATTTCATTTTCTTAATTTTGGCTCTGATACACAGACTTAAGCAATCTCAGACTTTGCATCAGGTTTCAAGAGCTTTATATTGCACATGCTTTTTGGGGTTCTGCTCCATAAAAATTAACGCAGGCTTAATAAAATGACAGCAGAAGATTAATTAGTTGCTACTATCTTCTCAGATAGTGAGTCTGGAGTTTGTTCCTGAGCAGATTTGATACTTGCTGTTTGCCAGCTGTAGTTGTAAAAGGACGTTACCTTAGAAAGAGACTTTCTTCTTCTTACCAGGGCCTGAGAAAACGGCCACTTTCATCAGGAGCTGGTTTGCCCAGTCATCGAGACCAGTAGGCCAAACTGTTGTGTTAAAACTCACATTCGTTTATTTTAATATCACACATCGCAAAACAAAGGCACCACATATAGCCATTATTTTTTTATTTAGCTGAATCCATAAACATCATTCCCAACATACAGTTCAGACCAAAAGTCTGGACACACCTTCTCATTGAATTCAATGAGAAGGTGTGTCCAAACTTTTGGTCTGTACTGTAGGTTTTACAAACTGTCAATCTAAACATGGTCAGGTAGGATTAGAAAAATCTAACTCTGGTAGTGATTAGATTGGAGGTCACAAAAACGCATACTGTATCTAAACTGAGCAAAAAAAGAGTTTTAGTATTTTGTAGGGTTTTTTTGTTTGTTTGTTTCGTTGCTGGAGTTAATTCTTGATTGATTCTCTAAACCAACTTTGTTTTCCACAACCTGAGCGCCAACTCAGAGCCTTAGCGTCACAATCAACAATGTTTAATCAATCTATTATACTGTTTTCAAGGAGGATCTTAGAGCTTGGACACAGAGGAGGTTACGGTAAACTCAATGTTTTTAGCCAGACTTATTCCCACCACCTGGTGATATTCAAAGACTGACGGTGTTTTAAGAAAGTCTTAAACGCGGTTTTGTGGATTCATCAGAAAATATCGACCGAAAGCACCTCTCTGCTTTGCATTAGCCCCATTAACTCTGTGACAGGTGATATCAAACTAAAGAATGGCGCTTTGGTTGTTGAAAGAAATGCGGATTCTCCCTGTTTTGAAAACAGAAGTCCGGAACAAGTGTGCTGCGCAGCTGCCTTAAAAAAGTGAACGCCTGATCTTTACTTCTGAGACAAACTGAAATACAGTTTATTGCACCATAATAAAGTAATCCAGTTTGCAAAAAGTAGGTCACCATCATACGCGTTTCCCTTCGAAGAACATAGCTTCGCTTAATTCACAGAGCACACATCATGTTATTCAGCTTCAAGCACTTTATAATCAGAAATATACAAAATCAATGAGGGTTGCTTTAAAAGTGTGTATTACACTGCTGATTTTGTGGCATTTGATTTTATTTTATTTTTTTCACAAGGACTTAATGAGGCAGCAAAGGGTCCTGTCTGCGCAATCTGTTTGAGGATGGTTCCACAAAGAGCATATGCAAAAGTGTGCATAATCTTAATGAAATGAAATCCAGGCAGGGAAAATATAATTTTTTGTGGAGGGGGGGGTAGGAGGTTTAGAGCGTGGAAAAAGAAGAAACATTTCAAAGAGAGAGGAGAGCAGACGGGTGGGGGTTGGAATTTTGAGAGATCAGTAGCAGGCAAGACGATGAGAAAAGAGGGTTTGGGCACAGTGGGATTACTCCAAGATGTGGTGAGTGGGAGACAGGAATACAGAAAGACAGCGAGAGAAGAGACATGTTGACAGCATCAACTCTTTTATATTTTCTGTGAAAAATGAAGAGGCAAGAGACGTCCTACTGTTTGATTTGCAGCAAATTGAGGTTATATCCACTATATTAAATAAACTGGGGGTACTTATTAAATCTTTTCTCTTCTTCCCCCCCTCCCGCCCCCACCGTAATAAAAACACATATTATAAAACGCCAAAGAATGAATTATGCTGCAAAATGACTTTTGTGTTCCTTTCGCCTTTCTCCACACATGCAGCACCACAAACCTGGAAATTGAAGATAGTCATGGGAAGTTTAGTCAATAGAAACTTTAATTCCAAGAGTTTACGTAACAGTGGCTGTCACAGCAATGACCCAGCAAATTTACCCAAGGTCAGACCGTGGCTTGTTTAAAAAAAAAGCGACGAAGAGTTGCAGTCAAAAAGCATATTTGGTCCAAAATGAACGTGGCAGACTGCAGAGCTCAGGTAAGCAAAGCTGAATCTGACAATCTGACGATATTTTATCAATAAAATATCATTTATATACATTTCCTTCCAAAAGTATTCATATCCCTTGAACATTTTCACATGTTGTCTTGTTGTCTTGTTTGTATCCGGCCCCTTTAAATCTGATGCCCCTAAATAAAATCTTGTGCAAAAAAAACTGCATCGAAGAGTAAAGTACAGGACAACATCCGCAGATGAAAATAGCAAAAGTTATCAAAATACTTGCGACTAAGTTAGAAGTGAAACTTCCAGCAGGACAACAAGCCCTAACATACAGCCAGAGCTATGACGGCTTGTTGTTTGGATCAAAGTATCTCCATGTGTTAGAAACACCCAGACAAGACTCAGATCTAAATCCAACTGAGAATCCCTGGTAAGATTTGAAAACTGCTGCTCTCAGACATTCAATCTGACTAAGCTTGACTGTTTTTCTCCCAACTCTAAAGAAAGGGGAAATTTACATTCTCTGAAAGTGCAAAGCTGACAGAGCCTCAAAAGAATTGGGCCCGGAAGGGTGAATAATACATTTTTTAGTCGTGAAACGATTCGAAAACCATGTACCATTATTTCTTCCACTACGCAATTAGGCGTCACTTTGCGTTGGTCTGAAGTAGGAGATCCTGACAAAACAAATTGACATGTCAAAACGTGAAAAACGTTTAAAAGGACGCTATACTGTATGTGACACCAAAGTCGAGATGTTTGACTATCATGAAGAGCTCCGTTTTTTTTAAACTTACCACATCATATTGGCACAAAAGGCGCACTGCAGCTGTTAAGCACAGCGTTGGAGGGTTGATTATCTGACATTGTCTTTCAGCAGCAGGATCTAAGCCCCTGGCAGACACAGAGTTCACCATGAACTCCTCTATATATTAAAGTTTTTCAGAGTGGAATTTGAAGCCACCCGTTTGACAGCTGAAGCTTGACTGAAATTGGGTCATGCATCAGGACAGTGATCCCAGGCGCAGCAGGAAATCAATGGGAGGAAAGACGGATAGATATATACTTTATCGATCCCATGAGGGAAGTTGTTTTCACCGCAGCGGCTGGCAATAAAATAACTATCCATAAGGCAAAAGACAAAAATAACATACACACAACGGTCAAAAACCAACAATATCAAAATTGGCAAAAAAAAAAGAAAAGAAAATGGATTTAAAAGTCTTTTGAAATATGGATGAAACAGATTTAGATTTTTATAGCTAATGTGTAGAGACGTTAGCTGAACTGTGTGTCAACCATTTTTTTATATATAACTTACAGTTCTGAAGGGGTTTTTTGTAGCATAAAGGCAACCAGGTCACAGTACAGATCAGTGAAAATGCAGCAGAAGAACCTTTAGGGCCTATGTGTCAAACTCAAGGATCAGCCAGTCCTCCCAGTTTCCTGTGGTTGTGAAAATTCACGTAAAAATCAACAGATTCCCACATTTTTTTTTTGTCACTTATGTATAACTGCAAATTTTCCATAAAAATGGTCAAAAACATTGGTTTGAACTGACCACTAACTCCCTCCTGTAGGTGGCAGCATTTTGTACTTTTACAACAACTCTGCCTCAGCCTTACTTGGTGTCAAGTTATTAGTTAGTCCGTGATCGATGTGACGATTAACAAAGTCACAATTACCGTCATACATAAATGTAAACATTGTAAAATTCCTTGAAAATATTTTCAAATTATCTCCACAAAATTTTAAATATTATTGCCCCCAAAAAAATCTCAAAATCCTAGAGGGACTGAACAATGTGAAAAGATGTCTAATTTTAAGAACTTAATATTAATATTTTAAAAGTCTGTTAATGGGTTTTATCAATACATTCTGGCACCGCCGGCCCTTTAAGAACATTCAGGATCTTGTTTAGGCCCAAAACGAAAATGAGTTTGACACCCTTACTTTAGGGAGCTCAACTTAAACAGTTAACATGATATTAACCCCTAGATTCAGCTTTGTTTTTACTAAATATTGTAGTTATTCAGGCATCTTACATGATTCTACCAAAGTAAATGTTAAACATTTTTTTCTTACATCCTTTAACATAAACCCCTGATCTGAAACTGAACGGAAATATTAGATTTTCTTGAGGGACTCAATCCAGGGAGGCAAATGTTCATCTCAGAAACATCAAACTCCTTCCAGAGTGAATGATTCTTATCGTGAAGAAAGAAGGTGATTCTCGAGAGATTCCCTGACAATAAAAGTGTCTGTTCTGGTCCGCTCCTCCTCCATGTGTGTTGCGTTCCATCAGAACCTGTCCCCACGTTTTCTTTTTATTTCATGTTTATTTCAATATCAAGCACCATGTGTTGTCTTGCGTGTGTTTTCCTCATGTGTTTCTATGTAAGAACACATCTAATAAGGAGAATCACTTCCTTCTGGCTTCACATGTGGAAGCAGCTGCAGACCGTCGTTTGTGCATAAAACAAACCAACAAGCCTCTTTGATTATTCTCCACCCAGCTAGCTACTCAACTCGTCCTCCAGTTTACCGTCAGTAATGTTTGTGTGCCTTTCAAACTGAGGTTTCGTGGTGAAATAATGATGTTGCAGCTTATGTCGCAACTATACAATGGAGCCATTATCTAGAAATGCAAAATAGAAGACAAGATACAGAAATACTTTCTAAACAGGTAGGGAAATATATATTTTCCATCTGGTACAGGAAAGTTTTAATCAGTCACTAAAATAAATTAATTGATGTTTCAAAGCAACATTTGTGTAACATTAAATGAGTTTCCATTAGAAACGTGTTACTTACTGCAAACTCCCTTTAATCTATTCCCATGTTTTATGAACATCTTCTTTTACATGAATAGGTTATTTTGTAATGTTGTATAAAAGTAAGCTAAATGCCTGTTTTGTATTATTTCAGTAAATTTTTAAAAAGTAGCACAGAATGTTCCAAAAGTAAAGAACAAGTCCAGTGATTGTCCAGTAAAACTTAAAATTTAAGTTACTTTCCATTAGTATGTAGGTTCACATTCAATAAATATTGAATAAATTATAATATGTGTTCCAATAAGGCTTGTGCGCCAGATTAAAAGTATATTTTAAAAGTGAATGGTCTTAATTTATATAGCACTTTTCACTGGAGCCGCATTCAGTTATTAACACACTCACTCATACACCAGTAACACAAATCGGTTGGATCAATTCCTTACCTTGATGCACACAGACATGTGAAGAAGAAGGCTGGAATTTAACCTGCAACCTTCCAATTTCAAGATGTCTACTCTCCTACAAAAACAACAACCTTTAAGCAGGCCTCAAACATTTCAAGCCCAGACTTTTGTATTAAAAATGTCTTTTTTATGGCCCTGGTGTAGTATTCTTAGGTCAAATATCACAGTTTCATAAGCTCTAAGTGAAAATCATCATAATTACAAGAAATAAAATTGGTTGAAAACAACCAATTTTGTATAACTAATTAATTTAATGTGTTCCACTTGGTGAATTAAGTTACTAAAGCTATATTGTTGAAATCATTTTCCAATATATTGAACAAGACTGTACATTGTGTACAATAGTATTTATTTAACTGTTATTTTAACACCAGAAATGTCTATGCCAATTCTGACAACCAGCACTGACCAAAAGGTATTTCAACCAACTACAACAATCGCTGTGGTGGAGTGGACATTAGTGTTTTATAGTCTCTAGGCTCTAAAATCAAATTTAGCTGAAAGCAAGAGATGGAACAATGGACAAAAAAGAAAAGGACCAAAATGAGAGTGGAAGAAATTTCGAGGAAGGAAAAAAAAAAAGGAGACCAACATAAAGACAGATGCACTGTGAGCAGAAGAAAGGGAATGCTTGCTATTAGCAGCAGACCCCGCTGACCTTCATTCTGTCTTGAACCACATAACAGTCAGCACATATGGCTCCACTTAATGTGCCGAGACCTGAGTGAGTAGGCGTGTGTGTGTGCTGATGTGTGCGTGTGGGTTTTCTATATCTGATCTACACGGGCAAGTGAGACTGCGTGTTCTGGTGTGCATGCCGTCTTTTTTTGTTTGGAGTTTTGCTGTTTGTTTGCATGCAGATGTCTAATTGCAGATGCAGATGTCTAATGTGGAGCCGCATATATATGTTTGCGTGTGTGGGCGTGTGCATGCATGTGTGAGTCTGCAAACACTGTGTGCTCCTTAATTGGACTCCATTCAAGTGTTTAATTACTCATTAGAGATGCTGCAAAGCAATCCATACACCCGCTTCCCCCATACTTTCTCTCCTTTTGCCCTGCGTGACTTCCAGTCCTCAGAGGCTCAAACACTTTGACCTAAACTACATGGATTAGTTCTCCTTGTCAATCTGGATCAAGCCGTCCACATTAGATGGAGATACACCAGCCAACTGGTGACTGCGGCACAAGACGAGCAGTTAATAAGTCAGCCTGATTGACACTGTTCCAGCTTGTCCGTGTGTACGATCAGTCATTTCTCCATGCAGTCATGCAGGTGGTAAGATAATGGGCCAGTCAGTCAGCAGGCCGACAAGCTAGAAAATCTTTCTGCAGTCTAAGGTCAGTCATGTAGCCATGTTGTTGCTGTTTATTTGTCAAGTTGACAATGACTGAGTGGCATTCAGACCAGGGCTGGGCAATGTGGCTGAAGAACACATCGCAATATCAGCATTTCATCAGTCCATATTGATAATTATTGATTTTTTTTTTTGTTTGGTTTGGTTTTAAATATCCAAAATACTGGCAAACTGGTGATGTACCTTTCCCGTTTTATCCTTTCGATGTCATTTTCTCCTTTCGCTCCACACTGTTGTTTTTCATGCTTAAGGAGTTATGAGGCACGGTGGCAAAACCTGAAACTGTTACTCAGCAGGTTGTTGCTAGGTAACCAATGAGTGAGTGAGTTAGTTGATGCCTCCCACCTTGCTTAGCTGGCAATGAGAGGTTGACCCTACGCCCCCGAGAATGCTGTGTGGTTATGAATTGGAGTTTATTGAAATTATTTAACTCTCTATTGGAAATATTTTCTGTTGATATTGATATTGTTGATTTATTTTCTAGCCCTTCTTTAGACCATAAACTTCAATGTATTTTATTGCGTTTCTTATTCAACAGACCAACTAAAAATAGTGCATAAAACATTGGCGCTTTTCTTTTTAATTTTTGAGACTTTCTTTTCAGTCTTTGTTGCAAACTAGCCAAAGCTCAGTAAGACTAATCAGCTTCCTTGTTCCTGCTGAAGAAAAGCATTCACACAGCATGACGCTGCCACCACCACAGTTTCATGGTTGGCATGCTGCGTCCATGATGATTTTTATGGGGCACACCACACGTACAGTTCAGTCCAGTTTGGCCCAGCCTCATTCCACGCATTTGATGTGTTTTCGACATGGCAGAATGCAGAATTATTGCTACTTTTTCATAAAGGAGGGATTTGTGAAGTTCCTGATGGAAGATTCTCCCACCTGAAGTGTGAATCTCTGCAGCTCCTCCAGAGATATCGTTGGCCTCTTGACTGTTTTGTGTAAATGCTCTCCTTACCTGACCTGTCAGAGTGTGTAGATAATCATGTTTTGGTTTCAGTTTTCAGTTGTTTCATGCTCTTGTTTTTTTTGCTGATGGATTGTTATGTGAGATTTTGCCTTACAAACTCTTCTTTAAACAGTTGTACTGGTTGGCAAGCACAGATTAAAAAGCTGAAATGAAACACTGCTAAAAACAACAAGGTCTATGCTGAGCTACATTACTAATAACTTAAAACTTTTTATCGCTGCCTAAGCTGATCTAAAAAACATCCTGGATCACAAAGAAGGGATTTTGTAGCTTAGCTTTCAGAAGGCATACAGCCTGAGTAGCTGTCTGTATCCGGTGGTTTGATAAAAAAAAAAATTATATCTTATAAAACCCTGGTCCTCCAGTTGACTGACAGTGAAGAAAAGTTTGCCATTTTGTCATTAAAACTGCATCACACGGCCTAAAATATGAATGAGCATTGATAGAATAAAAAATGTATCAGCCACTTCCATCTTTAAACATTGATTCTTTGAAGGCGTGACATTCCTTTAGCCTCCTGTCGAAAGATTCCAGTTGGGTGTGCTGGACACCTGCCATCCGGCGCTTCATTCGGGGAGTCGCTCTGAGGCAACCTTGTCGATACCAATTGACGGCCGCTCCTGTTTACGCGGTCGACAAAGACAAAACCGGTCCTGTGTCCTGCAGAATGCCCCTCTCAAAACAAGGGGACCGATATAGGCATATCATGCAGCCTGTCTGTCAGCCTGTCAGATGCACTGCCAAAGCTCACCAGAATAACTTATCCCGCATGTCCATCCATCAGCGGATTTGTCAGTCTTTCTCGCTCCATCCGTCTAGCTTTGAGTGTATTCTGTCTCTTCTTTTTAGGGGTGTGTTTTAGCCACATGGTGACAATCCATCTTCGGTTGGGGGGGGGAGCAACATTGTGTATGCATGTAGGATAAGGAGCATGTATGCAAGCACACTGCATGTTTGTGAATTTGTCAATGACTGGCGTAAGGGGTGGTTAATACAATGGGGGGGAAGGGTCAGCCTTTCCATCTTGCAGAAATAGATAATAACCTTTCGGAAACAGTCAGTGTCACCACAGTGATCAGTGTGTGACGTTACTCATAGTGACAGAAGTGGAACTTGTCACAACGGCACAACTTGAGCTCGGCAGCCGCCGATTATTTATTTTTTTTGATGGATCCGCGCGCATGCCTGCAGGAGCTCAGCGCACGTACGTTATGTTATGCGTTTGTGTTATTTGCTGCTATTTCCTGTTGTTTGGCTGTGTTTACACAGAAGTCGGGATCAAGAGCTGATTTGCATAATTAAACATGTGCATCTGTGCTCACAAATTCCAGGATTTCCCAGTGTGGTAATTTGGTTCTTCAGTACGACACATCTGTCGATAGATTTCGGCAGAAAATGTGTCATGTGCTGTAACGTCTCAGTGAGCTTATCATATTAGATTCATGTACAAATATGTTGATATATATCTTTCTGAGAGGGTTTTCGAAAAGAGAGGCCATTTTTTTCCCCAAACCCCCCGCCCCCGCATATGAGGGCATCAGCAGCAATGCAGCAGGGGGGCACCGGCAGAGACAACACTATCGGAAAGGAACATTTCACGCTGGGAGAAAACTGCAAGACAGAGATGCTTCTCTCTGTGCGTGTGTGAGCGAGCATGTGTGCTCGTCAGTCATTTTAAACATTCAAACAGAACAAATAGAGAGAAGACGACGGACCGGCAGGGGGCACGAAAATACATTAATGTGGAAGGAAAGTTAAGACAGAGGGGGAAAGTGAGGGAAAACACAAGGGGGGCGATGGGAATCACGAAGACCAACCGAGATGCTGAGCTGCTCCTGAAGGGATTGTGATGGAGATAAAAAAAAAAAAATTAAAGTACAGAGAAGGAGCAAATGAAGCTAGCAGATAAGGATTGAGGGGGTGAAAATAAAAGAAAGAAAAAGCAAGACAGGAGCAGATGAAGATGGAGAGATAGAAAAAAGAGAGTAATGTGGAGTTAATTTGGGAAAATGACTGAAGCTGTGGCGCAGCAGACTGAGACAGCAGCGTAACCGAGGCTAGTTAAAGACACACACGCGGTGCAACAGCTTGCGCTTTCTTCCTGCCAAAAGGCCAAATGAGGGGAAGCTGTGCATGTTTCATGTGCTGAATAAGTCATACAGCCAGTAATAACGCTGTAGTCTATTTGTGCTGGTATGTGGCAGAAAGCGAACCAGATGTCTGTTTCCACCAGAAAGAGAGCGATGAGAAACTCTGTGCTGGTGCAATATACTACCAACTATGTCTAAGGGTTGGAGATCAATACATGACAGGATGTTTTTTTTCTTCGAAAAATGACTCATTGTGAAAGTTGCATGAAAAAAATGTGCAAATGTTCAATCAACAAGCGAAACTCATTGCTTTTTATAATCCTGTACAGTGGACACAAGTCCTTCCTACAAAGCATTCTTCAAAAATGTAGCCACATGTAAGAGTTGTTGGATTTTCCATATGTGCTATCTTTTCTGGGAATCAAGAGCGCTGGCCTTTTTTGAGATAGGATCTTTAAGGTCACAAATAGTCTTTTTTTTTCAATGTAAAGAAAAACAAGCAGTCGGCAGCTGAGCATGTAGCCAAAAGCAGACGATGACTGATTTGATGGCTACAAAACACTGAACATATCCATCAATCATAAGACAATGGCCACCAAAAGAACTTAGGGACTTAACAGACCAGTCTGCCTATAATTTGTAACAGTAGGTAATTGCTGCTTTAGTCCAGTCTCATCACTACAAAAACTCAAATCCTGGCAGCACTGATGGAAAGATCACTGTTGTGCTCCAGTTCTGACCAGCATCATTAGCCTGATATGTGTACTAGGGTAAGCACTCCCATTTCTCCCAACAACTGTGTCACCAAAATACTTTACGCTAGCAAGTTGTGCAGTGATTGTTGTGCACTGCTAAAACATAGCAGTGGTGAATGGAAGCAGATAAAATTCCCAGTTTTTACTTCATCAGTCTGTGGTTTAGTTATGTGAGTTTAACAGCTATTAGAGCAGCTGTCAAAATGTTTTTTCTGTGGAGAACGTCTTAAGATTTTAAAAGTTGGTTTCATGCATGTCCTTTCAGATTAAAGAATCACTTCAGGCTAACGCTAAATACATGCTGTGGATGAAAATACTGAAATCAAAGCTATTTGGAATTGAATAGATTAAATTTTTAGACACTGGGGGAAAAAATAATTCTTGGCTGCAGCTAATTTGCATACATAAATATGCATTTTAGTGACCAACGATTGATTTAACTTTATGAATTGACCCACCAACAACAGCAGATATCTAATGAAGGAGGACAGAGAAAAAATAAAAAAAACTACAGTTAGAAAACACATCTTCTTACGTCAGAAACTTTATGCTCACAAACAAACTTGTGGTTTTATTTGTGAGCAATAGTCTGGCCGGTGATATCACTAGAGCTAACACAATAGCTCTAGCATGAACTTTGACCATGTTGCGCATAAATTGAAGTTTTCTGATTAAAACAATAAACGTATGTTATGTAATCATCCACATGTGTAAATATGGATGATTACACAATAGGTGGTGTATTTTGTTTTAAAGAGATCTGTTTTTAGAATGTTGCATTTTTCAAATTACTTTTAAGCTTTAAAAATCAATGAAAAGGGTGATTTTGATTTGTTTATCTTTTTTTTTTTTACTTTCAGGCTTTTTAGGCTTTCTGGATCTAAAATATGATGATATTTATCCTTTACTGAAAAAAGAACTAAAATAAAATGTGAGAAGCAGAAGTAGGCAAAATGTCTCCCACTAACATATTAAGGCATGTAACTTGTAGTTGACCCAAAAAAAAAATCTACCCAAATCTTATGTGCTCATATGAAAATATAAGATAGTCTTTTAAATAATGTATCAATATATTCATGTAACAACGTGCTATTATGCAATTATTAATGAGTTAGAAGTGGAATTTGTCAGCTGGGGATATTGATTGTTCAAAGCCAAAGTGGCTGGATCCGTGTGCTTTCTCCAACCCAGTTAGGATTTCAGCCACATTAAAGCAAAACAGCAGAAACCAAGATGTCCTCTGCAAAATTATACCAGTTTACATTTAATCTTTCCTCCAATCACTGCAATCTTGCCTTACCCATCATAATCTGGGGATATCAGGCTACGACACAGCATGACTTTGATTGATAACCACAGTTGTGAATGCAAGCTTGCACTTGCGCGCGTTATTTTCCAGCCATGCTAATAATATAACCTTGAGACTAATATCTGTTTGAAAGAATGTTTGTCCAATGAAGACGATCTTTCAAAAGTGTATTTTAAGTATGCAGACAACCACTTTCATCCACTTGACTTTTCTTTTATTTTTTTTTTTACCAAAATCTTTCAAGCATTTAGGCTGACTGAATTTTTTTAGTATTTTTTCCCCCTAAGTCTGACGCGTGAAGGGCACATTAGTGGCAGTGACAGAGAGAGATCAAGTGAAGCCGGAGAAAACAAGAAAGTAATGCATGGGGACGGAGTTAACATAGTGAGGGAGAGAGAAACGGAGAGAATGAAGGGAGAGACGGAGAGAGGGAAAATTCCTTTGATGTGTTAGTAGATCCAGCCTTCTGTTTAGCACGCAGGAGGGCATAGTAAATATCCAATGCTTCTCCAAGCATATGCTTTGATCACGGCCATGCTGAGAGATGATGTTGATGACTGAATACTGGAGAGCAGCCACTACACAGAGATTAACACATAGTTGGTACTGTACATGGAAAAAACAAAGAGGAAAAAATACATATTCAAGCCCGTTTCCACTTTTCGTCTCTCAGTTCCTGTTACAGCGACGTGCTCGACACTTTTAAACAAGCTTGTTTAGTGTTTTGTGATATTCGTTGCCCCTGCGGCTAACCAGGTTTATTAAAAGCAGGCGAGAAGTAAAACGCAAACACCAAATTCTCCAACTGCAGTACAGAGGATGGAATTCCAGTGGAAATGCGAGGAGAATCTGGGACACTGGGAGATTAGGTGCCAATGAAACCACAGTTTACACTCTGACAATGTGAAATGGGACAAATGCAACGAATGCACTGCCATATTCAAAGCTCAATCAAACACATTGTTTGTGAGTGATCCTCCCATTTTTGGATGTTCTGGGTATAAATCACATTCTTATTCTTTTTTTTTTTTTTTAACTGTGCACACTATTGTTGGTCTCAGCGTTCATACAAAGTACAGAAATCAAAACCACATTTTTATTTTTTTACAATTAAAAATATGTTTCATTCCACTCTACTGGAACAGGGACTGTTAATCATCTTAAACAAATCTGACTTTAATATAAGTCAGTCAATCAATCAATCAAATTTTATTTGTACAGCACATTTCTGCAGCAAGGCATTTCAAAGTGCTTTACATCATATCAAACACAGAAACACAATGCAACATGGAATCAACAATCAAAACACGACATTAACTCAGGTTCCATCAATAAATTTGTAATTGATTACGTTTCAAAGTGTGTGTTTCTTTGAAACTTACGTTTCGTAAGTGTGTTATTCTGAAAAAAAAAAAAGATAGGAAGATCAACATGCATAAGACTCATTAAAAACATCCATATGAAATGCTTTTCACTGGAAAGGCATTTTGTTTCAAAACATGAGAAATGCAGATGAAAGACCAAATAAACTGAAAAATATCTGTAAAAAAAAAAAAAAAAAGGAATTGTGACAGTACCAGAGAGGAATTTTTCTCTACTTATCCCATTAAGCAACCATTAATTACATTCATGGATTTAAAGTGTTCAACAACAGCTTACACAGGCTGTGAAATACTCTTTTACGTATTGATGCACCAATATGAAAATTTGAGTCAATATCAATATCCAGTATTAAAATTGCTATTATGGTCAATAATATAAAAATGTTTCTGCCCTTTCAAAGCAACACTGCTGCTTCTCTGCTTCAGCTACCAGCCAAAAATCCTGCACTGCATCACTGTCACATGCGCTAACAAGCACCAAATGGTCACATGAAGACACACATGAAGTGCATTCGCTTAGATGATGAAAAAATAAATGGTCGCAGTAGTTAACATGGAGTCAATCCTCAAACCTTCAAGAAATAACGACTGGTCAATTATTTGTACAGTCTGGCTCATTGGATTTTCTGCATTTTATTAGCCCTGACTAATTTGTTCGAATTTTCACAGGTCCAAAACACACACTTTTGCTCATCAAAAGAAGCTCCTGCTCACCAATTCCTACACGGCTAACACACACGCACACACACACCGAGGATAGCTGTTTGAGAAGTAGCCAGGAAGGAAGTGTGAGTGCTTTCCCATGTCTTTTTTGGCTGGTGCACTGTGTGTGTTTAATTCTGAGTGACACACAGCCTGAGAAGACAAGATGGAGGCTGCGGGACACACAAACCTGCCCTCGCATCAACATGTGCTGTTTAAGATCTCGGAGTGCAGTGGCACAACAGCATTGGGCACACACGCACACACACACACCCCCCCACGCGCACACACACCCGTCCACATGCCGTTTCCCCTCGCCTTGGTGGATTAGGAATGCAGACGGTGTCAAAGCAGCAGGCTAGAGCGCTTAGTGGCTTAATGCGACCTAATGTATCCTGGCACATTAGCCCCCTTTTCGAACCTAGCATCCTCGCTAATCGAGACCCACTTTACCAAGCCACCATTTACCCAGCCATGGTAGCAACACACACACACTTCCTGCTTGTAAATTCAAAACGGCTAATGCAAAATGGTTGTCATCCCTAAAGGTATCATTGGACAATCGATAGGCGAAGAACATTTTCCTCAGATGGAAAACCACAGTTGTCAGAATTAAAACAAAACAGGAACAAAAACTCCTGCTCTATTTGCTCTTCCTCCATCTGGCCTCCACCTTTAATGCAATCTCATTACCCCATGTTTCCGAGTCCGCTCCCTCCCCTCTCTGTCTTTTTCTTCTTCCTTTTCCCCTTTTGTCCTCATTCCAGGCATATTTCCATTTCTCCTCTGCCTGTTTCTTTTGTCTTTTTCCCGTCTGTTCTTTCCTTGAAGTGCTTTTATTCTCATTCTGTGCATCACACTTGCTGCTTCTCTCCATGCCTTTCCCCTTTAGTAGTTAATCAGACTTGATTGGGAGCAGAGAGAGCCGAGAGGAGCTCCCCGGTGGATCAATGTCTCTAAATGATCTGCTCAAGGATCCCTTTAGAAGCGGCGGGCTGTGCTCTGATAGGGCACCGAAGCATGAATGCGCTCATTTCACATCTAACTCACTTCCTGATTTGCCCTCTGGGAGGGAGACAGGCCTGCCATTATAGGGATAATTTGTCCCAAAGCTAAATATCCCGCTAACCAAGAGAGCTTAGGCTAAAATGTCTTTATTCCAAGTAATCAATTACTGCCAAGGTGAGGAGGAAAATGATGAATTTGTTCAAAAGAACTCAATCTTGCGTGTGTGCACGGACCATCTGCGGTGGCGAGATTGCCCCGAAAAAAAAAACAAACCCCGTCTTTGTTTATGCTCATTTGATTGAAGATGCTTTCCCACGTCTCAAATTTGTTGAGCTTCGCGAAACAGGATTTGATAATCTGCCGTAGCTTAAATCCATTTGATGTGGTACATTTGAAATTAAATTGATCTTGTTGCCACGGAGAGAGACGGCGATAATGACAAACACCGGGAGAAGCGGTTGCAGCAGGGGGTGCGCATGTCCACCGAGACATTTGATATTACACTGATTCATTTTAACTTTGTTCAAGATGTTACACAGCACACCGAAGAATGTTTCAAAGTTATTTCACTTTTATGGAGGGTTATTAATGGTAAAAGTACACAAAGTTGGTCAATTCTTCCTAATTTACACAAATCAAAGTTCCAACACAGACAAATTTTGTAAGAAATCCTAATAATTCCTTGAAAATAAATGTATCTGTTTTTTCAGAAGTTTCTAAAAACCTCTAATTAGTAAGCAATGACTTTCTCTTTTGCTGGGTGACATTGTAAATATGACGTGATGCAGATACTTATAACTTTTAGCCATGTTTGTCTTGCCACCAAACACAGTAAATATGATGACAGTCAAATCTTCAAATGTCACAGTTAGAGAACTGCAGCAAAGAATGGCATCTTGGGGACACAGTGTCTCAATAACAACTATAGTTAAATGCTGACTATATGCTAAACAGTTGTTTGGAACAGATGTCATGACAAAGTTAAACTTATGGAGTTTACTAAACTCTCCTGGGATTGTGAACTGGGTGCTTAGGTCAGATGAGGACTTTGTGTAAATGGCTTGTACTTGAGGAGAGTTTTTTCTAGTCCAGAGGACTTCAAAGTGCTTTGAGCTACATTGAGTCATTCTGACAGAAGCAAGGTTCCCAGGCATCAGTGCTTCTGGACCCTCCAATCCAGTGGTTCCCAAAGGGGGGGGCACGGGAAGCGGTATAGATGAATGAAAAAAACACAGTTACACAAAAGTGTTTCACTGTAAAGATGGTTTGTAGTGTGTTTTGTTGCAACCTGAAGGGTGAAATAAACTTCAGTGGAGTTTGAAAACAAAATATGTGTATAGGTTTATGTCTGGTTGAACAATGTGTGTGCCCAGTTGATTTTTTTTTTTTTTTCGTTTTTGGGGGGGATTTTATTGTAATCCAGAGGGGGGCCCAGAAGAAAATCTTTGGGAACTACTGCTCTAATCAACAGCAGTAGGCAAGGCAGGTGAAGTGTCTTGCTCAAGGACTCAAAAACAAATACAAACAGATCAGGATTTCAAACCGGCAACCCACCAATTGGACAAACTCCTACTGCCATTATAACGGTCACCCCTATATGTGTGTCGCTTTTGATGCCCTCACCCTCTGAATCAAACGCATTGTGCTACTTGAGAACAGGGTGTGTTACTCTGGCCGTGAAATTGTCCTCTTTCTTTCTTCCATCTTTAAGTTAAGTTGGTTGAATCAGAGTGTCATTTCCATGCTCTATTAACCAGAAATTAACCAGAAAGTTGGTCAAACTGTCAGTTTCACTTTCAGTTTCAAGCATCTGCATGCTGAGGTGCTTTAACTCACCGTCAACACAGACAGAGCCTCTTCATAGTGTTGCATAAAATAATATTATTGACTCATTGCTACAATATCAGAATATCAGTTGTGTAAACACTGCTTAGCTGTTGACCAAATTAATATATGCCAAAGTGTGAAATGTGTAGGATGGTGATGCTGGAGCCTTTACCAATTAAAGCTTAGCTTCCTGCTCTCATGGAAGGCAAGGCAGACACACAATGGTGTGATGAGGGTATGAGACCGTGGGGTGTTTTTGGCAACAAGCCATCCAGAGGGGTTTGGTGTGATTTTTAAGAGAGACGTATGTGGAAAAGCACATTGTGACGCTGCTTAATACAGTAGGGGATCTATGATGATGAGAACCCTGAAACCCTTGCTCGTGTGTGTCATTGTGATCTTTTTCAAATACCTGTTGACTGCCAGAAAACTGAAAATGGGTCATTATTGGTGATCCAAAATCAACATGGAAATGCTTCACCAGACACTGAATCAACTTTTTTCCTGGCCTTCACAATCTCTAAACCTTAATAAATAATGAACACCTGTAGATTGAACAGAAGGAAGAGGGCATAAGAGAGGACCAAGGACTTTGGATGATAGACAGATTGTGTAGAGAGGAATGGTCAAAGATCAACCTGGGTCCAATCTTGTGAAATTAGAAAAGTTCTGTTGTACTGACAAATGGGTTTTATACAAAGTATTGACAGCATGGGTACCATGAACTATGGTGCAAGTAATTTTGTGAAAACTACTGAGCCTCTTTTGTCCCTACTGACTAACTTTATTAAATTATCCTTCTCTAAAAGTCTCAGTATTACATTAAGCTACTAAAATCAAAGATGAATTTATTTTTAACATTTTCACTTATCTTTAGCATGAGTATCAACAAGCGTGTCAGCATTCATATTTGACAAATATGTCTTGTATTTTCGTACAAAAATTAAACACAACTCAAAGATATTATTTTCAGGGCTTTTAGTCAAAAACATATATATTCATCTTGAAAACCTTTGCCAAAGCATGCAATTAACCTAAGAAAAAGATCAAATGTTACTGTATGGTTCAGAATCAGGCTGTGGTGACGATTAACACCGCTTCCTTGTTTCAATAAAACCCGAGAACCAGCATGAGATGAAGAACAGCCGCAGAAACAACCTCTTACTCAACACGTCAAAACAACGGAGACATCAGTGAAGCTCAGAAAGAGGACAAACTTCAAAGCCACATTTCATTCCTCAGACCAACTCTAATCTCTGGAGGATTCCTGCAGATTCCTCTGAGCACAGATCAGTGACTGAAATGGACTATCAACCCCAAACTGCATCACACACACACAAAAAAAAAAAGCGTCATAAAAGGCAGTACTTTCTTAGGTAACTTTAAAAAATTTTTGTCAAAAAGAAGTTGCTGGTTCACCTCTATGGCCGAGACGAGTTCTGACTCTCACTAGGTTGTCACCGAAGGTTCGATGAATGTGACACGTGATGTTAACACTGTTAAAATATCATATAGAGATATAGGACCAGGTGTCCTTTTCACCCACAACATTTTCCAACGACTTTCTTTTGGAAGGTGATATACTTCCATCTTCAAACGAGTTTCAACCTAAAAAGCGTTTATCTCACCTGCAAAAACCCAAAAATATAATATACTTCTGATATAAGTAGTAAAACATGTTAGTTGTGGCCTGTTTATTTTAGAGTTTATTCCATTGTATTTTTCAAACCCCTTGAATTTTCTGCATTTTGTTGGGTTGGATCCACAAATTTTAATGTTTTTATTTAGATTTTATTTTGCGGACCAACACAAAGTAGAGATTAATAAGAAAATCTCCAAATCAACATCTGAAATGTGTTGTGTGCATTTGTTATGTTTGGATAATAGACTGAAAAGTGTGTTAGTTGTTCAAGCTTGGTATATTGTTTTTACCTAAATCGTTGACCAAAAACGACTCCACAGCTATATTCCTGACCGTTCTGCTTTGTTCCCAGGTCTTCATGATGCTGTATGTTCACTAATGAATACAAATGAACTTCTCCTTAACAATGACATGCTTCTTTGTGTTGGTCTGGCAGACAAACTGCGGTGGTTCTTGCATGAACGGCACTCTGGGTGATTCCCTTTGTCTTTCACCAACCGACCAATCAAAATGCAGGAAATCATATCAAAAGCTGGCACCGCACACAATAAATATGCGGTTGTACTCAGAAACTGCTAAATATGTTGAAGGGGTATGGAAACATTTGTAAGTCTGGGTAATAAAATAATTAATTTCCACAACTTTAATCTGTTAGCAAGAGTTTCACTTCTTTTGCTTCTGAAGTTTAGTTTCCATACTTGCAGCTCTGGCACAAAGTGAAGCACAGAGATAAAGCCTGTTGTCTAGGTGAAACAATGCAGGCGTATATTTCAAAGTTTTGCTAGGTACAGCAAGAAGAGCGGAGGTGTCAAAGAGCTCAGGCATCTTCACATGTGTTTCTGTACCAGCATTTTACATCAGAAGTACTTTGACTTCTGATGTTCTAGATGAAAAAATGTAGAAAGGAAATAACATTTTTATATAGTCTACTGTATGCATGTCGTTATTTACTCGCTTTCACACATATTTCTTTATGCCAACCTCAGTAATCAGCGCGTACTGAAATAACTGAACACCTACTATTCCCAGCTTTGCAGATTTTGGATTAAAATATGTTAACAGCCTACTCTTGAACATCACTTTACCCACTTCTCTCAAGTATCATCCCACCAAGCTCATTTAAGCTCCCTCACTGGGAAAAGACCCTTGAATCAAAGCTTTCACGCCTTTACTTTAGCAAGTTGGTTTCTGTGCATGCTTTAGTGTAGCCAAACTTTTATAAAGTTTTTTAAATACCTACCATACAAAATCTATTTTATGGTCAAAGAACTTGCAGACTTTTTTTTCCTTCTTATTGTTAGGTTTTTAAGCAAAGAGAAATGTCAAATATTTTCAAAAAGAGAATTTGAAATTTCTTTTTAAATTTATAATTGCATATTTATGAAAACTGAACAAATATTATTTGTGATCTAATGACAAAAAATGGGTGCTGTCTCAGTGTCCTTCATTTGTGGAAGTTCTTTACAGATATTAAATAAAGACCAATATTAATAAGAGTCACTATGGTAGGCCTAAAGAGCCACATGTAGCTGCAAGCATTTTTTTTATTTTTTTTATCGAAATTATGCAACATCAGCTGAGTTTATTTAAAGTTACAGATAAATTAATCTCAGGGCATTTTACTTTGGAAAAAAGAAAAGTTTGATCCAATTACACTCAGTCAAATTCTAGTTTAATCAATCTCAGCCCCAGGGAATTTAATTGTCTTCACGTTACACAGTGTGATTACATTAGACGCAAACTCACCCCGGTTCTTTCTGCTGTGCAATCATACAGGAATCCAGTATTAGGTAGAGAGTCAATATTCATAGTTTCTCAGGAAAAGTAGTGCTTTCCTCTTGCGTCTCTCACATAATCGAATTATGTTTCAGCAAACCTCATGATTCCTTCATCCACGTCTTTGGGGTAACACACTTGTCATGTTGAATCACTGAGGTTTTAATCCATAGTTGTTTTTGGGTTTTTTTCTGTTTTGCAGGTTCTGGCACGGCGAGTACAGAGTGGCAGTGAACATCAACGACTATCTAGACATCTACTGTCCTTACTACGAGGGTCCTCCATCCCACGGGCGAATGGAGCGCTACATCCTTTTCATGGTCAACCACGAAGGCTACACTTCCTGCCAGCACAGGATGCGCGGCTTCAAACGCTGGGAGTGCAACCGCCCCAGTGGACCCGACGGGCCCCTGCGCTTCTCAGAGAAGTTCCAGCTCTTCACGCCCTTCTCGCTGGGCTTCGAGTTCAGGCCCGGACACGAGTACTACTACATCTGTAAGCCATCAGCTAACCGTCTCTCATTGTGGATTGTTTTGCACAGCCAATATCTGCATGCTATGCATATGCAAGAGAGCGCGTCTGTTTGGATTTGATCCGTGCTCAACATGCATGTGTAAACAGTATGTAAATATCCAATCAGCCGAAGTTGATAGAGTAACTTTTCAAACATAGACCCCTAAGTTACTCGCATGGCTACAGGCGTGAATAAACACACCTCTCTCCTCCCCCTCACTCTTTTTATATCTTGATATATCTCTCAGCGTGTCTCGATATCATAAGTGGTGTGCTCAGCAAAGTGGTAAAAATGTCACCAGGGGTACTTTGTAATCATTTTTATATTAGCTGTATTGATGTTTCTCCTCACTTCAACAAGTGATGTATTAGTGGCACAAATGAGCTTTGCTCCCCTCGAGAATGTTTTTCTGAATCAAATTAAAGCGCTATCATTCCTCCAAGCTCACGCGGGACAGGCAGAAGCTCGGGTGTACTCGTAAACACCTTTTTCTCTTTTTCACCAGCTCGCTGTGCCAGATGGGTTCACTATACATGTCCCACATGCAAACTATTAAGAGGAATATTAGTTACAGATCATTCAACATTTCATATTAGAAATTACGTTGTAAAGCTTTTTTTTTTTTTTGATGTATAGGTGAGAGGAAACGCTTTACACAAAAAATTGGTGAGAAACAAAAAAAAATGATCAGACAAGGTTAGGATGTCATTGAAACTTTTGATTAAACTGTGCTGTTGTTTTCTGAGTAAGTGCGCTCCAAATTGGAGCCAACAGCAGAATGAGCAAGATGTGTCCCGATCAGACGTTTTTTTTTTTATCCCTCGTATCAGTTTTACTTAACATTAGTCGTTTATTGATTTTGAGACTCAATCTATTGGGTGCAGTTTACTAAAGGGGCAGCTAACATTAGCATATACATGTAGTTTCTCTGATTTGATATCATTGGTAGGTAAAAGATAATTTTGTCATTTATTAATTAGCTCTTTATCTCCTCTATTGTCTGATCAAATGAAATGGCAGGTGAGGTCATGTGACACAGAGAGACAGCGAAAGAGAGACTACAGTCTCTCTTTCCCTGTAAATATAGTTGGGAAGCATGAAAAAGCTAATCTTAGACCGCTGATGGAAAACCCAGGCTGCACAATGTGAAGAAAACATGAAACAGATCAATCGTTGATTAACTGGCCTTTACAAACCATCTGGTTGGAAATGTTTAAAACCTCAGAATTTCACACAACTCAGAGTGGAAGTTGTTCCTGAATGATGAACACTCAAAGTGAGTTTTTTTGGTATAAGTGAGATGAAGAACACAGAAATGTGGCAAAGTAAAGAAACAGAAAGCCCATTTTTCTTTATAACATGTCGAGACCGGGAGAGAGTAAGACTCTGAGGAGATAACAAGAAGGGTGAAAATTTTACATTAAGCCTCTTCTTTTGTTATACAACAGAGCTATTTTGTTAAGTTTATACGGACAAGCTTTTAAACTCGCTTGAATTTGAAAATGTTGGCAGCCTTTCATAAATTCTTGGATTTTAGGGAAGGAATTACATTCTCTAAAATGCACACCAGGAAACTGCTGTTTTAATAAAGCTAGCCACGCTGATAACTTCTTTTTTTCTTTTTTTTAACAAAAACTACTTGAGTGCCATCAGTGACAATCCACTGCATGACACCATTTCTTCACAGGCGGCAGAAAAACCGACCCTGATCTTTTATAGCGGGAGATTATGTATTTGAGCCATGACTTATAACAGGATGAAGGTCCGGAGCCACAGGTTTCTGTTCGGCCTGAGAGTGGGACAGGTTTCTCTGCCCTTGGACATGGTTCTCATGTTACATCAATATTGCCTCGGTTCTGAGAGTGCTTTCAGAAAAGAAGGAAAAAAAAAACCCCACTGATGGACAGTGTCTAAGGCTTTGATTCACTCCTTCCCTGCTGTTCTGCATTCATATTTTACTTGTCATGCAGAAGCAGTTTTTGTTTTTGGCAGTTCAATAAAATAAGCGAAAAACAATCACAAAGCAATAAAAAAAGCTGTGTCCCTGTGTGAAAATAATAATCTAAATCTAAATATTTCTAATATTTGCGAGTATGGTATTTGAGTTGTCAACACTACAAAGGCACAGCAGGCAACAGTCGGCAAGCTAAAGAGGCGCAGATAACAAGTCGTGCTGCTATTTTCCCAGTCAGCACACACTCACTCACACACACATTGTTTTTCATCTTACGTTAAGACACTTTGGGCCCCTCCAGACTTGTATAGTTGCTGACTTTGGTATTGTGTCTCTGGAACCCCTTGGGCTTGTGTGCATCCAGATGACTGGAGTGCTTGTGATTATCTTTCGCTACGTGTGTGTAGGGGGGGTTGTCCGGGGTGGGCTTGACTTGGGGGTCAGCTATCAAACAATCGTGAGTCTGTGAAAGGCCACGTCCGTCATCTTGATTGACAGCACCGGCGCTCAATTTTCATTTCTCTCTGTCTCTGATCGGAGCAAACCAGCAGCCTCGAACTCACGCGCTGGTCGTGGAACTGCTGCCCATGACGACTTTAAGCAGCTGACCTTTCTGATGAACCAGTGTTTGTGTGCGTTTTCTCCTCACTGGCTTGTGAAACATGTTGAGTGTTGATGGTGATTTTTGGCCAAGGCCTGCCAGAGCGTCCTTGGGTGTGTTTGTGTGTGTGTATATATGTATATGCAGGCAGGACGTGTGTGCGTGTGTGTTTTGTCATGTGCTTGACATGTTGACAGGTCAGTTCCACCCCACACTTGCTTTTCCCAGCTGCCATCTGATGGGGTTGAGTGGTTTTCAATGGGTTTTCAGGATAGATCGGATTGCGGATGTGCTGGGAAACAGAGGTGCTGGGATAGTTGATAAAACAAGGAAAAGGGCAAAGGTGAAACCGAAAGGGAGGGTGCATAAGGAAGAGAAGGAAAAGAAAAGTTCCAGGATGTAGCAGATTTCCCAAAACAGTCAAAAGAGGAAAAACAGCCTGGTTATTTTCAGCATGTAAGGGTTGGGAATGTAGCAACAGTTACGTCAAGGGTAAAGGAGGTGAAAGACAGAAGGATGAACGAAGGGAGGAGTTGATGACAGACAGGGAGGGAGCAAAGGGCAAAGGAAGGGTCACATTTATTTCCTGTGCTCTGTGGATCCAGATGATGGTCCACTGTGAGGTCACCATGGTTTCTGGATATGCAGACCTCCTCACGGGGGGAAAAAAACAATAGTTCTTCTCCCACATTTGTGCAGCACGCATTCCTGCACACGCACGTGTGTGCGGGCGGCGCGGCCGTGTGCACGGCGACATGCGTGAGTGGTCAAACTCTGGCCACCATCTCCTCTGAGGTCTCCAGCTCTATTTCACATCAGAGTGAGGTGGGACTAAAAACCCTGATTCAATTTCATCCACTATACTTTGAAGTTTGAATCACTGGAACTTTTTTCCCTTTTTTTTTTTTTTTTTGCATTTCTTCCCCTTCTTTTCAGGAGGTAGAAGTATAAAGTCCAGATCACTCAGCGGCACTGTGGTTAACACTGTCACCTCACAGCAAGTGGGGACTTGCATCTGCTGGGATTTTGCATGGATTTCCTTTCCAATTCCAAAGACATTCAAGTCAGGTCGATTTGAGAGGCAGCTATTTCCCCTAGGTGTGAATGTGAGTGTGACTGAATCCCATTGGGCAGGCTGATCCATTACAGAGTTGTTTACATTGCTCAGTGTGTTTATAGAATTTCACAAGCTCAGGAACATTGGTTCAGGAGCGCTTTAAAGGACCTGAAATAACAACCTCAGCCATATGAAAGACTTACTGCATCAAAAAGACTGCATGAATAAATACATAAATTCCACAATTTGACAGATTTTTAATGGTTAGTTTAATCAGAAGTGTGTCATTCGGGATGTATTTCTGATTTAATTATGAAAAATAGCCAAATAACATGACTGCTAACGTTAGACACTGATGCGGTTTTCTGACGATGACTTGCAGGTTGTCATTTATCACATTACAAACACAAACTTCAGTGGATTTTACAGAGATGTTATATGATGCATCAACACAAAGTAGTGTATAACTTTGAAAAGGAAAGAAAGGGATACATGTTTGTCAAGATTTCCAAATTAAAACTGGAAGAATCTGCCAAGCATTTGCATTTACCTCCCTTTACTCTGATTCCACCAAATAAAACCAAGTGCAGCTGCCTTCAAATGTCATCTAATACTGAGTGTAATTTATTCCCTCTGTAAATCCAGCTCTTCTGGTTCCTCCGTCTCAGGAGGACGAATCTGTCAACAGAACAGCTTTTTGTCTCACAAATCTGGTTTTGACAAAAAGAGTAGTTACCTGCAGGCAGAATACGTTGAGTGTTGGAAAATTAACACCGGACCAAAAAAAGTGAGTCTGCTGAACATTAGAGACTGATTAGGAGCTCAGAAACAGAAGCTATCTTTTTTCCATATTTATCCAGACCTGAGAAATTCAACTTGTATAGGTTTGACAAAAGAATACAAAGAAAATATATATATATAATTTTAAAACTGTAAAAAAAAAAAATTCTTTAGCTATTTAAATATAAGAAATTAGACATTTTGAGAAACTTTAGTCCTTTGTTGAGAAAATATACAGTCAAAGTAGCTCTTTGTGTTGATAGTCTAACATGCAGATGAAGTCAATTTTGTGCTGCTGCTACACAGAGCTAAACAAAAATAGGAGTATGAGTGTTAAAACGGAAACATGGAAACATTTGGGACGTTTTACCCTTTCTTCTAATTAGTTTATGTAAAACATTGGCTTTTAAAACAGCTGCAGCACTAGTTTAAAAAATGGTGAGTGGCCATGATTAAACATAAAAATAATAAGAAAAAAATATAGTAAATTCAAAGCTGAAGGTCAGTTTAAGTAAATAAATAAAGATGAGAGGGTCCGTTATTACTTTGAAAATGTTTAACTTTTAATTTTTCTCTAGCAAATCCATGACATAGAGTGCGAGGGTTAAGTAAGTCGTGATGGGATAACCTAGCAGGCAATTTGAATAATTGTAAAACTGCTTGAGAGGAAGCGCCACTAAATTATGCCGAGAGAAAGGAGGGATGCATTTAACAGGCCCGCATTACTCAGCTGGAGTTATTTGTTATTTCTGATTGAAGCCAAAAGGCCAACGCCAATAAACTTTCTATATATTCTATAAACTCACATCATCACCCTGAATACACAGTTTTTACATGGAAAATAGCAGAATATCTGTCTAGAACACCTAGTTTCTGTCTTTTCGTTGCACACATTTTTAGATCTTTAATGAAACTTCAAATTAAAAAGTCAGAGTCCTTGCCAAGAAAGCGTTGTTAAATCAAGATTTGGCCATGTTCGGTATCCAAAAATCTGATTTTGCAATTGCAAAATGCAATTTATTGTGGATTTTCTTAAATTCACACAGGGGCAAATGCCCCATAAAGGGTCAATTACAAATATACGCCCACAGTGACATTTGGTTAAATGTTCCTTAGCAAGTTACACCGCTCTGTGTTTTTATTTAGCTTGCTACCATTAGTCTCTTCATCTTTTGTGCTGAGTTTCCTAGTTCTTATTATATTACTCTGTGCATTTTGGTTTAAATTCTTAGTTCTTTTGGTTCATTAGATCCTCTCTGTTTCCATTTAGCTTCTCCTATCTCCAGTATTCAGCCTTCCCTCAGATCTCTTCTCAGATTCTCACCCAGCAGCTGTATTTAAGGCTCTTTTTCTCACTGCTGGATTCTATTCACGCGTTTGCCCTGGTTCCTTTGTTGATGTTTCTGCAAGTTTTCTCATTCTGAAATCCTTCGATCCAACCTCCAACATGCATTAGCTGAAGATCTACTGTCATCTGCTGTCACGGTTCTATGGTGTTTGGGTTTCATCTGTTTGTATTTTGATTATTTCCTTATTTTCTTCAGCCTTTATGTGCTGTGTCTAATCCCTCCTCTGTAATTAGTTCCTTGTTCTCTTGATTAACCCTGAGTGTACATATTTTCTCACCTGTGTCATTGTTCGATCCTGGGTTCTTGTGTTCATGCATGCGCTGACTGCGTTTGTGTGTTCCTAGTTTTCCCTGAGTCCTGAATAGGTGTTTTTGGACTGCCTTTGTTAAATTATTTTTCAGATTGTAGCTGAAAATGTCTTGTTGCACTTTGGGTCCTCCTCAAAATCAACAAATCATGACATATGGGTCCCTGGGTGGGTAGAGTGGCTAAAAATTGTACTAAAGTAAGAGTAGCACTACAACATTCTTTTACACAAGTAAAAGTAAAAAGTATATTTCCCAGAAAGGTAAGAGTAAAACCACATTTGGTAAAAAGTTTACTCAGTTACTAAGTAGCGAATCTTAATATCTGATTTAATATTCTAAAACGTCTTCATGCAGTTTTCTGGCATTTTAAAGACCAGAAAATAACATTAGAACAACAAAGCTTGTATGTAAATAAGTATTAAGGTGTGTGTCTGTTTCTTGCATATTTTTGATTAAAATATGTTTGTCCTGGAAAAGGGTATCCAGCAATCTTACTCAATTTTGCTCAAGTACGAGTATAGTAGTACATGAGCGTATTAAATGCAAAGGTTATTGGATCTTATTCTGTGCACTTGCCTTATTTTTGAAGTTTAGATGTGTCCAGCTACCCGGAGGCAACCAATTGAGTCCATGCAGTGACCATATATTAACCCCTAATTTACACTGCTTGCGTCTCCACCGCAGTAATTATGCACCCATTATAGTCAATGACAGGGTTTGCACTCCCTCCGCACGCAAGCGCAGCACCTCCACATCACCTCCAACATGCAAAACTTAATGACACCTGGCCCAAAAAAAAGCACTAAAACACCATCAGTTGGATGCTTCCTGTATTTAATCAGTTACACCAATGCTTCAATCTCTAAACTGATCACATTTTCCAATCTCTCTCTGTTTACAGCGTCTCCTCACCCAAACCATGTGGGCCGGGCATGTCTAAAGCTGAAGGTGTATGTCAGACCTCCAGGTAAGTCACGCTATAACTAAACACACACGCACACACACACCCCTACGCAAGCGCACGCACGCAAAGGTCCAGATTGCCTATCAAAGTAAAATTAGAAGAGAATAAGAGGTCTGATGGAATGCCCTGGCAACATTCTCTGCTCTGATTCAAAGACCAGCCAGGCAACACTTTGACACCTTCAGACACAAAACACACACTCTGACAACACACGCCTTCACACGTAGGCGTGTACACAAGAGTGTATGCGAGAGGCCGCGCGCACGCAAACACACGTATTTGGAAACAGACGTGGAGATACGTGTGCATGTGCACAGGCACAAAGTAGCATACGCACCTCACATCAAATCACTTCGCATCACGCTGGGTGTGAGGGAGACCTTCTGTCCTTGTAAAAAGATCACAGAGCCAGCTGAAAAGTGCTTTCTATAAACGGTGACCAACCCTCAGCGTGACTCTGCATACTGGATTTCCTCAGAAGATTCGAGACAGGACTCCATCCAGTCAACACCTTTGCTTTGCAAAAGTTTTTATATTCCTCGGCAAGGCAAACATTTATGCAGTTTTGTGGAATTTTATGTGCTAGACCAACACGAAGTGATGCAGTGGTGTACAAACTTTTTGTCCTCAGGGCCAAAATTGTCAAGTTGAAAATGCTTGTGGGTCTTCTTTTCTCTTTTTCTTTTTTTATTTATGTGACATTTATTACTTTTTCTGCTCAAATAATAAACTAAAACATGCAAGATTTTATTGACACAAACAAAATGACTGGATTTTGCTTAGTTGCGCAACACAAAAAGTGTCAGGCTTTTTTTTTTGTTTTACTTTTTGGGGACGGGTGGGTGGATTAGATTGTTTCCTTAAGTCAAGTCTGAGGAAAACTTGCTGGATTCTTGTGGTTCTAATATATATATATATATATATATATATATATATATATATATATATATATATATATATATATATATATATATGTATGTATATTTAAAGGTTTTATTGGCTCTAGTGGCCTTTATTTGACAGTGAATTGACAGAAAAGTTGGTAATAAGAGAAGGGGGAAGACATGCAGCAAAGGTCACCAGACCAGGAATCAAACCTGCGACGACCGCGTTGAGGACTAAGGCCTCCTTATGTGAGTTTTGTTTAACCCCTGCACCAGCACAGCACCCCCAATAGTTCTAAAATATTACAAAATCATGATAAATGCAAAAACCTGGTCAATGGATAAGAAACTTGTGTTGAGCCAGATCTTTTTCTTCATTTTTGGATGATTTTATTTGTCTGTAAAATTTGTTGACTTAAAAGAAATGTAAAAATTGTCCAGCTCACAGTTGCCTCACTCTGTGGTCAGGGCCCACATAAAATTTTCCAGAGAGCTGCAAATGGCCACTTAACCAAGTGTGATATCCATGATTACTATGTTTGTGGCCCTGTAGACTAGTTGGAAACATAAATAAGACCTTTAAGATAAAAGTTGTGTGCTTAAATATTAGTTTATCAATCAAATCAAAAGATTATTTTTGTCTGGCTGTGATAAAACATCTATAAAAGTGAAAAGATATTCAATATTACATTACTCCTCAAGCGCAGAGGTGGCTAAATATTCATATTTTGATGGCGTGTTAGTGGGTTTTATCTTATTAAAATTGTGCACAGGTGGCCCTTTTGATGTCTAGAGACATCAATATTGTAATATTGCTATTATTTATACTTTAGTTGTATTTTTCTTTTAAAAGAAATTTTGAAAACAATGCATCACTTTGGTGTTGGTCAATCACATGAATTTGCCAATAAAATATAAATGTTTGCGATTATATTGTGGCGAAATGTGAAAAACTTCAAGGGGTGTAAGTACTTCTGAAGAGTACCGCATGAGTTTTGCAACATTGGTGACTTTTACGTAACAGATTAATTATTGATTTGTTTTTCTAAATGTGGCGGGCTTGTTTCTAAATGTGAAGATGAGGTGCTACTTCACTGCCTTGCTTTAAAAAAAAAAAAATAATAATAATAATAATAATCTATTTCCAAAATGGCTTCCTGGGTGCAGATTGGGCTCGGTGCTCTCACTAGTGTTCCACGTTGGCCTCTGATTCTACCATTTAAAAATACCTCAAAGGAAGCCTAACGTACATGGGGATCACATTCTGGCTTACATTACACTACACCTCCACTATTTAAAAAAATAAATAAAAAAAATTACATATGCGTTTGATCTAATACCAATTTGACCTCAGGAGCATTCAAAAATAAACCTGATTGAAAGAATCAAACCTTCGTAGTAACACCCCAGACAACGGCACGGCTTTGAAGATCATCACAAAGGAATGTCAGCTTTTCTTTCTCTTTTTTTTATTCACAGCTTTCCAGCCTCAGATCATTCCACACTCCACTACAGAGGAAGAAAAATCTCTCCTACATTATTACTGATACAACATACGTTCTTTTATTGTCGTCGCTGCTGCTTTTCATTAAGTTTCTGTTGTTTTTTTTTTATCTGTGTGCAGTTGAAGTAATCTGTCTGACATTGCAACTTTCATCTCCTCGGTGAAATGCTGTCACTGTGTGAGTGAGCTGTGTTTCATATCTGTGCTGTGTGAGAGGATGTGTGTGTGCATGCATGGGGGGGGGGGGGGGTGCGTGTGTGTGTGAGTGTCAGCTGCTCCAGATTCCGAGTCTCTGTGATTAAACTGTAATTAGGTTGGTTAACCCCCCTGCAGAGCTCTGTTGCTGTCGTCTTCTTCGTCTCCATCTTTTCGGCTCTGCATTTCTTTCTGCTGTGTACTCTTTGCCTTTCATTAGCTGCTCAAGGATGAAGAGGGGTTTCTTTTTGTGATTTGTCACTCGCTTTCAGTCTTCCACCCCACCCTGACATATCCACTTGTCTCTCCTTTGTTGGTTTTTTTTCTGTTTTGTTTAATAGTCTGTCTTATTTTTGCATCTGTCTGCGTGTCCTTCTCTGTTCAGATATTTTGTCGTTTTCTTTTTCTTCTCTTTGCCTCTGTTCCAGATGGATCGGGATACGATTCTCCGGAGCCGTTCCTGACTGACGGAGGTCCGGGCTCCGGCGCAGGCTGGGCGGTTCTGTTAGCGGCTCTGGCCCCGCTCGTCCTGGGACCCGTCTTCAGGCTGTGACTACCCCACCCCCGTCTCCCTCCTCTTCCCGGAGCGCCCATCCTGGGATGATGGGCTGGGCTGGCTGTCCCTCTAAATCCACCACCCCTCAGGGAAGCCCTTTGTCCTCCACTCTCCTTCTTCTTCCCACCTCCACCTGCAGTATGACCACCAACCACCCTCCACTGCCAGCCCCCTTTTATGGCGCCCAGCCACAGACACCCTTTCCTGGATTACCTGCAATGTTGTTGGTATTTTTTGTTGTTTTTTTTTTTAAAGCAGTCTGGGAAGCTACCCTTCCTTCTCTTATCCCTGAATCCTCCGTGGAACAGCACCTTTTAGCTGAAAACACAAGAGAAATGTCTCAGCACTCATATCAGGGGGTCCTTTTTTGACTTTTGACTCTTGCCCACTGATGGGGTTAGATGTAGCCATGGCTATGATTAAACTTGTCATTCCAGTGCAGTCCCTATCCTCCGATCACGGCGGGGGGGTTGGGAAGTGAGAGGGGCATCGTAAGATAGGCCTGAATGCACAAAAATTGGTTTTTCGCTGCTTCCTCGATCTATGAATTGGAAGTGGCCAAGCTCGCATTGAAATTTGAATTCAATAGGACGTAGACCATCTCCAAAGTGCAATGAGGATAAGAGTAATTACGACGAGAGCAGGAGAAAAGTGACCTGGACTTTGCTGCGATGTGAAAAGAAAAGTGTGAAAGAATACAGCTGAGAAAAAAAAAAAAAACAATAAGGCAGAGTGGGAAATGTAACTTACTGCAGTGCCCAGAAAACTTATTTATACACCTTGAGCTTTTTACAATTTCGTAGTCTCCAACCTCAAGTTTTAGTGTATTTTCCTGACATTTTATATGATAGAGCAATGCAACATAGCACATAACTGTGACGTGGAAGTAAAAAACATATGGTTTTTGTTTTTTTATAAATAAAAATGTGAACATGTGGCAGGCGTATTCGTTCTCCCTCCTGTATTCCATCTTTCTCTTCAAGTCTTCTGGGGTTGTAGCTCTGCCAGCTTTGCACATCTCTACAACAGCTTGCCTCATTCTTAACTGTAAAATACCTGCAGTTCAATTAGATTGGATGAAGAGTCTGCAAACTTGAAATTTCAAGTCCTGACAGATTCTTAATTGCATTTAGGTCTAGAACTTTGACTGGGCCATTCTAACATGTGAAAGCTTTGATCTAAGCTCCACCATTGCACTCTCAAATGTTCTGCAGCTTTTTCTTGCATGTTAGCATAGTTGGACACTCATCTTTTGATAGATTTGGTTTCTTTCCATAATCGGATGATGGACTGAAAGAGCTCTGTGAGAAGAGAACTGAATTCTTATCGGCGCCGCACTCTTCACATTTTTATGAGCAAAAACAGTTGGAACAATTATACTACTCTGTGTTGCTCTAGCACATAAAACCCCAGTAAGACACATCGAATTTGATGTAATGTGACAAAATGTGAAAAAGTTCAAGTGGTATAAACACCTTTGACAAAACACTGCAAGCTGTGTGCGTTCGCTACGATTTTCCAGGAGCTCTGACTTTGCATTTTGGCGACAAGTATAACCATAGCCTGTTTTAACGGGGCGGGGGATTGGGTGGGATGTCATGGGTGGGTTTGGTGGGATGTAGATTTTCAGGTGGGCTGTGTTTTGTCTTTTATGTGTTTCTAAACAAAGCATTTATCACGGCCTGGCCTGCACAGGCGTATCCAGCACTAGCTAATGTTGTCTGGGTCGGGTGACTTTTGGAACCAGGACTTTCTCTTGTATGAATGTACCACTGGCCACCCACCTCTTTGTTGTTTTCTTTGTGTTTTTTCGTTTTCTCCGTATTGTCATGACTGTGGTCACTTACAGTACCTTCTCTCGGATTGGCAGGATTTATCAATGGCTCTGAGATTCGACGAGAAGGCGGGGGTGAAGGGTGGGAGGGCAGGTGAGAAAAGGAGGCGACACTCAAGTTGCATGACCACTGTGAAACCTTCAGATCAAACTTGTTTCTATTGATATATTTTTTCATGGTGAGAAAAAACAAAATCAGAAAACATCCCGCTTCAACTCTTTTGCTCTCCCTGAGACTTTTTCAGACATCAAAGGCGGGGTGGGTGGGGGTAATATTCAGACTCCTTCCTCACATAGTTTCTCCTGTCTGGGCTCTCAGTCGTTGATGGATTAGCTTGGGCTGGAAAGATAAATGGACCCGCAGGGCGAAACTGACTGGAAATCGGCCCCCGAAGCCCAACTTGGATCACAACGGACGTAAACAAGGACTGAAGCTGATCCCAGGTCCGGGGGGTTAAACCAATAAGGGAAGCACATAGACTGTGGCAAATCAGGCGAGGTGTGTGAGCGAGCTGTGTGTGAGGTAGCATCACAAAAACACACATATGCACACCCCGACATACACACACACACACACAAACACTTATAGAGACAGTGAAAGCCCGCACGGACAAGAGCGAGCAGTCAAAGAAAGAGTGTGTTTGATGGGACTCAAGCATAAAGAGTAAGCACTGTGAACACATGCACGCACACACACACATGTAACAATCCATAAACAGATAACCACACTTGCCAGCATACATGCAAAAAAAAAGAGTGCAGTTGTAGACATTTACAAAGACATGCAAACGTGTACAAAACACAAACAAGGGGAAATGCTTGTTCCCCTACTCCATCTTATTTTTGTAGCATTTAAAATCACTGTTAATTACTCCTTGGTGGAATGCAGTGATGGGGTTATCGCCTCAGAAGGATTACAACAACAACAACAACAACAAAATGTGTCTTCTCTTCTTCTGTTCCACTGATGCTGTCCCTCTATCGTTTCTTCTTTTTCTCCGCCGGTTCGTGATCCACGGTTGGTAGAGGCTCCAGGTCTGAGCGTCATGTATGAGTTTGTCTCCTTTTCTGTTCGTGGTGTTTTTAGGGTGGGCCTTCGCCGCCGGGGTCGCTCAGTTGGGACGGTGGCGTACGCAGAGGTCGGCTCGGGGAGAGAAACACACAAATAAAGATTGTCTTTTGTCTACTCGAAAACAACCCGCCTGAGTGGAATTTCTTCAGTGGAAATGTGAATTCATTCTCGTTTTATGCATTTCCCCCCCCCAACTCCCACGCCCCCTCCCAAAGGGCAGATGATTGTATTTATGTATTAGACTGCACCTGGGTCTTTATTTGCCCAGTCCATCTTTCTCTGACGTCAGTCTTGGAATGGAGATTATTGAGCTCTGCCAGTCAAAGCATGAAATTATTCAGAAGAAATCACCCTCTCTCATCTTCAGCTGTTTCCCCCTCAGGGAAGTGACAGCTAATCTGAACTGCTGACAACGTGGAGACAGAATAGCTTGATAGCCTTTCCTCTTGTGTTTCTATCAGATTTCCTGCATGGTGACTGACCAGCGATGGGAAGTAACAAAAGAGCATGTCTTCAAATGCTGTTCTGGGGTTTTAATTGTCTTGGATATTTCGATGGTCAGTTGCTTTCCACAGTATTACATTTTTGGAGGGATATATTGTGTCTTTTACTGCACTACATTGATTTTATAGTTAGAGTTAACAGGTTGCTTTGAAAATGTTCTGTATGAAATGATCAGATTTTTAAAAATACACCATTTAAATAATACTAAGTGGTTACCACAAGTAAACGGTGTCAAGTTTTCATTTCTCTGTGTTTCCGTTACTTCTTAATTTCTACAGGAGCCGGCCCCTGGTGTAAGCACACCCTGCAACAACTTCGCCGCTCCTGGTGGCCTGTGGGCTCCGGGGTCATCTGAGTTTAGACAGGACAGGTTTACAAAAACACCACTTGCTTACATTTCAGACTGGTTAGCAGTGTTAAGTTCCAGTTAATTCTCCACAGGTTTAGCCTTACAGTCATATTTTAATTTTATTAAAATGTTTCCTCTGACTGACAGGAAAATTAACTTTCTGAAGGGAACTACAGATTAGGGTGATGGCAAGGAGCCCTTCTAAAGACCTGGAGGTTATCACTGGAGATAAATCATCAAAATATCCAGGGAAACGTGGAAAAGCTGGTAATTATGAAAAGAGTTTAAATGCTGAAATGCTAGTAAGGATTTCCCCACTGATTACTGAGAAGAGTTTGAATGATTTTTTTATTGTTTTTAGCTAAAATGTAAATAAAAATATTATTCCTATCAGAAACAAAAGTCTTTGTTGAATGAAAAATCATTTTAAATCTAATTCTGCCAGTTCTGAGCTGCGTAATTCTGGGTTTAACTACAGGCCAGGGTTAAGAGCGGAAATGGCTTCAAAAAATCAAAAGTTTTTGCCAGACAGTTTTTCATCTTAAAGTCTTTTTTTACATTATAAAGTCAATGAGATGCCAGAGAACATGCTGGCGTGACTGTAATTTTTTCTGTTGTGTCATTGTAGGCATGAATTACAACAGCACTTACAAGGAGAAATTTCTCTTATTCTATCACAAAAACCTGAACGTTATCAAGCATCTGTTTAATTTGCAATAGTGGGGTATGTGTTGACTGTCTAATTCAAACTTGTAATATCTCATGGTAAGTTTAAGGCAAAGAAATTGTGATAGAGGTAAAATACAGAGCACAGATTTTTATTGAACTACCTAGACATCCAGGGAACTGGGCCAGAACTTTCAGGATGGAACAGGTAAATATATTGCCTATTTTGGGTCGAACAGGCTGTACTTTCTTGAAACCACTTTCACTCTGGCTCTGACTGATGCCAAAGGTGTGGGGAGGCATGCAGAGAAAACAAACTAGCATAGTATATAGCGCAAAACATACTCCCTACATTCACATCTCCAAAGAGTCCTGGTGACTCTGTCGGGCCCGCTTTCTTGACAGGTTGGAAGATTTGTTCTAAGCTTTCATCTAATTCTCAGAAACAACTCTTATCTTATAAAGCAAACTTACATGAGGGTGGCAGCTAATCAGCAGCATTTTTTTTAATGAGAGCTGTATAATAATCACACAGTACTGAAAGTTAAGGTGACGTCTGAACTGAAAAGGAAATAAAATAGTTAACTTTAATGTCGTCCTGTTTTATCTCAACTAAAATAAAGACTAATGCAGCACCGAACGGCTTTCAAATAAGCAGTAGGGTTACACCACAATCTCAAGGTCATAGAAACACCAAAGTCTGAGAAACCAGTTTAGCCTATCTGTTTGAAAAAGAGAAAGATGCTTTATTTTGGTTGAATTATGAGTCTAAATTTGTCTAAATTAGTGGTTCTCAACCTCTTTAGCTGAGAAACCCATTTGAAAAAGCAACATTTTAAACATTTGCCTTCCCCAGATTACTATCATGATGTTTTCAAACACAATTTACCCCAAAATTATTTTAAACCCTGGTAGATTTGGAATAGAAGTATTTGACTGAGATGTTTTGTGTTTCTGACTTGAAGTAATGTTGACATTTCGTAATAGCCTAATTTTAGTCCGAGTTGTAATTAGGATTAGGAAGATGGCAAGGAGGTCTTTCCATCATAAATGGATATAATAAGTATTGCTATTAAAAAAGAATAATAGATCATTTTAAATTCTAGCTTTAATGTCCCAACACTATAAAACTGTAGCACATTTACTCAAGACTATCAGATTGTGACAATGCTATATTTCCTCATGAATACCAAAGAAAGCTTTTATATTTAGAAATGTATATTTTTAAGTCTTATTTCAATGATGATGTAATTAATTCTGCTCTGCTGTGGTCATTTTCCTGTGACTACTTCTGTCTCATGAAACTTCCTCTCATTATCCTTGACTCTCTAAAAGTTGATGTAATGGTGAGGATCGTACCTTAAACTGGGCCCCAAAGTGCAATTCTGCTACGGCTACATACAACCCTGGACCAGGCCTAAAAAAAGTTAACTATTGGATTTGCTAATAATCCATGCACATGTTCAAATGAGGACATGTTTCACAGCTCACTTAGCTCTAAAGAAGAATGTTTGCACTAGGAGTTTTCTTTAAGCTTTTCAGGCTTTTTTTCCCCTCACACTGTTTCTTGGATCGACTTTTGTTCTTCAGCATTTCTTTCCACCGTCGTTGCGCTTGGTTGATCTTCTGAGCACTCTGGATTTTTTTCAGCGAGGCTGGAGAACCGGATCTGCGGGGAGCCTCTGTAGTTCACTTAGACTGTGTGCCCCACGTGGAGCGGCTGATTCCTCCCACAGCAGGTTAGGGGTTTGATACCAGCCTCAGCCATTTACTGCAAGTCACCTCTTCCCTTTTCACTAGATTTATCAAATAAGAGCTGCGGAAAACAACAAATATATAACAGGGATCTAGTTGGATGACTTTGTTCAGCTGAACTAAACCTATAGGGAACGATGACCTGTACTGTTTGATGTTACGCAGTGTGTACCTGTTGGGCACTCAAAGAAAAGCCCAAGCGTCATATTTACAGATGAGGAGGAAAATGCCTGAGCGGGGTCTTGCAAAGTTCATAATATGATTTCATTATAGTTGCAGCAAGACTCATAAAAATTAAACAACTTGAGGCCCAAGAGTCTCTGTGTGTTCACCTCACAGTGACTGGTACATAAACAGACTATTTTGATTTTTGTGAACAAGATTTCTTCAGATGACCCCGTAGAAAATGTTCTGCAAAAGTGTTCACCTCCCTTGATTTTTATTTTATTTTTTTATGTTTTGTCATGTTACAACCATAAACCATTTAGTTTGTTTTATTGGGGTTTTCTTTGATTGAGCGATACAAAGAAGAGGAATTAGTGTAAGGAAAAGATACAGATTTATCTTTTTTTGCTAGCAAAAATAAATATGAAGTGTTTGCTATATGGCCATCACAAAAGGCAACAATGTGAAAAAGCTTAACGTGTTTAGTTACTTTGCAAGGGACATTTATATGATTACATAATAGTTCCAGTGAAATTTACAAATATGAAAACAACTTCAACCTTTTGGTTCTCTGTGTGTTCAGCTCAAAATGATTGGTGCCCAAACACAGAGATATTTTGGGTCATGTGTTTATGACTTGGGTGCAGCGGGTGGAATTGCACAATTTGCAGCGTCCAACATTCTCAGCAGAAAAACCTCTTTACTTGTATCCTTTCATTGAATCCGCCTAGTAAAACTGGTTTGGTCTGTATAATTTCGTAACATCCTGGTTCCTTCACAAGGAGGATTTACCAATACAACCCTAAACTCCTCAGAGTATAGCGTTGTATTGATGTGGAGCTCTGATAAATTTAGAAAGGCTTTCATGCAACAGTTTACCTTAAAGTTGAACAAACTTTTTGTTTTGCACTCCTTTGATAGCTTCCAAACCTATGTTAAAATAAAAATGCGTTTGATAAAACAGATTCCAATGTAATCTACCAATTAGAGGACAAATGAGAGATGGTTTGAAACCAGAAGCATGTTGCCACAGACTATTTCGCCAAGTCTGTGGAAATACACTGTAGACAGCCTGTCTCACCACAGATCAAAAATCTAGATCTGATGTCAGAACGCAAAACAACAACATCGCTCAACTCGGATTTTGCTCCGCCAGCAGGCGTTGTACGGTGGAGTGAAAGTCTACTCGTCTTCTTGCATGTGCTACCGTAAATATTGAAAAACCTTATGTTAAAAATCATTTTCTTTGACAGCCTAATATTTCACATTCAAACTGCAACTTGAAAAACTCGGCTTCCCTTTGGTCTTCCAGCAACCCGTCCAGCTAAGTGCGGGTGCAATCTGGAGATGTGAGCGCAATTCCCCAATGGGGAGTCAAAGACCATGCACAGACTATCTGAACACCATGGTCTTTACCCTTCATAAAGGGGATCTCATTAAAATAAAATGAGATTATTTTATTATCAAAACAAAGACCAACAATAATGAGGATCATTCTTCAGCAGTAGCACTTTGAACCTCACTTCCCTCATTTTTTTGCCTGACAGAACAATGACCTTATTGGTGTAGATTTCAAACATGCTGAAATTTTTAAACTTTCACTTGAAGATCTCCTTGCCTTCTTAGCTCAGCAGGCTTTCATCAATCCAGACGTTACCAGAGCGACACAATCATCTCTTTTCCACCAGCGGACCTACTGCTAGCGTAAAACATTCAGCAGCTTCGCTTCAAAAGCGTTATTTGAAACCACTGACTTGTCAGTTTTGGCAGCATGATGCACAAAAAAATATAAGATGCATTGTTTGGAGGGAAAAGCGAGGTGCATGAATAATAGATCAGCCTTAGCTTGCCATGTTTGGGCCTCGAAAAGCAGGCTAATGGCTATTGATGTCTCCAGTTTCAAACAAATTGCCTCATATGAGAGCTCAATTCAAATGGAAAAAAAAGAGAGTACTCTGGTGAGGAGGAGAGTAGGGAATGAAATTATCTCCTCATATTGAGATGCACGCTTGGTCAGCCAATTCTTTGTCCTGACAAGTATCAGGTACAGGCGGAATTAGCCCAATGTAAAATTAAGCTCGATCAAGCAAGGCCTCGAAACATTTCCCACATTCCCATATCTCAACCCTTGTGAGAGGAAAGATGGATGAGCGACACAACTGGAGTGGAGCCAGAAATTACCAGATGTGCTGCTTGAAATCACGAGAACGAGCGCAGCACCGAGTCACTGTGTAAAACCGTAACCCCGTTACTCTCCTCCAGATCTAATTAACCACTTAATTATTTTGGCACATTTTTAGGCCGGAATACACATGGGGAAAAGAATCAGCAGGAAAAAAATAATAATAAAAAATTGGCCTGTGTGATGTTGGTTTTGGCGACGGCCAGAAAACAAGGCCAAGGGATCCAGATGGAAACCTCTCAAGATTCTTTTCCTGTCTCTTTTTCTCCATCCATCCCTTCATCTCTTGTTCTGCCGCTCTCCGTCTCTCCCTGACACATCATTAGGATGCAGACTAATCTATTCTCCGCTCACCCCTGTACCTTTGTCTCCTCATACTCGACTAACAGGCATGATTTAGAAATTATGGAATTAGGGCAGCACTCCCATTTCTATTAATGGGGAACGACGTGATGAAAGAGCTTGATCCTGAGCATGCAATTTTGCTAGACTCTAATGCACGTCCTCTGACTCTACATTTCTCTTCTTCTTCCACATTGTACGCATCTGCTGTGGAAGAGCACACGCATTACACCTTAGCTGTAATTATAGATGAAATACTAATTCTTAGCTCTTCAAGCACTGTTGGATGTGGCGTGAAATGATGGCAGCAGGAAAGTTAACTACGAAGCACTCACCCGTCCATAGACACACAGGCAAAAACACACGCAGAAGTCCAGATGGTCTCGGTGTTATTGCTGAATAATGCATGCTATGTAGACTCTATAAAAGTTACATGGGTGAAGAAAGCGAGTCATCATTCAGGCACTGTGGGCAGAATGGTGAGGGCAGCTTTGAAGGATAATTTGTCCAAACTTGAGACTGTAAATGGATTTTTTTTTTTTAACTCGTTAGTATTTAGCTGCATAGGTGGGAAAACATTTAGGTACAGTTACCGAGATAAAAACTCTTGGCTTTTAGTCATTGTCAGCGGATACACTGGCTGGCTGTCTGCCTATCTTTGCAGTCACCTTGAAAACGGTTTTTGTGGCTAAAAGCACAACAACGTTGGGAATTATACAGCAGATTCAGAACTGGAGGCTTGGGTTTCAAAGCACCGCTCAGAAGCACTACAGAATATATCTGGTGCTGTGTTTTCATGTAAAATACCCAAAGGAGGAGAAGAGGAGAGGAGTGGAGGGGGGCTGGGGCAGGTCCGGGTGAAGGGTAAATGCTGCACTCATGTGGGGAAACTGAGGAGTGCCTCTTTATTTATATTTTCTACCCTCTGGACTGCGTCTTATGACAGGACATCCTTGCTCTTCTGTGCTGCGTTCATGTGCCTATTGTATACGCAGTAACTCTAACTATTACAAATAAAAGTACAAACTTAACGTAGTTTTCGGCATATTTAAGTAAGCTTGTAACTTTAAGTTTCGCAATTAATAATGAGCAACTAACTAAGCAATAGCTGGAAAAAAATAGCTAAGACAAACAAGTTGCATATGACTAACATGGCAAGGAGTGGGAAATGTAAAGTTAAATAAAACTAATAAAGCAAATATATGCCTACTTTTAGTGTTTTTTTCAAAGTATTTTTTAATTGAGAACTAATGCCACAAAAATGTGTGCCACTGCAAACTTACGTGTTGAATGAGTGGTGGTATTTCCGACGACACGCCAAGGCCTCACCTACCACTTTCGTTTAGACGGCGGAGTCAGTGGAGGAATCCAGGAGTGACCAGCGCCAAGTTTACATACTTTGAAGAAGGAGGAGTTTCACCTCAACTGGTTACCAGTAAGTCTAATCTGTCTCGTTAAATACCTGGTCATTTTTTCCTCCAAGCGTAGTTTGAGCGGCGTCGTTAAGTTAGCAAGAAAGCGGAACTAGCCAGCTAGCTGGAGTTAGCTAGGTTGACGAGTTGCCCCGCTCCGTTTCCTTTTCCTAACCAGGATACATGAGAACAACCGCAACATTTTCTAAACATGTAAGAAAATTTTGACACTTTTTCCCCTCTCTCTTCCCAGAAGTATTTTTAGTGTCTTTTAAAAGTTTGTTTTATGGACTTACGTGTTCAACTTTTCTTTGTGTTGGGTGTGTTTTTGACTTTCCTGGTTCACAGCAGTTGGGTTAATATTTCTCGCACAGCCAAACGGCACCTGTTTCTCTTGTGATCGATACGTGACTGAAGTGTTATCAGGTGCGTTGGTGGCGCATTGCCTCAATTTAAGCGTGGTAGTGGAGCTAAATAACCAGCCTTATTTCAACTATAAAGCTTGTTTACCTGTGTGTGGGGGGGGACATAGCCAGGGCCCTAAATGTGTCATCTGTAAACTGGAAAGTGAAAGACTTTTCAGCATGATGTCATAGGTCAACTTGTTGAGGCTCCTGACAAACCTTACTTTTGCTAAATTGTTTATTCTTTCAACAAATGGACACAGTGAGAGTATATAAAAAAACAACTTTGTACAGAGTTGTTACCTCAACGTGACTGGGATAAAAAAAGACGTAACTTTGTTCATCAGTAAGATCTGGAGGAACAAGTTTGGGCTGAAGAACAAGAAAAGCCTCTGCCTGTTCAGGCTATTGTTTTTAATCCACTTTTTGTTGGTGCCGTGAAGACCTACAACATGAGTGGGTATGTCCTTAAGGCTTGTTAAATCTTTCCTCGTGTGTCTGCTAGTTTATTAAATTAGGCTGATAACAAAAATAATTAAAATCTGTCTTGTAACCTCTTATTTGAGACTTGTGGTTTTGGATTATGGGGAGAAAAATAAAAACACACCAACGCTTAATTCAGTCATTATCAAAGTAATCATTATCTAAATACAATTGGCAATTGTTTTTCGGAACATATTGTACTTAAAGAATAAACTAGAGCATAGTTACAGAAATGTATATATATATTTTTTGTCCGTTACTCTGTTTCTTGTGTTTGGAACTGAAGTTATTGTAATGAAGATTTGATTAGTTGGTCTGGTTTCACCTCAAAAATTAGAAATGCTTCGAATCATGTAGTTGTTTTTATTTAAAACTGAAAGACAACAACTACTCCCACTGCTGCTGACTTATATTAATTATTGTAGTTGTGTTTATTATTTATATTGTTTATTTATTGTTATTCTGATTTGCTACATGTACTTAAGCAAAAATATAGAATAAACTGCTAGATTTAGTTTTAAAGTAAAAGGCGTCATTGGGCAGAATATTCACATTTTTTGTTATTGATCCTTATAGGGTAACAGGTGTGTAACTGGATATTATTCTAGCTTTGTTTTCTGGATGCCAGCCTGCAGTTGGCTGCTTGACAGAACTCTGAGCTCATAGCTTGCCAACTAAATTGGTGTTATTTTACTAAGCGCGATGGGAGGTGGCCCTGTAATCTCCACAGCATTACTGTCCACGTTTTTTCTCCTCCATAAACTTTTCCAAACAGCCATATTTGCAAGTCTGAAGGCAAAACTGAGCCTTCGGACTGAAACCGTTGTTGACTTCTGGTGATTGGAAACCCACTAATCAACCTTACATTTCTGTGATTGTGTATTGTGAGTTTATTTTGTCACTGTAAAGCTCCATATAAACACAGATTATCTCCCCAATGATTATTAAAATCCTTTCTCCTGACTTGTATAAAATCAGCTGAGCAAAACCATCTAAATGTCTCATTTTAAATTCTTGGCATTATTAAATCAATGACGAAAGAGTGAAGACAAGTGACGCTAACATGATCTGAAACTGATGGATTAATAAATTGTTGGTCAGACTTAGTTTTATGTCATTAAGTCACCAGCAGAAATGATCCTGACAGTCCTATCGGCATGTTCAATTTCTCGTGTTGCTCCTGATAAATCCGCCTTCAGTGCTATAGATGTAAACTTCTGTCCGTGTCATACCGAGTGTAATGATCTGTCAGAAAAAAGCTGTTGAGTTTCTGTGAAACATGTGCTCTCTGGTCCAAGAAAAAGGAAAATAAGAGATAAATGTAGAGTCAACAACGTTAAATCATTGAGTCGGCTGCCAAGCAGACTACCCATTTTTCCACCTTAGTTTTTTTTTTTTTTTCCCCTGCTGTAGGTTTGACAGGAGATCTGAAGTCCGGGGGCTATTTGCAAAACAGGAAAATGTCATTTGAACCTGTAAAGGAAAAAGCGCTGACAAAAGCGGAAGAAACGCAGAAATGAATAAAGCAGTACTTCCTTTATGTTATCTAAAAGGTCAAATTGAGAGGAAAAAAAACCCTGAATTTGCGTATGCGTTTATGATTAACTGGTTCTCGGCCCTGAACAAAACAATCTGTGATGAATCTTAGCCTGTCATGAGCTGATTCTCATGTCATCGTTGTGTTGAGGCTGGTGTTGCGTCAGTCATTCTAATGTCTTCTGTCCCACTTAAATAGTCTCTTCCTAGTGGTTGCATCATAACACGGAACAAACAGAACCATTAAGCATTGCCTCAAAATCCCAATGACACCAAACCCTTCACACCCGTCGGTTTCTGAATTAGGAAAACCACCCAGACAGCTAAACCGTGTTTGCCGCAGCATGCCTTGCAGGTAGTGAAGTAATCATTTGATACTCATTACCATTTACTTCCTGACTAAAATCCTCTTTTTTTTTTTTCTTTCTTTTTTTCTTTTAGCAGTAATTACAAAAAAGTTCATTCATAGCGAAACAAATTGATCAACTCAGCAGTTGTAGCTTCCTGATGACACACGCTCAAGTGTCTGTTGAGTCAGGATCGTGACGTCGGATTGGTGATCTGAACACAGAGCCCGCACTGAGCCGCCTAACATGAAGTTATTGTGTTCTCGTATGATCAGCGGGCAGAAGTTGCTAAACTGTTGCTGTGGGTGTTGGGCTTTAATAGTTTGAGACATTGTCTAATTCTCAAGCACTGGTAAAGGAACCGGAGTTGCACCTTATTTGCATTTTAATGTCGCCATATATAACCCTGTTGTTTTAAAGTGATCTAGTATGCAAATGCTTTGTCACAATAAAAATTAATGAACACAGTGTTAAAGCACCACAGCTGTTGCATGAAGTGAGTGATACTGAGAGCATGTCGTCTCTCATCTTAAAGGTACAGTTTCAGCTCTGGTTTTAATGACAAACAGCTTTTCATTTGTAGGCTGTCGTAATGTTTCATTTGTTAATTTTTACTGCGCTTTGCAGGGGATTCTAAATCGTGGAGTAGGTCTTAAATTTGAGTGTTACTAATTTATGTTGCAGAAAATGCAATGCAGGATTTATAAAACGGACTATATTTGGGTGAATCTGTGTTTCACAGAAGCAGCATGCTTCTTAGTTCCTGTTACACGAAGCTGCACATGCTGGATGTAAAAGGAAATGAATATAATAGTCTCAGATAGGTAAATAAAATGATGCTCGAACAAGACAAATAAGGGATGAGGAAAATTAGAATGGAGTTAAAACGAAGCTAAAAAGAGCTGAAATCATGAATAATTAAATCGGTACAAGTCACATTGAGAGACACCACAACAATGGCTGTGTTTACATACACAATAATATTCTGACTATTGATCTTCTTCAAAAGAAATATTCAGATTATTCTCTTTTTATGAGTTTCATGTAGTTTGTTTTGTTTATGTTCCTAATTACTTATTAGAATATGATCACATTGCATTTATGTCCCCTTTAAAGTGCTGCTGTTTGGAGTCGTGCGAAGCTTCATTCAAATGTCCTTTAACATTCAAAGCTTTGATTGTGCTTCTCACCCACCAGCAAAGTTGGCCTCCTTCACAGCTGCTGTTTTAGTCTGATGAAGATGTAAACAAGTCTGCATACCAGACGTTTGAGTGACATGACGCCAGAAAGAGGAGAAGAAGCTTGATTAAAGTTTAGCTCAGAGAGACTCACAAAGTTAAAAAAAAAAAAAGCCAATTATTTTGTTTGTCGTTTTATTTACAGAGATTCACCAGTCAATCAGAACCATTCAGTTTTTCCTTGATCAGTGATTACCAGTCAAATACAGCATTTAACTTGGTGTATTTTATATGGAATTAGATAGTTTTTAAAAATCACAATGGTTAAGGAAGTACATTCTGATGCATACATTTGAATGTTCTCATAGTTCCTCAATGCATAAATTTGGATGATCTAGTTCCTCTTTTTTTTTTATCCTCCTCTATCGAAGAACCTGGATTTATATTTTAGACGCGTAAGAAAATAAGATCATCAGTCTGCAAAGTGTCAATCTTATCTACATTTAATCTTGTGCGTGCCAGCTAATCAAACATTACTAGATCAATATATCAAATCCTAAGTAACAGAATGAGTGTGCTGAATTTAGCAAAGGACTGCTTGTAATATTTGGTAGGGCTGCATGTTGATAATATAGTTGGCCTATTGGATGGACTGTAATTACCCATAATACCCAAAGCTGATGCGTGTTTTTACCAGCAGAGATAGCAAATCTTAAGGGAAGTGATGGGGATGTTATGTAATAGTAAAGAAGGAAGACAGTCAGAAAAATGTGAGTTAACGGTAATCAGTATACTCATAAGTTTAGTAAATAAAATCTTTCCAGTTCCCAGCACTCAGTCTCAAGGTTTATTTTTTATTTACAGCTTTCAAGTCCTTCGCAGCATACATTATTCGGCTAACTACCCTGCATCTAAAATGCACTCTGTGTATTTCTAATCCAGAATGCGTTGAGCCTCCTACTGCTTCTTAAGAGGCAAACCTTGCTTTGTTTAAGTTTTGCATTTTTCTTTCCCTCTCAAATATGAACTGAGTCAGCACTAAACATGCTACGATTCATTACCTTTGTCTAAAATCTAAGTAATCTAATTTGTCTTCCATATTTCAGGTACGTTGTTTAGCAGCACAGAGTGTGACTTGTGCTTTTACGTCACAGGCGAGCTTTAACTCGCATATTTCTATCATATCGGTGTAAATCTGATGAGTTTTCAATCAGAATAAAACTATCTCCCCCTGTTCAAGCTGCTTCATTTATTCAGCTGTCAAGTAATCAATTTAACATGAGACGAGATGGATAAGTGAACCTTGCATTTCCAGATTTCTACCCTGTAAGTGTTTGGAGCTCTTATCTCCTTAATAATTAATAGATGCATTAAAAAGTGAGACCTCAGTCGATAAACCATCCCGGCTATCCACTGGCAGATATTGGTGTACAGCATATATAAATATATATATTTGTGTAAGCATGTATGTTAGCTGATATGTTGCAGGATGTTGTTAAGTCACGGAGGTCATGTGGACTTTAGGTCATTTAAACTTCTTTAATTGCGTTTCTATCTTCCCACAAAATACTGTCACTAGAGGAGTATCATGCTTGTTTTTATTTATACATCTTTATTATAAAACATTTTTTTTGTACATGCACTGCTCACTCCCTAAAATATAAAAGCAGAGACTAGTGAGAGTATGAGACTCTGTGGTTTCAGGGTAAAGGCTTAGAAATGTAAAATATTATTAGCTTCATTAAAAAAAGAAACAAGGCAAAAAGCAATCATTATTCCTACTAAGGTAGAATAATTTACAACATATTCAATTAAAAAAAAGTTTATTGTATTTCTGTTTTGGGTTCTGAGAAAACATAGACTCCAAGTTAGAGATAAAACAAAAAGTTTTACCTTTAAAACATTTATTTGTGGGCCAAATATACTACAGGCAAGGAGAACCTGAATGCATCAGTCTTGCATAATAAGCAAACATTCATTGCAGTCCAGGCAGTTCTTTTCAATACGATTATGTGAACGATATCGAGATAATGATCAATAAGCAACATATTGTCCAGTTCTAGTTATTATTCTTGTTAAAATAGTATAGAATAATAACTGTTAAAGGTTAAACAATTTGAACTGAAATATGGATTTCGATTATGCTACATTCTTTGAACAAAAACATCAAAGTATGCTTTAAGTAGCTTTGAAGTTCTCATTGTTTTTTTTAACAATATTGCTCCTTATAGAATAAAACAATGGGGAAATGAGTTGCTCCTCTACCACCAATGTTTCAACATTTGAAATTTTCTCCAAATATCTCAAATAAAGCACTTGAATATTTTTTGCATTATAGCTTAATCGAACATTTTAGTGATGTTGTAACCTTTAAACTATTGGTTGATGCTAGTATGCCTGTGAGAGTTGCACCTATATGTTACTCCTTTTCACTCAAATTTTTTCCTTTAAATATAATATTGTTCTATGTATTTAACATGTGGTGAATTGAATCGACTATATGCATGTTTGCTGTCGTAGGTGCTTTGCTCTCTGTACACTCCTCATTCTCAGGTTCAGGGTCATGTGAGTCTTATCAAAGTCGAAGTTGACGGTAACTATTTACTCACTTGCGATCCTCCCTCTTCAGGCCGCAGAATATTGAGCTCGGAGCCACAGGCAGAGCCGCTAAGCAGGACAGCACCAACATGGATGAGATGAGCGTGGAACAAATGGCTGTCAAAGCCAACCATCTGACTGATGAGGTACTGAATCCTGTTCTTTCCCTGTTTCTCTCTCTTGGTAAATGTTACATTTTTTGGTGAATGAAATGAAACCTAGAATGTTTTGGATGCTCACACCGAAGGCTTTTAGTTGCTTAGTCTATTCACTTCAACATTGAGTTGAATACATGGATACCACTTACAGTTCAATTGTGTGAACTTTTAGTAAACAATTGCTACGCTAGCATTGCAAGAAAGTGAAAATGTCAGTCAGATTTTGAACAGATACTTCATTGTAGGAGCCAAACAAATTTACTTCCACATGGGAATGATTGAAAACTGACTCAGCTGGAAAATATGAATATGTAAAGCAGAAGGAGTTATTCTTGTGAAGTACTTGTGTAAACATAGGAAGCAGTGGTTCCAAGTAAAGGCTAAACAGTCCACCACCTACATCACTAAAGCTAAGCATTGATGAAAAGTCATTTGTTAAATGGATCCAAAACCACATCTAGTTACCTGTAGTAAAAGCAAAGAAAGATGTGGTCTAAATGTGCACATTATTACAATTTAAATGTGGTTATTGTTTGGAGGGGGGGTCAAAACAACTTATATTATGGAACAATATTTTTAGCCCTTTGTTGCATAACATGACAAGGGAAAAAACTATTCTTAATCTCTTCATAAAAAGCATGGAAGGTGTGAGGTTTTGGTTCCTGGTTTAGTCTGGTAGCTTCCTGACCTGTCGGTGTTTTTCACAGGTTGACTTTCATTTCAATCTGCTTCATTACTATGAAGTTGATAGTTTAACTAGCACTGGACATCGTATAACCAAACTGATGAAATAAATACTCAGCTGTAATGTGTATTGGTTCTAAACTTCTCTTGTTTGTCTCAGCTGTGTTTTTCTGCTTTCTGTGTTTGAACTAAACCTTCAATTTTCTTTCTACGCTTCTTCTTCTTGTTTTTTCTTCTTCTTCTTCCTTGTGCTGCTGCCTGGTTGATAAAGGAGGCGTGTGGGCATGGAAATGTCCTGCTGCTAATTCTGCTAACCACCCTGGCTTTGGGTAACTGGCCAAACCTTAAACACTCAACGCATGACTGACTGTGTATCAGGACATTATAATTTATCGTTTATAATGCAGTATTTAGGAATAAAATATACAGTGCCCCGCATAAATGTTATATACCTTGAGCTGTTGTTAATTTATTGCACTAAGATCATGACAAATTTAAATAGCAAATAATTGTGAAATATTTGGAAAAGTCTGGCTTTTTGTTGTTTTTTTTTGGGTTTTTTTACTAAAAAGCATAGCATGCATTTGAATTTAACCCCTTCACTGCAATACACAATAAATAAAACCTTTGGTTTTCAGAAATGTGCTAGTTGGTAAATAAAGTACATTTGTGTTGTTTGTTCTCAGCAGAAATTCTGTGAAGATATCAAAGGTTTGTTAGAGAAGACTAGTGAATAAAAAGAATCATGACAACCAAAAGATACAGCAGATAATTGAGGGAAAAAGTTGCGGAGATGTTGACAGCAGGTTGACGTTATGAAGCAATATCTTAACCATTTGTTGCAGACGGTTCAGTCAGGTGTCCAGAATTGGGATGGCAAACCTTGTGAGACATGGTCAGTAAAGATTATAAAGGATGGGCAAGAAGAGCTTTAGTCAGAAGAACAGAAAATTACTTTTCACGTAACCCTTAACTCACAATCTCTACAATAAAACCTGGTTATTGCAGCATAATGCTGCGGGGAGGCTTTTCTTCTTCATGGACAGGGAATCTACTCTGAAAGGCAGCAGCTGTCAATAGATCGGAGTGTATTTGTTAGAATGGGTTCATCTAAGTCCAGATCCAAATCCTTTTGAAAATTTCTGGGAAAGCAGAATATTGATGTTTACTTACGGCACCCATCTAATCTTAGGGAGTTTGAGCTATTTTGCAAAAAGGGCAAAATTTTCAAAGAAAATCTAAACATACAAAACTGACAGAGACATACAAGTAGATTTGCATCGAAATACAAATACATATCAACGTTTAAAAACAATTTTTGTTTTTCTTTTGCAAAACATCAAGAAAAACAGACTTTTTTTTTTTTTTTTTTTTTTTAATTTCTAATTTGCTGCCTGTGGTTGATAAACCACGTTTTGTGTTGGTTTGTCGAGAATAAAAATAAAAAAAAAACAACATGTATAAAAGAATAAGCTCAAGATGTATAAATACATTTTAAGGCACATTTGAAAGGTTATTTAACCTTAATAGTGCAGCTTTTTAAATTTTTTGTCAAATGTAATTTGATGCATTGTAATCCTGGCACATTACAGCCATGCTGTGTGCTTTTTTGTGTAGACGTGTTACTGGTAGATGTGCTTGTGAGAAGTTTTCATTGTAGCCATTTGCCATCTCATCTAGGGTAAATATATTTTCCCATTAAAGCTTTCCGGCATAAGTGCCCTAAGCTAAGCTGTTCTATATCTAAGATTTGGGACGTCACAACAATCTGGCAACTTTTGGCAGCGATTTTAGGCTTAACTGGCCAAGTGGAAGGATTGCAGAAGCAATAATGTAATGTTCATCCGAGCAAGGGACGTTCTGGCTAAGTCAACAGAAACCTGGCTGAGCTCGACACGTCCCGTTAGCCAATTTGTGTTTGTCTGTTTCTCAACTCGCCGATGAATGTACTCGGAGCAAACACAACGGAGAAAATGAGGAATCTGTTCTCGACTCTTTTGTTAACTAAGATTTAGTGATGGCAACTGTGCAGTCTTGTGCTAAGCCGCTGCAGTTCCTGGGATTCTGTGCAGCATTTCCTATTAATAGATGCACGAAGGGCGTCGCTCTACCTGAACCGACTGCATTCCCTTCCACTGTCACTTCTTGCCTCTTGTGTTTTCGTCTATTTGCTTTTGTGTGAGTTTTACCTGATCAGTGACTCCAACCTATTATATGGCTGTTTGGAGAGAAAATAAAAAACCAATTTGTTTTAGATTCAATAAGAAGTCTATATGATTCATTCTTCAAAAACAGAAAAATGGTAAATGTCGTATTAATCAACCAGTTGGTGTTGTGGTGTCATTTCTGTGCCCTCCTCCATCAGCCTCCTATGAAAATCTGGTTGATCACAACAAGTTTCTATCTCTGGAGTTTGTTGGCAATGAAATTCAGAAATCACTGCCAATGTTTATTAGTTCAGACCACAGGGGGGGCAATTTTAGTCTTCAGGGGCTGGTATTCTGAGTGTAATCCACAATAATTAGCAAAGATCCTCCTGAGCCTGCCAACTGGAATAACTGGAAAAGGAAAATCATGTTAAAATTAGAGTATTTCAGCTTCCAACGTTGTGTGTGTGGCTCCAAATATAAGAGAGATTGCAAAATTCTGGGAAGAGAAAAAAAAAGTCAAATCGAGTACTTCAAAGTAGATTGAGTATTTTCTTAATATGGAGATATTTTTTGAGGATATTTTGGTAACTCTTTATTTGATGTGGTGTGCATAAGACTGACATGTCACTGTCATAACACCTGTTATGAACATGAAGGAGTTTTTATGAATGTCTGACTGTTGTCATGAAGTGTCATCCAGTAAATAATGACACTTTTAATGCAAAGTTGCTTTAAAAGTTGCATTAAAAGTCCCAACTTTGTATGATTTTTGTAAACAATGACACTTTCTTCTTATTAACGTTAATGTCAGTCACTGAAGGAAACGCTTCAGTGACTGACAGTTAAGTTTCATAATATTGTCCTAAAAATGATCTTGACTATATTTTTCCCCTCCAGTCTCTGGAAAGCACAAGGAGGATGCTGCAGATGGCAGAGGAGGTGAGACTTTTGATGTTTTTATTCTTATTCTTTTGACGTTTCTAGTCGGGTCTTGTTTTATCTACCTGAAAGAAGTTGCTAAAAATGTTACATTTTGCTTAAAGGTGTTATTACACAAGTAAAGTAGAAAACTATGTGGAGAGGCAAAATCTGCCTTGTTGTTGAAACCTTTTTTCTTAAAATGCTGTGTCCTACTGCTTATTTTAAAACTTGTAATTTGATTTTTTTTTTTTTTTTTTCTAGCAAGGTCAACATTGTTTAATTTTTAACATGAGACTCTACCTTTTAATTATTTCTGCCTACACTCATGCGAGGATGCAATCTTTAATTTTTCTTTGTATTTCTTTTCCAGAGCCAACAGACAGGAGTCAAAACCATGGAGATGCTTGACCACCAAGCAGGTGAGCTCACAGCATCAACTTTTCATCACTGTTAAAGAGAACAAGGTATTCTGTGATTTATAATTGACACATTTTTCCTCCTGAGGCAATAAGAGTAATAAATGTTGGAATAGAACCTATAAGGATGTGGTTATTTTTTTTTTAAAAGTGAGTGATGTTCAAACGTTTTATGTTTTTTTTTTTTTTTTTTTTTTTTTTTTTTTTGTATGTGAGCACATAATGGCCGAGTAAAATGTTCCATATTTTCTAATTTACAGTTGATTTGTACCAGACACTTCTCAAACAGGAGGAACGATAATACAACATCCAATTTCAGTAGCTTTAAAAAACAAGAAGTAGATGTAAAAGAAATTAAACATTATATTCTCTAATCTATACACAACCCCTGTTGATATTTAGCTAAATGTCCCTTAGCAAGTTTCAGACATATTCAACTCCAAAGCAGTTGGCGAGATCCAGGTAGGAATCCTGCTGAATATTTGACCCCTTGCCTGGTCAGAGATGAGTTGCGTAAATAGTTTTCAACAGGTTTGAGGTCAGGGGCCTTTCAACTAAATGTGATCTTGTTCTCCTTTTATCACTCAAAAACCAGGTTTGATGGGATTGTTGTTCTGTTGGAACAACCATTAAGTTGTTAAATTAGATTTTAGAAGCTGCAAAGTGCTCCTCTTTTTTTTTTTTTTTTTCATTATTCTAGTACAACTGGGACCTAAACAGTTTCTCAGCCTGACCCTGCCTCCATGACGCTTCACAGTTGTTATACTGCTCTTGGATTTAAAAGCTTCACTTGGACTTCTCCAGACATTTTTCTCTGTCATTTCGCCCTAACAGATCAGTCTTTGCATCATAAAACGTTTCTCCGTTTGTCCACTCGGGCAGCAGCAAACGGGAATTCTAACAATCTTAAATAAACTCTTACATTTCTGTGAAAACGGTCAAATATTCACATCAGAAAATTTGCATTAGCATGGAAAATGCACACCCATAACACTTGTAATATATTGGACAACAATAATTGCACTTAAAAAAAACCTCACATAACTATTGCACAAGCTGAAATTGCGATGACGACATTTTCACCATGCAGCCTTAAAAGTGGAGCAGAAGGCGACAGGAGTGTGTGTTTCCTCTGCAACGACATGTAAACACACCGTACAGGGAGTGTGTGTTTGTGTTTGATTCTGTATGCATTCCTTTTCAACCACAATATCCCAAAAAAATTGTACACCGAAGTCTTGTTTTGGAAATTCACCCCACCCCTTTTACATGATGAATATTTAAAAGACCCAAAATGCTGATTCATATTCATAGCCAACTTCTAACTGGCTCTTTACGTTAAGTGTAGCTGTGCATTCATGCTAACTGCAGTCTTTCAGTTTTTTCCTCTTCCATCGTAAATAGATGTTTGTTTTTTTTTTGTTGTTGTTTTTTTTAACACGACGACATAAAGCGTTTATTTAAATGATTAAAATAACGTGTGGTTCTTATTTAGGTCAACTAAGGGATGTGGACCGAGGCATGGACCAGATCAACCAGGACATGAAGACGGCTGAGAAAAACCTGACGGACCTGTCCAGGTGCTGCGGCCTCTGCGTCTGCCCCTGCGACAGGTAGCCCGTCCGTTCCACCGCCGCTTCCTGTTCTCGCCTCGTCCTGCATGCCGCCGCCGCCGCCGATCTTCCTGCCGTTGCAATTATAATGTATCAAAAAGAGAGCCTGTAATTGCACTGCAAAGCTACAGAAGGCTTCAAAACGCAAATTGCTTCGGTATTTATGCAGCTTGAAACCCTTCTGTGCTGCTGGTTTGTTGATTTATTGCCGTTTTCTTTACCCATAAATGTTGTTGATGGCAGAGTACTGCTCAACATTTACCATGAATCTACTTGGCAAATGTGCATTTCTAATGACGTTAAAAGGCTGCATTCGATTCTAAACACGGGCAAAATCTTTCTGAAATGCTTTCGTTTTGGAAAAGAAGATACTTTGATTATCAAGACATCAGGTAGGGAATCTTTTACCGTCATGCTTCATTGATTAGCATCTGCAGTAACAATTGAACCAGCTAAGAAAGAGCTACTTAAGCGTTGCGTGTGCGTTTTACTGTAGCGCAGTGTAAATTTTCAACTGGATTTTTAATCTTTTTTTTGTCCCCAGGGTGTCATCCATCGAGAATGACTCTCGTTACAAACGCACGTGGGGCGAGGGCGAAGGTGACGGCAAAGGCTCCAATGTCGTCTCGAGGCAGCCTTCAGGCGTTCGCAATGGCCAGACCACCCAGACGAGCGCCGCGGCGCCGTCCGGCCCCTACATCAACAGGTAATGCGCCTCGTCTTTCCCGCCTTCGGGGATTCCTTATATCCAAATACAAACCGCGGCGTGTCGTTTTTCAGGGTAACTAACGACGCGCGGGAGGATGAAATGGAGGAGAACCTCCAGGCAGTCGGCGGCATCATTGGCAACCTGAAGGACATGGCTCTAAATATGGGCAACGAGATCGACCAGCAGAACGCTCACCTCGATCGCATCAACAACAAGGCGAGTCTGAGGCCGATTTTTCGTCTTGTTTATGCAAAATTCTGCCATTTTTGTAGTTGCTTTAGGCAGTCAGTTTGTGGTTTTAACAAACCTTTTTATTCTTTTCTTATCTAAAAAAGAAATGACAAATATTTTCAGAAAATGGCTTTTATTTCAATCCTCCCTTCTAGAAGTTGTATGATTGAGGCTTCAGGAAATTTTGTTTAATTTCAGTGTTGGCAGAATAGAAATGGAATTTTACTAAAAGAAAGTTTTAAAATTATAAGAAAAAAGTCGCTTTAATGAAAAAAAAAAATTTGTACAGTTAGAACATGGCCAGCTTTTCGTTTTTTTTTGCCGTTTCTACTACTGAAAATAATTTGATGGTCATGTGTTAAAAGATGGAAGTATTCCCAAGACCAAAGTATAACTTCACAAGATGCTTAGCTTTCCTCTTTTTAATTTTTTTGCTAATTGTACAATTTCATTCTGGAATTACAGCTGTATCTTTGTAATGTTATAACTTTAAAATCTAAAAATAAAATAAAAAAAATGTAGCTTGGACCTAATATTTTGTTATAGAGTTGACCTGAATTCAAAATCCAAATAAACAGAAACTGTAAAACAAGATGGCGGCTCTGGCTGAACATCGGTGGGGGAAAAAAATTGTAAAAATCCAGATTTTCCAAGAATGAAACCTTCAAAACCCAAAACTTTAATAAATTGATAAAATCAATTATTTATCACCCATCAATCGCAGAAAAATAGGATTTAGACGATTATCCTGACGTGCAGGTCAGATCATATTTTTTAAATCTTTATCTGATATTTATCTGTCAATTTAAGGAGCCAATTAGCAGATCTTTGTTGGTTCGTCTCTAGTTTTTGCATTAATAAGAAAACAATTTGTTTATGTATGTTTTTACTCTATACTCATTTCCTTCAGGCGGACATGAACAAACTCCGCATCGACGAAGCAAACGCAAGAGCCAACAAGCTCATCAAATAGACGAGGAAACCTTCTGCTCGCCTCAGACGTCCACTTTGAGCCCGTTCTGCAACACACAGGAAACACGTCTGCACAAACACACACTCACTTACTGAGATGGAAATGTAAAAAACAATTTAGATCATGAAGACTTTTCGCCAGGGTGTCTTTGACGGCGTCTGCCGCGCTGTAAGTAGTCATGCCGGACTGTCTGGAGCGGTGAGGGAATCAGAAGCTGAGCCAAAGAGGAAGCGACTGACCGAGCGCCACTGCTGTCTGATACCAAATATGATCCCAACATGGCAGCAGAACACTCACCATAAGTAAAACGAGCTCCGGTCAGCTGGTTTCTCTCTTCCTCAGATTTCCGGTGTGTGTTGTGACGTCCGAGGTCACTTATCCACATCTAGAGGCCGTAGTTAAATCTAAAATGGAAAATTCTCAAATCCTAGGTTCATTATTATTAATAATATAGTTATTATTGTGTAACGAAGCTCATTGTCACGTGTTGTTGTGATCTGATTATGCCTAATTTAATTATCCGTCAAGCAGAAATGAAGTGAGAATAAATGTGTTTTCGACTATTTGTTCCCATGTTTTTGCCATTTCTGATCTACAGGTGCATCCCAAGAAATTAGACATGGAATATCATTCAGGACTTTAATTCAAAAAGTGAAACTCTTACATTGTATTAACTCAAAACACACAGTGTGGTATATTTCATTAAAAAAACAAAAATCTATCCACCTAATAAAAGGATTTTTTTTAATGCAGATAAAATATGTTCAAGGATTGAGTAGTATATGAACAGTCATCAAAATTGAAATACATAACTCTACGCCTAATAATGAGCTTCACTTCTTGATTTGAATTGGAAAAAGTTCAAATCAAGAATGAATGATTTTTAATGATATATTTCTTGGAGATTCGCCTGTAAATCCTGTTTCAAAATCTTTATAAATCCAGAATTGGCCTTTTTGGAGTGAATCAGGACAAATCTCTTCATGCTGGAATTAACTAAAAGCTTCCCCATTAATTTCTCACATTTTGATCCTTCAGACTTGTATAAATATAATAATTTCCTATCGTAAGAATTCATACCTACCAATCCTTCATTAATTTATTAGCTCCTAAAGCAAATATCAACACTGAATTTGGGAATAGATTTCAAGGCTTAACCATTAAAACATCAGCGGTGTTTCCTTTATCTTTAGGTTTTTTTTGTTGTTTTTTTTTTAGGTCTTTCTCTCTGATAGCAGTGTTGATGTAAATATGAAATATTCTCTAACTGTGTAGTCATTCTCTCAACCTGACTGCATTTATTATTTTTTATGATGGTTTAATAAAGATTTATTGCTCCCAATTGGAGACTGAGCTCCTTCACAAATCAGGTGATGTGCAGAAAATTCACTTCCTCATACTCTGGAATTGCACAGTCTGTAAACGTATAAAAACAAATGTTCAGTCTTCAAACACATTTGTAATATATATATTTTTTTTTCTGCATTTTGTTTAATATGTCACTCGGGCATTGTTTTATTTTTGTTTTTTTTGTGGTTTTCTGGGCGTATGATGCAGCTTTGAGAAGTTCAGATTCAACAAGCTTTGTTTTTTTTTGTTTTTTTTGATAGTGATATGTGATCTTCCCCATATAAATTACAATTACTGTGTTGTAGCAGTCATTGTATCACCTGCTGCATCCGCTCGGTCTGTTTAAACCGCGCAGCCGCTGTGAGCGTTATTACATCCGACAATAAAACATTATCTCAGTTTATTTTGTCAGAGCGGCCAGGCTGAGGAATTGCAGCAGGATGCAGAAAACATACACAGTATGTAAATGAGCTGATTAATGTTGACGCCGGATGTATCCGGTGGGGCTCTTGCCACGGTCTCTGAGGCTACAGAGCGCCTAACGATAAGTAATAGTGCGCGCTGAACTCGTCCCCCATCAGCATCTCCTGGCTTATTTGTTCTGGGAAAAAAAACAATTGTCTGCCTGCTTGGCTGCAGGCGTATTGAGTTTGTAAAGATTGACATAAGCTGTTGTTCGGTGCTCTAAGTGATCATCATCAGCTTGTTACCGGTGACTTGAGATCTAATTAGTCTGAAAGCTGCCCGCCAGCAAGTCGGCTCTTCGTGTCACCAACAGCCACCAGCATGTAAATGCGACGCATTGGTCTGTTTTTAGTTTGTTCATATTCAGCGCGACTTCACAGAAACTGGCTTGTTTTGAACTCATTGCAGTTGTTTCACATCTGTCTCTATCACTTTGTTTATACTCAATAAACTACACTCTGAAGTTTGTGTTCATGCATTTTTCATTATTATTATTTCTTTTTAGATTATTAGTGTCTTTTTATGCAACAGGCCATCACAAAGAAGTGTGTAATTAATAACGAATTGGAAGGAATTATTTATTTATTTATTTTAATTATTTTGGATGCTGATTTTGTATTTAGTCTCCTCACTCCAATACACTAAAATGAAGTCTAATCTAAAGCTGGAAGGAGCTAAATATGGGACAATTCTTGGCTCTGCTTTAATGCGCTGCACCATTTTGTGCTGGAATAAAACTCAAATTTTGAATTTTTGGTTGCAATGCGACAAAATCCGGAAATGTTCAATGATCGTGAACAATGTTACTAAGCACTGTGTAGAGAAATGTATCTGAAACTGTAGAAAGAGTCAAAGCAGCCGACTGTTCCTGGGTATTGGCTTTAAACTTTATTCTCAAAATGTATCCTGATGTTTTCTCTCAACATTTTTGTATATTTTATGTAGCTGGAGAGAGAGAGTACAAAATGCAGATTAAAAACCACTGAACACAAATGGCACGGAGATAAGGAGTGGACGGAGGTGAGAGTAGACATGTCACATTCTTATAGATATAGTGACCAATAAAAAATAAAAAAAAAAATACAATGCTAGTCATTCAAACCATTTTCAGCTGTTTTTTAGTACAAATTTAACATTATGCTCACTGTTTGAGAAGACTAGAGATACACTAGATGGGTTCTTCCTAAATGTAGATCATTAAAACTCTTGAGGTGAACGGTCTCGCTTAACTTTCTAAACATGGCTTTTATTGAGGTCACTTGAGTTATACTGTGGCTCGGGGTGAGGAGCCTGCAGTACGAGGCAGGATAGCTGTGTGAGAAATGCATTAGAGCCACCACACTGACTCGCACGGCCTGTATACTGTAGCTTTCCTGTTTGCTTGTGTTAATGGTTTTGCCTCATTATGCAGTGTTTTACTGTGAAGTCACATTCACATCATAAATACTCCCAGCTTCATACTGCTGCTGTCTGACCCACACCCAGTCCTCTTAAGTCTTTTATTCTAATCATATCTAAGGAAGTGACAGCCTCTGTCTTAAATTCTGACTTGCTATAGTTTGACTCTTCATTTACTGATTGTCTGCTTGCACCGAGTAAATGACGGGTGTTTCATAAAGAGTGGCTTCTATTTATTGATTTTGTTTTATTTTCTTTTTTACAATTTGTATCATAAAATGTTAACAAGCAGTTTGTTGGAGTGTTTATTTTATTTATTTTTTACATTAAATAACTACACAAACCATATGGCATGATGCTGCCACTTCTGTATTTTGAATACTTTTGATTAAAAAAGAAGAGAAGAGCAATGAGTTCTTCTCTCCTTTAGGCTGTGGATGACTGGCAGCTCCCACTGACTTATTTATTTTTTCTTTTAGCTTCTTTTAGTCGGTATGCTTTGCCTTCATAAAACCAGGCCTCGCAGAAAGCTACCAGAACGTACCAACAGACGGGTTCTTTAGTGTTTTTAGTCCAAGCTTTTGTAAGCATTAAATACCCAGACCATCCTAGCATGTTTCAAATCCATGAACTCAGGCCTCCCAGTGGGGCAAACTTAACAGGTACAGTGGTTCTCTGCTAATCCCTGCATTTGTAAAAAAAAAATAAAAATAAAAAATACCTGGGCTGCAGAATCGAACCTCTAAAAAAGTTTTCCTCCAGCCTCTAACAAATATTCCTCCAGGATTTCCCTGCATTTAACTCCTGTCTTCCAGACTATTTGATTCTATATCTTTCTGCAGCTTCCCCATCCCTGTGAAGAAACGAATCCTCACCATGATTTGAATCCAAATGTTGCCATGTAGTGTAGCTAATCCATATGTTCATAGAAGCCCGAGCCTTTCACAAGTCAGTTTGAAGGCTTTTTCTTCTTTTACTGGAAATCCTGCAGACGTGAGCCACCTCTATGAAACACCCCACAGACGGAAGAGAGCTAACAGAACTCATTTCATTAGTGCGACTGCAAGTTGGTGACAAATAAGGCATGTCAAGTTGGTCTTGCTTCAGGAATATCTTGATAGCACCATGTCAAACTAATGTAAAACATACTCCATGCATCTGCAGATATATAGTGTGTACATGTCAATGAATAGATATGAAAGTCAGTTTGTTACACAAGTGTTGAATATATTTGATATTCAGGAAAAAAAATAACTGTCAGAGATGAGTTGAGAGTAAAGCCTGTACGTTAGGCGGTGCTCTCAACCCACATGACCACGGCTATCACTTAAAAAAACCTAAAATAAAATAAAATCTCTTCACTCCGATTCTTCCCGGTGCATAGAGCGTTTAGTTTGCATAACTGCAATTACACCTGCAGTGTGTGCGCGCCGTTCTGCACTGCGCCATGCTTTCCTCATCTCCAAACCTTTTCCACTGCGTTTTACAAAGCTCCTCTCAAACATCATGTATTTCACTCTGCGTCGGTACCAAGCATTTAGTGCTCTGAACTCAAAACAGCCCAGTATTACAGTTCACAACCATTTTATAAGGCAAATTGATGAAAATACCTTAATGTCCTATATGGCTTTGTCAAAGCATGCCTAAACAAAGCACAAAAAACCTGAAGCTGAACTAAAAAAAAAAAAAAGCTAAGTTTTACAAACAATCTTTGGTTGAGTGTGAAGCATTCCTGTGCTTTTAATTTACTCTTTCACCTTAGCATTTCTAAATACAAATAAAAGGGATTTTTGTAATCATACACTTGCTTAAATACAGGCAATAATGATGGCTTTCAACCTAAACTACACTATTTGTCACAAAAATCATATAAAAGAAACAAAGAAGAAGAAAGAAATCGGGTGATAAAAAGCTTGCTCCGACTGGTCGTACACAAATACTACTTCCTCTTTCCAGGTTGCCTAGGCTACTGCCTCTCCAGGCGGTTCTCCTTTTTTTTTTTCATTCACTTCTTCTTGGCAAAGCGGCTGAACTTCTTCTCCTTGTCTTTCTTGGCAGAGCCGGGCTCAGGCAGGGCAGCTGAGGAGGAGGGAGCGGTGGGTAGGCTGTGTGTTTTGGACCCCGAGGGGCCCGGGGCCTCCTCCGCTGCCAGGGTCTGAACGGCCTTCTCCATGGCCTGGCTCCAGCGCTGGAGCTCCTCCTGGAATACCATTTAAAAAAAAACACACACACACATGGAGTTGGCTTAGGGAGGGGATTTCCCCCCCAGAGAGGCAGTGTGTGGCTTTGTCTTGTAGTTTTTACTGGTTTAACTTAACAAGTGGAGATGCTCATGTTTGTGAGCCGAGCTCAGCGTCAGAGATTGTTACTATTTAAACCCTGAACGCCGATTCTCATGTGGCTCATAAAATACATGTGAAAGTTATACAATATTTTTATCAGCAGTTTGAAAACATACCTCGTCTTTACACTGGAACAGATACTCGCTTCCATCTGCAAGTCTGCGAAAGGGGAAAAAAAAGAAGACATTTAATGAAACGCTTTCTATTTACCCACCAACGTTGTTCCGTGCAAACACATCTGTGGAACCTCCGTCGTATCGCTGCATCCTGGTTTGTACGTCTCGGTCACTTTATGATCATGATTATGACAAGCGGTCACATTTCCATAATCGTACAGTAAACTTTACGGCTGCAAAAGTATTTGCACACCTTGAACTTTTTCACGTTTTGTCACATTTTAACCACAAACTTCACTGTATTTTATTGGGATTTCATGTAATAGAATTGTTCTCTAGCAGACTTTTTATTATTATTATTTTTTTTTATTTATTCATTTGTTTCATTTACAATTTAAAATGAATGTATCACCTATTGACATAAACAAAAGCTTTGAATGAAAAGGAGTAGTTTGAGGAAAATAAATCTTATACAATCTCTCCATTCTCTCAAAAGCCAGTTTACTAAACCATAAGGATCTAAGCTTCAGTCAACCATCCATGTCAGTTCTCCAGCCAGAGTAGAAGACAGCCAGATTTATTCTCAGATTAAATTACACGTTAATTTGTGTTGATGTATCTCGAAGTCTTTGGCTCTAGCGTGACGAAGTCCCCTCGAAAAGTTCAAAAGGTGTGAATACTTTTGCATGGCGTTTAATTATTTCTGAAGCTAAAGCCCACAGCAACAGCTCAGTAATTAAACCTTTCTTTACATTTATGAGTCCAGTAATCCTCGCCTCAGGCAGGTGGGACGGCTCGCAGTCCCTCCCTGGAGCCAGCTGCTTCGTCAAGCTTTATTTGACATTTGATAAGAATCCCCTCCAGCTCCAAAATGTCACTAGAATAACACTCATGAATTACAGCACTTCAGCCAGTATTCAATTCAGAGGTTCTTAAGTTTAACGATGTTTTTGTACACGTTATTATATTTTAGACTCTGACAAGCTTTAGCTCGTGTTTTCCGACGTGGTTCATTCTGGGGATTTCATGTCTGCTTCGGATGAATTCCTCGTCCTGGGTTCCCTTTATTCAACGGCGCCATGATATTTGCATCCAGAATTTCGGGATGTCTTGTTGGAGCCGCGCCGTCTTTTTCCCCGTCGCTGGCTGTCACACAGACCCCCGCCACAGAGTGTCTTCAACCCCCGCTTTGAAAAGTAGAGAAAGCATTTCTGTCTAACTGTGTCCCTCTTTCCCTCCAAGCATGTTCTTTACAGCGTACGTCTCACTTTCTGACTTCAACTGTCTCTGTCTCGTTTATTCGCCACCGCTCCTGGTTCCGATTCTCCTTTCTGTCCAACAGAAAAGGCATTTTAATTGATTTTTTTTTTTTTTTTTAATTCTCGGTTCTTGTATTGACTTTTACAGTATGAATTATTTATGACTATGATCGTCTTCTGCATAGGCAAAAATTGTTCTTGGTGGAAAAGCGAGAAAGTTTTACAATTATAACTTTCTCCTGCTGCGAGGACATGATTTATCTCTTTAAATCCCCCATCAGCTGCTCAGAAGAGCCCAGTGTTGTTGAGCGATACCACAGAAAATTAATCACACCCCTGAGCTGTCTGCAGCTGATGCCGATTAATGACATTTAAGATTAATCAGTGGAACTAGATCAGAAACCAAGCATCTTAAAAATTCATTTATTTTTCCAAGGTAGAAATTTTTTTAACCATTTACAAATTTTTCTGTTCAGTGAAGAGTAATCCGTTTTAAGTTTGACCAGAATTGTCTGGTAAGGTTGCTTGTCATCAAACTCAAAGACAGCCGAAGGAAATGCAAAATGCACTTTTCAAATGATGATTTCATTAGTGAAAAAGCTAATGACATGTGCAATCTGATCATGTTCAAAGGCTCCAGGCCTAGCATCTGAACTGAGTTTAAATCCTGTCTTTGACTAGGCCAATACAAAACATTTTTTTTTTTTTGCCATTCAGAGGTAGACTTACAGGTGTGCTTCAGATCTGAGTCCAGCAGAATAACCAAACTGAGTTTAAGGTCATGAATGTTTCACTCTCGGCATGATGTTCTTTTCCTCTAGCTTTCTGTAGCTTTTGTGTTCGTTGTAACAAGTTGCACATGTTCTAAAGTGTTCCTCTCAATCCACAGAATCATTTTCCAAAAGAAAGTGGATACCGATTTTGCCTGGTGTGACAAAGTGGTTCAGTTTCTGTTCACCACTTGTCCCTTACTCTTATTTCTGATTCACATGCTTTCTATAGTTGGTTATAATGCTTAAATTTAAATATTACTTTGCAACCTTGCTTCACTTACCATCCCGGGTTTGTTTGTGTTAGCATTATGTTGCAGTTTCCATCTATTTATGTGTAGGTTAAAGCTACTACTTCTGGACTATTGGTTGAATTTGTTTATTTTGTGTCTAAGTATATTCATGGTATTTGTTTTCCGTTTTACTCACCATTGTTTGTCCCTTGTAGATCTGCAGCAGGAGTGTGGGAGGGGCCGGCCCAGTATTTCCTGCTTAAATGGCTGGATGATGTCATTGATTACCTTGCTGGGTTCTACCAATTAGAGTGTTTTCTTTGAAGTATTGCTTTGGTTGTTTTTCTTTAAAGTAACCTTTTGAGTTATCTTGTATTACATGGGGGGTTTTTTGCAGACCATTTCATTATGTAGATGAGTTTGTAAATTAGATTAATAATTGTATTCTTGTTTCTCTGTTTAGATTTAGTTTGTTTTTTAACCTGTTTAATTGCAGCTTAGTCCACTCAAGGGCAGCTCAGGGGGATTGTAGAGTCAAAAGTCACAAATAAAAGTCATCAGAAGAATCTGGAACTGGTGGCTGATGCTGTTTTTTTGTCCACCTTGCTGATCCTTGACCACACTACTTTACACCCGGTATAATTTTTTTTTTATTGTTCAATGATGAACTCTGACCCTAACTGAGACAAGTGAGGCTTGCAGTGCTTTATATGTTGTTCTATGATCTCCTGAAGTAACATTGGTAGGTCAGAAACTCCTGGGAGAGTTCGCCACTGTTCCACCTTCTCTCAATTTGTGGATAATGCCTTCCTGTGGTTCTCTGGACTCACTTTCCAGACTGCTAGATGTCATTCAGTGACTTTGTTTCTCATCTGCTCTTGAATTTTGATGGTGGCGTCATGTGAGGCCTGGATGTGGCCAGTGAAATTTGGTTCCTCTTTCCAAAAAATGTAGTTTTTTAGTTAAATCGTGATTTATCAGGGCAGCAAGAACTTTTCTACATAGAACCAGGTTGGCTTTCTCCAACAAAAACACAAGAAACCTATAAGGAGATAAAAAAATATATATCTGTTCACAGCACTGTGTATACTAGGGCTGCTCTGTTTGATGGGGACAGTAATTGAAAACAACAGGTAGTGCTGTCACACAGAGTTAAAGTTTAGGATTGTTTCTCAGCTGGAAGGTGAAGGGTAAAGAAAGTGACTTTCACCAGAGACTGAATGTCTGCTGGTTGCTTCAGAAACTTCGGAAGGATGTGAAATCCTCCAAAACCTGTCACGACTGTCATATTTCAATAAAGAAAAATACTATGTCAGAGAACTTTAGATAGGATAGAAATGATATGTGACAGCTTTAACCCAACATTATTTTTTCTTCAAATCCCATCTGAATACTGTAATAAGTATTTACTTGAATATAAGCCATTTCGAGAAAACGGGAGATTGACACATTTCTTACCGCAGCTTGGCTACATTCTTCTTTTTCTTATAGTTGGTGAGGATCTCCCAGGTGGCGTTGCCGAGGGGTAGGGGGTCCTCACCGTGAAACGTCAGTCCATGACCAAAGCTTTTGGCGTCTTTGTATGCTGAGAGCTGACCCGGCTTCAGTACGCAGTACAAGTTGTTCCAGGACCTGAAAGTAAAAGAGACGAAGGCAGGAGCGATGAAGATCCTGACGGGATTATTTCAGGCTATAACACAGAGTTATAGTTTTGCTGATGTTTGACCAGGGAAATTGGCTCGTTAAAACTTTCTCTATAGTTGAAAGGTTGAGAACATAGATATGCGGATGTGTAATGACATCTTTAGATCTCCTTTGGCTCCTTTATTAGTGAACTGACAATGGATTTTATGTTTTATTTATTTTTATGAAGCCAGACTGCATGACGTTTTGACCTGTTCATTTGTTTCTTTTCTTCTTTCTTGAGAAACCTAAACCATCAGAGCCCAAACATTTTCTCTGACATGCAGCTGTTGAGTTTGTCTCTTTATCATTTAGAGGGACTGTGCAGACTTTCACTGAATAATTTCCAACATAATTGGAGGTAATTCTTGTGTTTTTGGCAAGCTATTTATTATTCATGTATTCATATTTATGAACAAATGTGGCTCTCGCTGTGCCAGCCCATAATTGGATGCTGGATCCACACCTAATGAGGGATGAAACCTTTTGACAAAAGTTAAACAAGACACTAACATCCTGACATGTTACGTGTTGCATATCCCTTTGCAACAACAAACTACTTTGTTCTTTCTACACACAGTAGGCATGTTTCAGTACCGATTATCTATTGAAATGTACAGTTCCAGTTAGAGGCATGAAGTCATTATTGCCATGAATAACATATTTTGGCCTTTAAATGATGCATTTGAAATGTTATTTCTGCACTGTGGGATGCTTATGCAACATTCAGCTACGTTAATGGGTAAACAAGCTTTGAATTATTGCCAATTTTCTCTAATCCACACTTCAAACCGTACATACAGGATCACCACCACTAATATTTGGAGAAATGTTGCAGAGAAATCTCAGACTATTTGCTGCTCTCAGCAATTCTCTGGAATGCTTCTGGCTGGGTTTTTGAAATAACTTCTTATCAGAAATGGTAGATTTAATCTAAATCAGTTGGATTACCTGCAGGAATCCAGCTTTCATGCATAACTTTTTTCTTTTTTTTAACAGAGCTGAAATCTGGGCCATTTTAGAAGGCTAACATTAGCCTCCTTTAGCTCTTCTAAAACCAGTTTTGACCATCTAACTTTTGATTTGAGATGAAAAATTTGAAAGACGATCTCCACCTTTTAATGATTTGTTCACTTTATGACATGCACCACCAGCACTGGCAGGAGAACAGGCCCTCGGGATGATGCTAACATTACATTTCAAAACTGCCAACTTCAGCCATACTGAAAGTTTCTCAACTGTTGTCTACGTTGAAGCTGAGTTGATGTCAAGAAACCCAATCACTCTGTCAAGATGCTCCTGAGGAGCACTGAGCCAATTATTAGTGGAGGTGTTGTATCTATTTAAGCTTTGAGAAAATCTCCAAAAAATGCAAACAAGTTCAATGTTGTGTGATCATTTTACAAAAAAGAATTATATATATTTTCTTTTTTTTTAAGTCAAGACGTGTTATTGATGCTCATGATGAGGGTGTGGTTATGTTGGATTTCTTGGCGGTGCCCGACCGGTTAGAAGCCTTCTTTCCGGAGCCTTCCACGTCATGCTTGCGGCAGAGCATGCCCTCCTGCAGCACTGCCTGCGACCTCTGGGTCTCTAAGGGCATGGTGGCCGCCCTCTCTGGTTCTCTGGGAGTCACAACCGAGACAGAGGGCTCCAGCTCCAGAGAGGCGCTCTCTCTCATTTCTGACACCATCGGCATCGTGGCGTCACCAGCAGTTCCATCCAGCTGACCTGAGCTGGGCTCCATCGCACCAGACTGTAGCAGGAAACAATACTTTCAATTTTAATGCATAACTAGATTTTTTTTAACAAACAAATGCATAAATAAAGAGGAGTCTATTTAAAAATAGTTATTAAAATAGGTAATGGAAATAAGGGGCTTTATTACTAACCAGGGTTTGTTCCTCAATAGTGTAGAGTTGTGAAGATTCTTCTACGAAGCCTGTGTCTTCTCTCCTGAGCAGAAAAAAAGAAAACGGAGAAAGAGAAACACTGTGTTCTTATTATTAGTATTAAGGTGTTTTCAGCAGATCCACCAGAAAAAACAAAACCAACATTGCTTTAGACGTTACACACTTTCATGTAGAGGTAAAAAATAAATGTTAGTAGTTTTGAGTGCTTCTATACACACTTGATTGTTTCAACATGTTTTTACCTGCTTTCTTTATCTGAGCGCTGCTCGTCTTTAATGAATTGCTCAATCTCCTGTTGCTGCTTCCTCACTTCCAGCAACTCCAACTGCAACACAGCAACCTGTTGTTATCTTCACTGACAACACCTTAAATAACAAAACTATTTCTGAAGCTATTTTCTAAGCTTTTGTCTTTATTTACACCAAGTCCACTGTGGAAATATTTGCTTTAGAGTTTAGATTGTGCAGTAAGTGGCAAACAAAAACATGCAATTTTGACACAAAAAATAAGAAACGCTGGCTGAATTCATCCTTAGCTTTTCAGCCACAGAATAAGTGCACAATGTTTTTAAAAACAAACTGCATAAGTGTTGTCCAGGAATGCTGCGTACCGTAGTGAGGCGTTCCAGTGCCGAGAAGCGTTCCTCCCATGTGGCAGTGGATTTCTCAAAGGCTTCATGCCTCTTGAGGAGTTTCTCGACCTCGTCCACGCTCTGGCCCAGGTCCCTGCTGGTCACGTAGGGCTCCTGAGCGATGAGCCAGGCCTCTGCCACAGAAGCGTCTCGTGCAAATTGACACACCTCCAGCACTGAGAGCATTAAAGGGAATATTTTTATGGCTCGCTTTTTGATAAAGCGGATACTCATGCTGCTCCATCATTAAGTCAGGGATCGGGGGAATGCATTACTCACAGAGTCGGAGCCAGTCCCATCTGTCATCCCATTTGAACATCATTTCCTGCCTTTTCTCCATCAGCTGAACCAGCTTCTCTTTGATCTGACACAAAATGTTATACAGTCTCAGTTACATATCAGCCTTATTAAAAAAAACTCACCACAAGTTTTCCTATTATACTCTAAGAATTAGCATTGTGAAGTAATTAACTGAACACTCAATTCGGGCAAGGGTCAATTGCTTATTTAAATTTCTTTTACCTTTATCCATTTCTAATTAGTGTTTGCTTTTCTAGCCTCCCTGATGAATGTAGGAAGACTTACATTTTTTTTTTTCTTTTTCAGGCAACCCAGTTTGTTTGGGGATAATTGTTCCGAGAAAAGTAATTAAATCTAACGCAAACAGCAGAAAAGGAGCCGGATTTAAGCACATTCTTACTTCAGCAGAGTCTCGGTGCTTGCGTGTCAGCATGGACTTGCCGAGGTCTATGCAGTCCGTGAACTTGGCGCTCCTGGTTTCAATTTCTGATCGGATCCCCTGGTGGTACTTCTGCAGCAGCTCCACGGAGGAGACATCCCTAACGAAGGAGAAGGAGGGGGTAGAAAGTAGAAACAGGAGCAAATAATGCATGAAACCTTTCTACCTCTGTTGGCAGAAAAAAGAACTGCACACACAATACTTGTGATCAGTGCAATGTGCTTTATCTAATTAATTACTTTCTGAAACTGCTGCATCTTTGATAAACTATGCATAAATGCCTGGGGTTAGTAAAACCTTTGTTGCACTTTATTCCACATTTGACGCATGAAAACTAGAGTGAATAACCAAATACAGAGCTAAAGAGTGCAAATATGATAACAAAAAAAACCCCAGCAAATGCTGAATTTTTAAAATTAAGAAAAGAGAGCCAAACTTTTTAAGTGTTTTTCTACATTTCACTAATGGTGTTCTGCTTACATACAAAAACACATTTAAAAAAAACAACTTTCTTTAACATCTCATGGTTGCTGCGTTATGCATGGTTTGAAAGGTGCACACCTGGGTTTCTCCTGGGTCTCTATCTGCTGGATGATGCTCTCCATCCAGGCCATCAGGTCTCGCACCATGCTGAAGAAGCGGAACTTCTCGGCCGTGTCCACCAGCTCCGCCCGCCGGCCGTCAGAGGCGTCCAGCAGGCCCTTCCAGGCTTCTACGACCTCCCTCTCCATGGCCTGGATGGCGTCCTGTTTGTCCCCTGCATACTGAGCTCGAAGTCTCAAGGCTGTCTCCTGGAACTGTTGCACCTAGAGAAAGGACACAGCAGTTAATAATGGCCTCATTAATGTAATTTTAATGAGTCATGGTAATGTGTTTTTTTTCTCAAAGATACAGTAGTGATGAAAGGTTTACATACGCTCATCACGGGCATGATTATCATGTTAATTTATGATGAGGAAACCTTCATGGCATTTTAAAAACAAGTTTTGATTTATTGTGTATTTTCTTTGTCTCAAGTATACATAGATGCTTAAATATTTGCGTACACCCCCGCAAATATCTAAATAAATGGTACGGACTAAGCTTTTAAAGATCCTCCACATATTTTCTAATAGTGCTGAAGTGTGGATCATTTCAGAATCCTAGTATTTCCCTGTTTCCTTTGTTTAGCCCAGTTCTAACCCAGGATGTCCTGCTGTATAACACAGCATTGTGCCTGAGTTTTAACCGTCAAACCTCACTTTCTGTAAAACTTAAACCTAAGAACACTGTTGTTATACACGATGGTGGCAGCAACATGCTGTGGGGCTTCTTGATGGTGATGAAATAATGTGGGAGAAAGGCAGCCTTCAAAATGATTAGTGCACATAAACCTCTCATCGGTCTATTGCTAATTTACTCTTCAGAGGTTTTACTGTACTAATAAGCCAGTTATTAAAAGTTGAACAAATAAAATATTGCTGCCAAACTTTGCCTATCTACAGTATCTACTCTGTCATCATTTCAACCCAAATAAGAGCTGAAAGACACTCAGAAACATTTTACTTTCGTATGATAAATAAAAATATACTGGACCTCAATGATTACATTTAAATATTTTGTGTAAGCTGCATCGTTTTCTTGCTAAAGAAAAACAAATAAAAGAAACCCTGCCTCTTAAACAATCACCTCTAACCTTCCACAGTTGCAGACACATTACAGCACTCTCTGGCCGTATCAGATACAAATCATCAAAGTGCACCTCTCGGCCGCCGCCTGCTGTGTTGCTGCAGAGCAAAGAGCCGTTCTCTTGTGTTCTACCTGTTTGCCCAGGGCGGTGATGTCTCTCTCAAAAGCGGCGTGCATCCTGTGGAAGGACTCGGCTTTGCTGAAATCGTCTCCCACGTCCTCTGGCAGCTCTTTCTGCTTCTCGTGAATCTGCGTCACCAACTCCTTTCCATCATCAAAGTACCTTCAAGAAGAATGGGCTCTTAGTATCACTGCATTCATCATAACAATGACATCTGTGAGATGTAGGCACCATGTTAATGTTTTTCAACTATGCTATTGCATGCAGACCGAGGCTGAAAATAATGATTATTTTAGTTATCGATTAATCTATGGATTATTCTGACAATTAATTCATTAATCAGATATAAAAAGATCACTGTAAGAGTGAAGGTAAAGCTGAAATTGTGTCTTGAGGAGTTCTGGGTAGAACATATTTACAGACAAAGTTTTATATTTTATCTGTACTGCAAAATGTATATATTTGGTATAAATCAGTTACTGCTCTGAGTGTGTTGTTCATTCAGTAAACAACCTCTTATTTGGACTCAGTATACTCCAGTTAACCATTAATCAATTACTAAATTAGGTGATGATTATTTTAGTAATCGATTCATCACAATCAATCCGATTAATTGTTTCAAATGTTTTCTGTTTTGACGGCATTCCTTTTATGTATTCCTTTTGTGTTACAATGCAACCACAGACTTCTGAGTATCTTATTGGAAGGTGGTAAGATGTCTTCTACTTACTTGAGGAGATCGTAAGACGCCGTGAGGAGCTGAGATCGAGTGTCGATGAGCTCCAGGAGATCGGCCCAGCTCTCGTTTATGCCGTCCTTCCACTCTGCCAGGGTGGCCGCCTCGCTGTGGCCCGTTTCAATCAGCTCATCTATGGTCTGGTTGACCATGTCCACCCGATCCTGACCTATCATCCCCGTGTCCCGCGAAAACTCTCTGAATTTATCCCTCAGAAGCTGAGGAGCAAACAAAAAAATAATCACTAGAAACCTTCCTTAAAGACAGAGACAACCACACTTAACAGAAATGTTTCATAGTTTTGGTTATTTTTCCCTCAATTTCTGCTTATGATACCGTGACGTGGTCCAGGTCCTGTCCCATCTCCTGCGAGGACGCCACAACGTCTTTCTCTGCAATCCAGTGTTCCAGGTCCTCCACCTCTCTGCTCAGCAGGAAGTGATGGTAGGTGTGGTTCAGTTTCTTCCTGCGGTCCTCTGCCAGCTCCTTCAGGCCTGCGTACTGCTTATCTACCTGACCCTGCCGCCTTATGATCTCCTCCCTGAAAGATAATGAAGGCAGAGGGTGGAAGAAAATTAGACTGAGAGACTTAAAAACCAGGTCAAGAGATCACAATTTGGTTAACTCTAGATGAAGCTGCTGATTAAGACACACATTTACATGCTTGTCACTCCTGTCAGCCTAAACCACATCTGACTGGGATAGAGTAAATTAGGACCACTATACAGAATTAAAGCACGCACCCGTCGGGATGGTCCTCTGCAAGCGTCTTCTGCGCACGATCGGAAAGTTTCTGAATGGAGGCGGCATAGTCGTCTACTGCCTGTTTCAGGATCAGGTGGCGCTTCAGCATCAGCATGGCACTCTGCTCATCCTGGAGGATGAGAGAAAACAGGAGGATGGTGAAGAAAAATACAGGAGACGAGCGCACCCATCAAAGCAAAACAAATTACTTCAAAATTAGCTCTCCGTAGAGGGTGCCACTTAAAAAAAAAAAAAGCGGATCCTCTTAATTGAAGAGAACCCAAACCATGTAATCATGTTGATAAATTAATTACTTGCTATTTGAACAGACTGATATGCCTTTACTTTGATTAGGATAATAAGATCAGAATTTTAAACATGTTTGGAAACTTCCCTGAGCTAATCAGGCCCCTTCTCTTGTCTCTCTTACACACACACACACACACACACAGAACGAGCCTTCCTCTACTAACCTTCGCCTTTTCATCCGCAATCATATAGAGCTCCTGCTCTCCTATCCAGGCCTCGGCCTCATCAGCATCGTTGTAATACTGCTGGGCCAAGTTGGAGCCGCTCAGCCTCTCTCGCCGTTTGGCCATCTCGTCCCGCAGCCGGGCCCACGCCTCCTCCAGCTCCTGCATCTGGTCCCCGATTCGCTCCGCCTCCGGCCTGTCCTCCGCGCTGGCCGCAGCCGCCATCCGTCTGCCTCGCTCCAGCACTTCGCCGACACGAGGCTGGTGGCCCTCGATCTCCCTCTGCAGTGTCTGGTGGAAAGAAAGAAAGACAGCAAATGTACGTCGTTTCACTGGAAACCAATACTGTGAGTTCACTCAGACAGAAACAGGAAAGTCAGTGGAGCCAAAACAACTGAAAATCCCAGCAGCTTTTGGTGGCTGGAAAAAGAATATATATTGTTTTCTTTGCACAGTCAAACTTTTTGAACTCAAAATTTGAAGGGCACCAGCTTGCACAACTTGGAAATAAATAAAAAAACATTAATATTTACAAATTGTGTTACTTAGTGGACCACAAACTTCTATGTAATATTTTAGGACATGTGACAGACCAACACAAAGCAGTGCATGAATGCAAAGCAGAAGGGAAATTATGGGGAGTATAAGCTGTAACGTTTTCCTCTGATCTGGAAAAGTAACACTGCAAACATAGTGGTGACAGTATCATGCTGGGAATGTTTTTTCCAACAGAGAGAGAGAAATTGGTTCAGAGCAGATGAGAGAACAGCTAAACGTAACTACAAGACAAGGATGAACTCTGGAAATTTTAGAGCATAAACTCCTTAGGAAAACAGCTTGTCAAAAAAGTCAACAAATCTGACTATTTTAACCCCTAACTTATAGTTTCTGACTTATATTGCTGCTAGGAGTTCAAAGGGTAGCATAAGTAAAGATATTTGTTGTAAATATGAGTTAAACTTTTGTGTTCCTTTTTCTAAAGATTTATGCAAATTGAAATTAACAATTTATGTCCTCGAAATATTTCTGAAAATGGAAAATACCTTACAACACTGACAAACAGAAAAGTGACAGTAAAAATTAACTTTTTTAGGTTGAGTAGATTAATTGAATTTCTAGTATTTATTAAGAAAACCTGATAAATAATCTTTTGTTAAGGTTGAAATTGGTTTTGCACCAAAAGTGGTTCTTCAGATGATACAAATTGCTGAACTTTGATGATTGTGGTACAATGTATTTCAATTCAATTTTTAAAAAGTCTTATATTTAACTTATATTTCATTTTTTTAAATAATCATAAAACTTAATATAATATAAATTAAGTTTGGTGTTGTAAGACAACAAAATGTGGAAAGGTTTTGACTTTTGCAAGGCGCTGAATGTAAATTCAAAATTTGAAGGGCGCTGTTTTCCAGAATAAATGAGTAAATAAACTAGGACAAAGCAGTTCACACCAAAACGAATGCTGACAGACAGATTCGAACCTGGTTCTTTTTTAACAGCATCTGCACAGTTTGAAGATTGTTGCCGTGCTCCTGTGACATTGCCAGGGGCATTCTCTCCTCAATCCAGAGCTGAAAGACACAAAAGGAAAAAGGGGGAAAAAAGATTGTGATGATAAGAACACAAAGCAGAAACAGAGTCTGAAAAATTGCTTCATAGATCTCTGATGTGCACCACATATAAAAAATCATCTCCACAGCTGTCTTCTTTACATGGATTTATTGCTCCTTCACAACGTAAATCAAACATGATGCCTTGACTTTGCTATAAGCTGAAGCACTAAACAACAAAAGGAGAGCAGATTTTAAAAAATATATCTTAAAGACCAAACACTACTTTAAAATTTCTTTAAATGATCAGGTTCCTTAGATGAGTTAAGCTACCTCAATGCATCTGGATACATCCAGAGGGGACTTAAAGTCCCGACAAGTTAGGATCGTATCCTCATTACTCAAATTCTCCGTTATCAATCATTTTGTGAGAGCAAGGCGCTTTGACTCTTCCATTCCCTGTGAAATGAGATCCGCACTTACAAGCTCATCAGCCAGGTCTCTGTAGAACTGATGGACAGCTTTGGCAGCCTCCAGCTTGCCTCGGCGCTGGGACAGCGGCGTGAGGAGCTGCTGGAACTCGCTCTGCAGGGCTTGCTGCTCGGCCTCCAGCTCCGGCTGGTCCTCCCTGGCTCCTCCGTGCTTCCTGACAGCCTCCTGGAGCTCGTCCAGCTCCCGCGCCCGGTCACGAACTTGGTTCTCCGTCATCTGGCATGGGAAAAACGGTGATGGGAGGAAAAAAAAAAAGATGAATAGCCTTTCAAGAGCCTAATCAAGATGCAGTGGAGGGTAAATTCACCAAAAGTAAGTGCTGCCTACTAAGCGTGAAACTAAGCTTACCCACAGCTCTTATGAATGTTCTTATATAAATTCATGAAAAAGTTTTACTAAAGGCAATTTATTTAGTACAATTTGTGTTTTAGCTTGACCCTTGGGACAAATATATTTTGTCTAAATGATATAAGCATTGTTGTTTGTTTGTTTTGTTTTTAAAAGCAAACAATAAGCACAATGTTCATTCGCTTGAGACAGATTAAAAGTAAAGCTTAAACTGAACAGTATTCTTCAGATTGTGCGATTTTAAATGGGACACACTAAAAAACTCCAAAAAGAAAAAACTAATAACACAAAAAAGACTCTTTTTTTTCTGAGGAATATACAGACCTGGTGCTTTTTCAGCTGAATATTGGCATTTGTGAGATCTTTTACATCCTCATCTCCGCTCTGCAATTGCTGCTGAAGCTCGGCCAGCCACTTCTTCATATCAGCCAGGCTCTGGTCGAAAAGCTCTGAGCGATTGGCATCAAACAACAGCCGGTCCTTCTCCTGAGTTGTGGACTCCAGCTTGTCCCAGAGCTCATGAAGCTGGGCCAGGCGCTCCTTCACAATGGGCTCAAACTCAGGCTTGGATTCCATGAGCTCCTGACCCTCCTGCAAAAACAAAAAATAAACAGAGAAAGGACTCGTTCTCAAATACGTCATAGCAGAAATCCACTGCAAGTTAAGATTTTATTTATCTTTATAGATAAATAAAACCGTTTAATTAAAAAACCAATTAAAAAACATGGAACCTTTACTGACCTGATCTACTTTATTGAGCCAGTCCTTATTGGAGGCCAGCTCCGCCATGAAAGCCTGATGTTTGAGCCACTTGCTGTGCAGGTTTCTGGCCTCATCATATGAGGTATCCTGAGCTGTCAGCATCTTTTCATTGATCCACACAGTCAGCTGAGGCATGGCGACAAATAAAGAACATTATGCATTAATAATGCATCTTCTGAGAGAAATAATCCTGGTTCTACATAATGAAGATAAGTTATATTTATTATACAGCCCTCTGCACTGAACCCCATTGAAAATCTCCTGCTTATTACACCACATATTGATTTCTGAACTCTTCCTGAGTTAAAACATTAGTATCGTTGTTTCTAAATGAATATGAACTTGTTTTCTGTGGATTATTTGAGGTCTGAAAGCACTGCATCTTTTTAGTTTTTTTGGCCATTTCTCATTTTCTGCAAATAAATACTAAATTTTTGCTTGGAATCTTGTAGTCATGTCGTCAGTAGTTCATAGAATAGAAGAACAATGTTCATTTTACTCAAACATATACCTATAGGAAGTAAAATCAGAGAAATTGATCATTTTAAGTGATCTCTTATTTTTCTCCAGAGCTGTAAATTACTATGACCAAATGTTACTGGAAGGCTAACTTCAATGGTATAGTAATAACAACCAAATAATAGCCTAGTAACACTAAGGACAAAGAAAGCAAACACACAGCTAATAAATAAGGTATTATTAGATCTTTTTCAAAGACTGTATTGAACTCACATCTTGAGTGTTTTGCAGAAAGTGCTGAAGGTCACGGTTATCTCTCAGCTTTTCAGAAACATCCACAGCTCGTCTCTTATTCTTGCTTTGCCTGAAGAGCGAACACAAAAGCAAAGTTATACCATACATTAATAACAGTTTCAGACAGAGCTGGCCTTTTCTTCTCTGCCTAACAAATCTCTCTGTGACATAATTCACACTGCACACTGTAGACAAATCCACCAGATCTCCCTCTTCACTGACAAAAAGTCATGTCTTTCTGCACTTCACCGAAAAGAAAAGCTCTCTCTGTTAAAGATCAATGTCCATTATTGCAGGTGCCTGTCTATCAAGCTGAGTATTGGGAGAGAAGGTGGTAGCTCCAATGCCCTTTCTAAAGCTAATAATGCAAAGGCTAGAAAAGAAAATTTTCACAAAGCAAATCTATAAAGGAAATGAGAGGATATTTCTGTGAAAGCTTACATTTTCAGCCTAAAATTAAAACTTTAAAAAATGTGTTAATGTCTTATATTTCAGTCTTACTAATTCATAGAACAATTCATCAGTATATAACATTTATGAAGCAGAAATACCAATTGTAAGTGCACTGTAAATTTTGTTTTTCACCCACCCTAGCAACATGTTCACAAAATGAGGCTAAAGAACATGTTGCACTTCTAACAATTTGTGCAATTTTCACCACATTTTAAGAGAAAGACTGCTGCTGGACTTTGAGTTTGGGGCTGGTGACAAACCCAGTCTGAGATTCCTTCTTCAGGCAATATATGTAAATCTTTCCAATTACAAATTTGAAAGTTATAACTTTTGGGAACCAGTATGTGTGAATATCCTTTGTTATTGTTTTTAAGGTATAGCAACCTGAAAAGGTCAAGATCTTGCCACAGCTGTTTTAAAAGTCATACTTGGAAAAATAGATATATTCTGACCTGGTACTTACTATGAAAAGTTTGCCATACACTACAGGTTGACTGACCTTCACACCACAGAACAAATTAAACTACCTATAACATAAATTCCTGTTTTACAACTTTGATACATGTGTCTCTGTTCAGTTGTGGCCTTTGAGTCTGGTCATATTAATTGAGGACATGTCAGGATTTAAATCACACAGTTTAAAACTAGGTTTCACGACATCTTAAAGAATATATTAAATGTGTTTACACTCAAATCCAAATACTAAATAACATTTTTATTAAAGAAAAAAGAAAAAAAAAACTCCGGTAGTTTCTCTGGTTGGCTACATTAGCACTCTGGTACTCTGGGCAAGCCCCTCTTTCTGTAGCATGTCAACCAATCAAAATGTCAGGTGTAATCTGAAATTCTGGACAAGGATAAAGTGAAGACAGGAAGGGTGTGTAGTCATCACACAGCTTCTCACTGACTGGACAGTCTTATTTCCCTGTTTTTGGAGAACAAGCTGTTGGTTTTAGACATCACAGCTTGAATTCACACTATCATACGAAATATTAATTTCTATATCTGTAAAGTTAGTAATAGTGAGTCCAACCTATGATCTCAGCCTCAACTACATTACTTGTGAGACCCTTCAGAAAACTTATTTGCTCAACCCAGCTGTAGAGATTAAATCGTACATTGTCATCTCACAAACTCAAGTCAAACAAAAACAAAACACAACCTGTCCTGGACTGAGTCCATTTTCTCCTGGACTTTGGGAGAGTACAAGTTGTTACTGTCCACCAATCGCTGTCCGCCCTGCAGGGCCCCATCAATCTTATCTTCGTTGGCTTCCATTGTGCTGACGAAGTCTTCGTGCTTCTTCAAAGCCTTTTCTGCCCCTGCCAACGTGTCAGGCTTGTCTATGTGGGCCAGTGTGTACTCCTGCAATAAAATAGACATCATGGAATTAAAAAAAAACGCTGAGAACATGAAAACGGACTGTCCAGAAACCCATAATCTGCTGACTGAGTTACATGACAAATGTGCAGTGTTGGTACTGATAGTGCTGCATTCTTCCACTCAACATTCTTGCAGAATTCCTGCAGCATTGCTGACATCAGGTTTTCAAGCTGTTTTTGACTTAGTCCAAAAGACATCATCAGGAGAAGTTTACCTGATTATTTAGGATGGCCTCTACAGCTTTGCCGTCCCTCAAGAACTGCTGGAAGCCCAAACCCTGGTCCAGAAAATTTCTGCGACTGTCCCACATCTTCTGGAGCTCATACCAGCCACGGTCCAGCCCATTTAGCCTCTGCTCCAGCTGCTGGTACTGAGGATCATCTTCCTGACCTTGGGTGACCTGAGCTCCTGTGTCCCTCACACGGTGATAGTCCTCTTCATGACTGTTTATGTCTTCTCGCACAGCGTTGTGACGGCTGAGCAATTCTTCGGCCTCCTGCAGTGAGGTGGGCATCTCCTCAGATGCCACAGCTTTCTGGGTTTTGAATAGCCAGGACTGGAAGTCATCCATGTCTTGCAGAAAAGTCTGTAACTTACTGACCTCACCTAGAGAGTCCTCCCTGTCCTTTAGGGTCTTTCTAAGTCTATCCCAGGCCGTGTCGAGCTCTGCCCTGCGGGCTAAGATATCTGCTGCGTTCTCCGGGTGGTCCTGGGCCAGCTGGTTTGCCTCTTCGTTAAGGAAGGTGAGCTTGGCCTCAATAGCTGCTAAATCTCTCTCCATGCCAAACAGTTTCCTCTGGATTGTCATGACGGCTGCCAGGTCATTGCCCAGATCCTGTGTAGACTCAATCACCCGTGTCTTTTCTTTTATCCAGGTTTCTGTCTCGTCACACTCCAACCCATAGTTGTGTAGACTAACAGCAGAATCAACTCTTCTTTTCTTGTCCTCCACCATAGCCTTGAATGCTTCCCATCTAGAAAGAAATAATCCATTAAAAGCTTAATTCACTAAGCTTAATTTCATCATTTATATGCCAAGAAAAATGTAATACACTATTCTAAGAATATTTCATTTTCTCGGCCTTATTACCTGTCTTATCTGATAGCAATGACCTAAAACACAGGAATTTAGTAAAGGAAAATTTTTATTTAGAAAAACAAGATGAAATTTATTCATTTAAAAATCTAAGGATAATCTTTACTCTCCACTGGGTTGCGAGTAAAGATTATATTATTGTTTACTTATAACTTATAAAACATATGCTGACAAAACGATAAATTTAATGTCTCAATATCACTGTAGTTGTAGTTGAAAGTACTAGTAATGAGATGTCAAGTAAATTCCCCACCTGTTGCTGCATGCTGCCAGTAAGGCAATATTATGAAAAACAGTCCGTTTTTTTAAATGTATTTTATGTGGTGCTGGTGGCCATACTTGACTATATTAAGACTAAAAATGGGTAGAGGGAAAAGGGGGCCAAAATGCAAAGATGCCAAGTTTGAAATTGGAATCTCGGATGGCTCAGTTGTGGACTGCTACACTAAGGATCATCCCTCACAAATATTTTTTCTTAAAAATACCATTTGCATGGATGTTTGTCCAGTGGCTCTCTGTGTTCCCCTGTGATGGACTGGCAACCTGTCCAGGATGTACCTCTTATTGAGTCGTGTCTGGCATTCCTTGATCTCTTTGGTACGAGGGTGTCTGCTCTCCTCAAGCTGTTTTGCAGCTTTGTTGACGTCATCTACTCTTGACTGAACGTTCACCATTTCTTGAGCTAGAGCGCTTAATCTGCAAAATAAGAAAATTGTTAGTTAGAATAACAGCAGCAGTCAATGTGATGCAGAAAATTCCAGCCAATTAGTTCAGTTTAGACGAATGATCTCTAATGGCATCTTCTTGCTGGTCTACCTGTTCTGTACCACTTCCAAATCCTCCAGGTTCTCAGGAACCTCTAAATCCACCAGCCATGTCTCCTTTGTGCTCATCCAGAGCTCACAAGCGTCCGTCTCGCTGAAGATGGTGTACAGAGCCATGGTGTCATCCAGTTTCTTCTGCCTCAGGTCAGCCAGAGTCAGGAGCTCCATGTAAAGGTCCTTGATGTCTTTTAGACGTCTCTGAATGTCAGGGGTGTTTTGTAGCTCCTCTGGCAGAGCGCTGGCCTGTTTGGACAGCGCATCAATGGTGGCTCCATTCTTGATGGCTTCATTCCTCAAGTTGTTCTGGTTTTTCAGTAGTCGCTGAGTCGTGTACTCATCGTGACCGACGTCATCGCTGCTCATCTGCCTCTTTGCATCCAGCAGCCAGGCTTTAAGTTCGTCAGCATCACCCTGAAACTGGAAGAATGTCTGGGTGTCCCGAAGGTTCTGCTTTCGAAATGCAGCCAGGTCCTCCAGCTGCTGCCACTGCCTCCTGATGTCATCCATGCACTCCTGGATCTTTGGAGAGCCAAAGTGCTTGGCCTGGATCATCTTATCCCCTTCAGCCAAGACCTGCTGCAGGTTGTTGCGACGAGCTCCGAGCTCGTCCTCGAAGGCGCTGTGCTTGCTCTGAAGCACCAGCACGCTCGTCAGGTCCTTGCCGTAATCCAGAGAGGAGAAAAGCTGCTCTTTCTCTCTAATCCAGCTCTCCAGCTCCGCCACCTCCCACAGGCAGTTCCAGAAGCGGCGGGACTGCTCCAGCCGAGCTCTCCTCTGTGCGGCCAGGGTGCAAAGCTCCTGGTAGCAAAGGTTGAGGTGCTGCACCCTGTCTCGAATCACTTGAGGATCACATGGCTTATAGCCTGGAAAGAGAAAGTATGTCAACCATATAAGTTGTTAATAGGACATGTTGTTAGTTCATCTTTTTTTATTTTCTTGGAGGTTTGTCTCTTTACCTAAGGATTATATCCCATATAGATCGTTAAAATATATTTGATATAAAATATTTAAACTATGGTTATATATTTATTAATATTAGAATAATTAGAAGACCTGAGAACAAGATTAACCCTAACCCTACCCTAAAACAACATTCACATCTGCAATATGCTCTGCTTCATTTAAAATCTCTAATCAATGCATCACATTAATGTTTTTTTTTTAAGTTTCCCACAGGAGCAATGAGTGTGTTCCACTTACTATCTCCGTTTGCAAACTTCAGAGCAGCAGCACTGGCACTCTGTACCCTCTCTGCCTGCAGGGCGATGTCGTTCTCTAGCAGAGCGTGTTTTTGAAGAAAGTCCTCCACCTCTAACAAGTGTTTCCCAAAGTCAGGAGAGAGCAGTCGTGCCTGAGGAGAGGCTTTTGAATTAGGTTTCATCATGAAATGTTAATGTTTCTTTCAAGTCAGTACACATGATTTTTACCTTCATTTCATCCATCCAGCTGATGATGTAGAGCATCTCCTGGAAGATCCTTTGCAGGGTGATGTTCATATCCAGACGCCCTCTGCGGGACCTCAGCAGCTCTTGCAAGTAGTCCCACAGTCGCAGGATGTTGTCTTTTCGCACGTCGATCCGCTTGGCGTCGTGGTAACGCTCAGACTCCAGCTCCTTGGAGATGTTCACCAGCGCCTGAACGCGCTCCTCGTATGCGGCGATGTCTGTCTCGATGGCGTCGTGCTTCTTCTTAGCTGCTTCCACGGCTGGCAGGTCGTAACCAAAGTTATCCTGAGGAGCGTGTGCAGAGTGAATGTTGATTTGTATTTTAGTTTTATGTGTGGCTCAGTTTAACAGGCTTTGATATAACCTAATAAAGAATTTTCACAGGGAACAGTTATTTTTTCATATCTCTATATGTTTTAACCTCGACCTGTTTTTGAAGCTTAAATGAAACAGAAACACATTTAAAACCAGCTCTCGGTTTACAGCAGTCGGCTGACCTGAGCCACTAGTCTTTGGTTCTCCAGGAGCCACGTTTCCCTCATGGCTGCCTTCCTGTCGAATCTTCGCGCCATCTGTTCCAGCTTCTCCTGCCGGATCAGCTCGTCCCTCAGGACCCGTTCCCGCTCGTGCTCCGCCCTTTCCAGACGCTCCCAGGCCTGCGATGGGGATGATGAGAAGCATCCTGAGTCTTTGTAGTGTTTGCGAGCCTCGTCGTTTTAGCATCAACAGCACTGGGATGTGTGAGGTGTTTAAAAAATTTAGATGCTCCCTTCTGCTTGATCTCATCCTGGATGAGAAACTCTGATGCTTAAAGAATATCCTGACTATGTAGAATGGATGTGTGCTGAGACAAATCTGTGTATTTTGACGTACACCATGGAAACGTATTCATACCCCATAAACATTATTATGACCAGAAACTTCAATGTGTTTTACGGGAATGTTATGTGCTCATCATCCTTATTATTAAGCACGGTGGTGGCAGCCTGAGTACACATGTGTGCCACACTTTTGTGTTTTATAAGTGGTGCTGCAAAGGATGACTCAAAGTCAAGTTATGATTGCCCTGATAAACTTGACAGGCCCTCCAACTTCTTTAGTCAGATAGGAAATAACATTTAGAAGACAATACTTCTGAGAAAGGGGAAAACATGTCAATAATTTGCTACATTTTTAGAGTTTTATTTAATTTTGTGAATTTTTTGTATTTATACCAATGTCACTTTTTCTTTGCCAGATTCAAATGCCTTAATGCCTTTATGACTTAAAACAGCATAATTAAAGTTTTGAAATAAAGTTGGATTTTGACTCTGGGATCCCACACGTAGATTTAAAGAGGCTCCCCATTTTGACCACTTCACTAAACCCTTTCTGGAGTCGCTGGTTTCAATTTGTATTTAAAAAAAAATTTAGACCATGTGTCATTTTTCCATCCACTTCACAATTATGTAAGAATTTGTGTGGGTGTATTATGTCAAATCCTTTTACGAAATAGTTGAAATATGACAACCTGTGAAAATATTCAAAAGCTACAAAATATGTTTGCAAAGCACTCTAAAAGTCACATGTCATAGTCAGTATTTTATGTCTGGTGAACAATACAATATTGGTAGAGCATCAATGCATTATTCAAAATATTTTTTTTAATATTGAAAAAACTGTTCTGTTTTTTAAAAACAGAATAAACGAACAATAAAACAGTTCTTTTATTAGCACCTGTGTTTTTTTTCTAACTTCCAAACACAGTGAAACTTTTATTGAGAGATCTGTGTGGAGCAGACCGCTGGTTTTTTCCCAGGATAACTTCTCACCCTGTTGATGTCTGACACCAAGGCTCCCTCTTTCGGCGTGTAGACCCTCTGGTTGTTGGCCCTCATGCGACTCTGAATGGTGAAGAGCAGCACCTCCAGATTCCCTTTCTCCTGGAACCTGAGAAAAATTAAACACATTTCAACCACAAGGTGGTTCACAGAGACCAGCACATATCAAAACAAAAAGAGATGCAAGAATAGAGCGACTGATTTCAATAAGGGTTTTTGAATCACTTGGGCGGTTTCTCCACAGTCCGGTACGTGTTGAAGGCCTGAAGCTGCTGCTGGACTCCTGTCAGAGAATTGGCAAGCTTCCTGTTGTTTAGCACGACGATCGTCTGCTCGATCCACGTCAGCAAGTCTGAAGCCAGCGTCTCGTACTTATCGATCATCCTCTCCGTCTCTATAGCTTGATCCAGAACCTGAATAAGGAAGGCAAATATATAAACAAGACTGCCGGCCTGACAGACTAATGAGTGCCGTGTTTCCATCTCACCTTTCCAACTCTCTTTCCCTCGACAGCAAGCTGCTTCATCTTAGAGAAGTAGTGGTAAAATGCCACAACGTACGTGATGATGGATTTTTCATCTGGGTTCTCTGTGAACACATCTGCAAAACAAAATGCCAAGCGAGTTAATCACCACAGCGAGAGGCATCACCTCTCCTGAGGTGTTTGTTTTAGTCACCAAGATTTATCCTGATAAACATTTAGTTCTACATGGAGGTCTTCACAGTTATTATCGGTCACTCGCCTTCTGGGTCTAACAGTTTGGTTACGCCAAGTTTCTGTTCTGCCACATTAAAGGCGTTCTGGAGGTTGTGGGTGGGATTGGACCTCTTCAGTTTGGTATAGTCCACCAGATCAGGCCTAGCAGAGAGATGAAAGGGCAAAAAAAGACAACACAGGGCGAGAGATGAAAGAGAAAAACTAGGGGAGACACAGAGCAGGCAGGTTTGGACTGTGTTTTCAGATGTGTAAGCTGGTGAGAGCAGTTTCATTATTCATCTTTCCTCACCGGTGTTTGTGTATGAGGGCGTTGAAGGCCATTCCGTCTTTCCAGCTATTGGTGAAGTTTGTGATGTTGACGTTCGGGTATCTGTGAAATAACAGTGATGGGATGTCACCGACTGAACATGAAAGGATATTTCTGCGAAGCTCAAGCTTCAAATCAATGTCTGTGCTCCGTATAAAGCAGAGTCTTTCATATCCATAACTTTAAGCCTTGAAGAAAAATACGTTTTTATACAGATCTATTTGTATTTCTCTGTGTGAAGCACTAGCTTTTGATATTGCTTCAGCAGTTCAAAACTTGTTCTATCGATCCCCTTTCTTAGACATAGCAATTACAGTAGTTCACAAAAACTGTGATCCTACAATCCCTTGCTAAAGTGTTCACACTTTTTCTTTTTCACATTACCAGATGTTAAAAACTCAAACTTCAATGTATTTTAATTGAAAAGTATGTGACAGATGATGACAAAATAATTCACAATTGTGAACAAATAAAAAGCTAAACATTTGGGTGTATCAATTGAATATAGGGTTGAACTTTAACTAGGCCATTCCATTTTTTTATTTGTACAGATGTTTTAAAAGCACACTTTATTTTCCTTTCACTATTTTCACCACTTTATGACAGGATTTGATCAAATACACCAATGTCTGCGTTTGCAATGGGATAAAAGAGACCGAAAGTTCAAGAGGCTTGAATACTTTTACAATGTAGCATGTACCCTCTTAGCACAATTTAAGAAATGAAAACTAAGAGTTGTGAAATGGTAACAGACGTGCACCTGGTTGCAAATTCCCGATGGATGTTTACAGCAGCTTGGTGATGCTAAAGGCCACATAAAGTACTTACCCCGCAGTTTTCATCTGACACCACAGAAGAAGAGCATCTTTAGCTGAGTGTGTCTCCTTCTGGTCTGCCTGGCCGGTTTCCACAATAATGTCCTGGATCTGATCAAGAACAGGAAGCCCAGATGGATGGTAAATGATAAAACTTAATATTTGATTTTTACAAAGAAAGAAGTAGGAACACAGACAACCGAGAGGACACTGCATCAGGGAATAATTTCTCACTTTATGCCTTTGGTTTCCATCTTTGTGTAAAATTAAAGTAAATCTCCAGTGATGTATCATTAATGTTATTAGTCATAAAGGATTGTTACAAAACTCAGCAGTGGCTAAGATGGGTGGAAAATAGGTGGTAATGACTGAAGTTCATTTCCCACACAGTGGGCCAGTAATTAGAGCAGTGATGTGATACAAGCGACAGGTCCTGAGAGATTGCTAAATTTAGGCAGCTTTGCTTCTCCTTGGCTAATGCAGACTGAAAAATACAGCCTGTTTTTTTTTTTTTTACTTATCTCTTGAAAAAGTTGAATAATGTAGAAGGACTTATTGTTTGAACTATCATTTCTAAAAATAACAACGCTGCTGTCAAATTAAAAATAAATATCTGACTCTCCTCTCCCCTTCCCCACTGGATGATAAGAGTGAAAGAGACATGTGTGGTGTGCTTCTAAAGAACGAAAAATACTGGAGCCTGAAGGCATCGTTCCCGAAAGAAATAATCCCGAAACTGCAGTTCCTCACTGATACCTGCCTGAACTAAAACAACAGGAAATGAGACGTGTTTATTGTTGGTGTCGCCAACGAGGCCAATAGGTTTAGAAATGTGGGAGCCGCCATGGAGTTTCACCAATATGGGCCATCAGTTAATTACTGATACATCTGAATGCTTGAGTGGAAAACAGAGTAAGCCATGTTTTTAAGTGTATGTGCTCTTTATGAGGCAGACAGAATGACTACATTCTGCATCTTTGCAGCTTTAAGTTTCACCATCTTTTTAGATGCTGCAGCCTCGGTTTACCTGGAAACGCAGGATGATGGTCCAAATGAGCCCAAGTATGAGGCGGTGGTTGCCGTCGACGATGTCATGGGACCCCATGTTCTCTAGGTGTACCCTCTGCTCTTTGAGAAACTGCAAGGCCTTGTCTACATTTTCCAAACAGTGGATACGCATCCGACCTTTAGTGGGCTTCGGCTGCGAAGGAAACAAGGAAGAAAAAGAAAACAGGAATTTTTGAAAGAAAAGACATCACAAATGAGCTGGAAATAACATTAAACTTTTACGACAATAAAGTGGAAGCAGAGACAGCATATCTCACCAGACGTTCTCCAGACAGGACCTCTAGCAGTTTAATTAGCATGCGTCCGTCGCGAAGGTCCAGGTAGAGGTCAGAGATGCGACAGCCAACTCGGGAAAGGATCGAGTTGACCCATTTAGTAAAGGTCTTCTTTTGAACTGCCTCGCGCTCATCTGGAGAGGGAACATAGTTTAAGAAAGAACATGAGCTACATGAATAATGCACTGCCCTCACGGCTGCAGAGCAGCATCATTGAAGCTGGTAGGGATTTACTGTCTCCAACAAGGGCTCTTCAAACCGAAGACATGGCTGTGCATGCTAGTGTTTGTCTGCGAAGAGCTCTTAGTGAGTAAATTAATGCGCTGTAAAAAAAATTAACCTCATTCTTATTCTACAATGCCTTCTAAAAGTTTTCATACCCCTTTGACTTTGTCACATAGTGCAACATTACAACCCCAAGCTTCTGTATTTCGCATAGTCAATACGTTTGTCGCAGTTACGGTTGTTAGCCATTTGGAATATGTCACTATCAACCTTTCGCATCTAAAACTGAAAGTTTGTCCATTCTTCTTTGCAAAATAGCAAAAGCACAGTGAATGAAGAACATCAGTGAACATCCATTTTCAAGCTTTGCCACAGAATCTAAACTGCATTTTGTCAATTTCACTGGACTTTTCTAACACTTGTATCTGCTTTGATCTAAAGTATTCCACTGCAGCTCTGGCTGCTTGTTTAGGGTCGGTGTCCTCCTGGAAGGTCAGCCTTCACCTCAGCCCAAAGTTTTTATAGCCTCTAACAGATATTCTTCCTGGATTTATTTACATAAATTTATCAGCATTCTTCCAGTTGTTTGCTGCTTCCTCTGTAGGGCCTGTGGCAATTTTCAAAAAGGCCTTCTTATGGCTTTTCTTCAACAATGGTTCTTCTTGCCACTAAACAGCAGTTTTGTGGATTGTGCAAGTAACAGCTGTCTTGTCTGCAGATTCTCCCACCTGAGCTCTTGACCTCTGTAGCTTCTCCAGAGTTACCAAGGCTCTCTTGGTTGGTTTTCTGATCTTGGTGGGATTGTAGTTGTGCTAAAGTCTTGAATGAATAGTGGTCAGTAAGAGGTTCAAATCTGAGGATATTGCTTTATAACCTCACACAACTTTAAATGCTTCCCCAGTTGTATCCTTGACTTCTCTGCTGTGCTCGTTACAGTTAACGATGATACTTATTAACCTTTGTTAATTTATCTGTAGAAAACTTTAAAAAATCCTGTATAATTTGCAGAAGTATGCACTATTTTGTAATGCTTTGAGTGAAATACACTAACATTTGTGGCTGCAACTTGGAGAAAAAAGGCAAATATTTCAAGGGTTATAAATATACCTGCAAGACATATTGCAACAAAAACAAACTGAAACCAACCAAGTAAAGATTACATCAAGTGAGCCAGTTCTGCATCTGTTCAACATATTTCTGTGGCAACCTAAATAATCCAGAGCAAGGTGAACACAAGGGCAATGCTTTCTCATTACACTAACCTTGATTTTGCTAACAGCTACTTTAACTGCAGATACACACAGATTAAGTCACAGATACTTAAAACTTATTATGTCAGCAATGGGACAATCCCAGCCCCAGTTGTCCCAGCATGCAACACATCAGTTCCCTTTAGTCTCCACACTGATGGTTGCCCTGTTTATCTCTGACTTCATAATGACTTGTGAACTAAAATAAGAAAGGGCACAACAGGAGAACAGGCTAGAGCAAAGATGCCAGGTATTGTATTCTAGGTTAAGAAGATGTCAATAAGCAAGGTGAGATTGAGGAGGAGACATAAACTCTGGATGGAAGTAAACTTGGCAAGAGGAAAAGCTCCCTGGGAGGCAGTCTTTCAGGTTTACTGTGCAGAAGCATGGCGAGATAAACAGAACAAAACACATCACCCACAGTATCTCCCCTGCTGTTGCCAAAAACACCCAGTAAGCTCCTTTACAGCTCCAGCTGAATTCCCAGCACCATCCAGGAGAACGAATCAGGAGTTACAGTATGTAAAACACATGGTGCAGCAGGGTACAGTAAATAAATCATGCCCCGCTCTGCTCCCCTCAGCAGAACAACAGCACACACTGCTCCGCTGCATCCACATGGATTCCCCACGTAATGAAAAAGTAATGGGAATTAAAACATGCAAATAACTCAAAGCTCCATTAGCAGCACAAATGCTGAGAGAGTAGGAACAGAAAACGGAGACAAAAGAAGAGCCTGACTAAAAACTGTGACAAATCCTCTCTGAACTATCTGGGCTGCAGAGGATTTCACAGCACAGTCAGTGAGAGGCCAATTAAAGTGCATCCCCACACTGTTTTGCCATATCATATCACAATAAGAGACCTTGAGAAGGGACAGCATGGATGCACAGAGAAGCTCTCAGCCAAGTGGGCAGCAATGGGACAACAGAGAGTAATAGGGGGGGAGTTACTGTTTTCATGTCGTCTGCTAAGCTTTCTGCAGATGAGGAATAGCTTGATATGACAACAGCTCTGACTAAACTGAATAAAGCCTTAAGCGCTCTTTTGAATAGAAAGCTCTGTTTAATCCTTAAATTCCATCTGTTCTTTTACAGAGCGGAAGAAGATTAAATAATATCAATGTTATTAGCGATACGACATACAATACTATCTAGGGTTTGAGTATATCAGAATACATGTAAAAACGTTTCATATACCAAGTATTTGAAGCCCTACTGTCATTAGGTTAGAAAAGAAAAGCATATTAACAACAATCACCATGTATTTATGTTTCTATAAGTGCAAACACATGCTGCAGAAGTTATTAAAATATGTCTAATACAACAAATTATGAAGGTTTTGATTAAAATATATACAGTGGCAACTTTTGACATGGACCATATGGGCAGTTGCCCAGGGCAGCATTAAAAAGGAGCGACACACAAGCACTTGATAAATCCGAGACAGTACTTGTTTTGTGTCTTGAACAAGTTTTCTATTGCTTTATTGCATGTGCAGTCAGTGGAGGGTTGGTCGGTTTAGAGACAATGTTTTTACACACCAGCACCATCTACAATCACTCTCTGAAGAATATTGAATTAATAAATACAGCAGCATGTAATTTCCCTTTGGGATCAATGAGCTGTATTTGACTGTATTGCATTTTGTCCAGCTCCAGAAAATAAATTATTGCAATGCACTTTGACTGATTTCAAGGCAGCAGAATAAGGGGCTCACCCAGGACACACTACCTACTTTTTAAGAAACTTGCATGAAAGAAAAAAAAGGGGGGGAGGGGGAATATAGTGACAATAAAGTACAGCTTGGTCGATTCTGACTAGTGAACTATTGATCGGAAACTCAAGACTTGTATCTTTTTCCAATCAATTAAACTAACCACTGACAGATCACTGACAACAACACTCTTAGGTGCGGAAGCTGGTGCTGATGGGAATAAAGCTCAAAGTCAGCAATTATTACTGATCTTAAAGAAAACAACTAAGTCAGCTCAAATCTGTGTAGGCAGATTGAACCAAAGATCCAAAGTAAGTCGCAACCTTAAGATAAACAGTTTACCTTTAACATTTCAGGTTTAGTAGCATGTTGCCTTCTAGACATCAAAATAAAGCCCAATTTTTTTATACCACCTTTGGCTTATTGTTTATCCATCAATAGTATTTTAATTAACAATCATAAAAATGTGCATCTTTGACATGGTGAACTACAACATTTCCGTACTGGACCTCCTAAACTATTGCAAAAGATAGCAGTTATGTAAAACTGAGAAAGCAAGTATAAATACAATGGACATTTCTCATTTTCTAAGACATTCATTTCTACTCTTGCGTTTTACCAAGTATGACTCCATATGACTTCAAACATCATTTAATTTAACTCGGCTACGGACACAACTCAGTGTGTAGGAAGCAGTTGACATGACTTTACAGAGTACTTTTTCTGTTTTTCGTTCAGACAGGAAAACCATTTAGCATTATCTGTTTTTCAACATTAATTAATGATGCTGTGTGAGAGGAACACTGCATGTTTAGAGTGCTTGCAGTTTTTCGTCCACACAAAATGAATTGGGCCTTTGAATCTTTTTACTTGTGTCCACCAACTTCTTTAGGTTTTCCTATTCTTTATATTAGACCAAGTCTTACTAAACATTCTTCTGTTTCACATGTTTTTACTTGATGATCTCTCAACCACTTTTTGACTCCAGTGAAAGCCCTATGACTTATTCATGTTGATGGATTTTTCCTATACACGGCTTGATCTGTTTTTTTCCCCCAACAGTCGTCTCATACTGGATGTGGCCCAGTAGTCCCAGAGCACCCTATTACATGCCCCTGTCAAGGCACAGCCAAAGCAACCTGTCCTGCAGCCATGACACCATGACACTAGGACAGGTACACTCAGCAAAGCATGGCGATGAAACTCAGCCTCTCCATGCTCTCTATACCCCCTTGCATGCTCTTGTTAGACATGCTCTCAAGGCAAATAAACTGTCTGCTCCCTTAACAGAACTATATGAAGCCCCTGAACATCAGATTAATGTGCATTTGATGTTTGCACAGTTTATTTATGTCTGACCGAGCATTAGGGGAATTAGAGGTAGGATGCAAAAGAGGCACGCGAAAAGCAAAACCGGGCAACTTCCGGAGCAAGTTAAAGTGCCTCGTAAAAGTATTCACAACCTCACAACCTTTTTGTATTTCGTGGGGATTTTATGTGAAAGATTGCAATAATTGAAAAGCGGGGAAAAAACTGACATTATTTTAGACATTCTTTACAAGTTAAAATCTGGAAAGTGTGCTGTGCATGTGTAATAATTAGCCCCTTTAAGTATGATAATCCTAAATAAAACCTGAGCATAAATCTACATGTTCTGTTAAGGCCTCAGAGGTTAGCTGGTGGACATTCAAGAACTAACAGCATGATAGAGAGCAAGGAATGCAGCAGAAATATGTGGAGGATCTCCAAAGCTCCGGAGGTTGAATCAGTAAACTTGAAAACCATGTGTCATGCACTCCACAAATCCAGATATTACGTCAAAATGACAAGAAGAAAGGAACTCTTAAAAGAAAGGCATTTGAAAACATGTTTACAGTTTGTTCCACGTCATAAATCAGACACAGCAAACGTGGGAGAAGATGCTCCAGTAAGACAATTTGAAAGGTTTGTAACTGAACTACACTGAAATGTTTTGGATCAAGTACAAAGAATGGCCTAGTCAAAGACCAGAGCTAAACCCAGTGAAAAATTTGTAGCAAGACTTGAAAATGTATCTTTACAAATGCTCTCCATCCAGCCTGACCAATTTGAACACCTTTTATACTGTTCTATCAAGTTAGATCCCGATTGATTCAACTGAAGAAAGTTAAAGGAGTGTAAATATTTTTTGCAAAGCTCAAAAAAGAACTGGGGGAACTGCTTGTTCGCAGGCAGAACAACAGAAATAACCATCAACAGGGCACGTCAAACTACTAAAGAGTCTGAAAACAAAGGGATGCTTTATAAATCAATAAATGCACAAAAGCCATTTTCTGCCTCTTCATCACAGTCGTCCTTTCCAACTTCAATCTGTTGTAATCTTGTCAAAATCTTGAAAACAATCTTGAAAAAAAATCCTGTAAGAAAGACTTCATGACACGCAGTTGGTAAATTGATGTGTTTGGCCCGTCTCATGGCATCTCTGATTTAGAGAAAAGCTTCAGAAGTTTGCAGCTCCGCTATCAGTTGACTCTGCAGCCTTCAGGATCAGTCGATACTTGAAATGTAGCAGAGGCAGTGGGGGGGGGAGGAAGCCTTTCCCTCTGTTCCTGCATCGTCTCCTCCATTTTCTTCCCCTCACTAATGCATTCCTGTCATCAGGGAGTTGGGTAGCATAGTGCAAGCTCAGAGAAAAAAAACATCCACTGTGACGGCGTGGTTCTCTCTTAAAACTGTAACAATAAAGGCAGCAAGGAGTTACTCCAGTGGAGAAAGTGGTTGTTGTTTTTTTTCTTCAGAAATTCATTCCAGAGACGCATCACCTTGTTGTTTTGAAGCAGTTTGTGAAAGTTAAAGGCCATACATGGCAGTGTATCTTGTAAGAGACGACAAATGGTTGTTATCTTGAGGTGTTATTTAAATTATTCAAAGCCAAGATTGTTATTAATCAGGGCAGAGTCAAAGCTTCCAGAAATTAAGTAAATAACCACTAGATATATTTCGTTTATACAAGTGCTAATGACAAACTAACCTCTGGCCTCCATCATTGCCCGGACATGAACATAAACACATGATGGAGAAGGGAGGGGCATGATCTAAGAAGTGTCATCCTTGTGAGGCAGGACATGATGGACCAACTCTCTCAGCAAGCACACACCCACGCACCCACACACACCCACACACACGGTTCCACGGTCAGGATCCAGTTACCTTGCAGCTGCCTGAAGCGTCCATCCAGGATGGAGTTGAAGCAGATGTTGGAGGTGCTGTAACTAAGCCAGCGCGCCCGCTTCATGCTCCTGGCTGATGAGGAAGAGGAGGAGGAGGAGAGGATGGGGGCCAGGTCCGGGTGAGTTTGAGAGGGCCGTGGACGCCGGGGGGTGCAGGAGGAGGATGAGGACGATGATGAGGAGAAGGGGGAGAGCCCCGTGGGCACCGAGGTAGGTGGGATGTGGAGGAAGGTGCCATTTCTCTCGGGGTGCTGCTCCGGTACCTGCTGCTTGCTTGTTGCCTTCCTGCTCTCGGGTCTGAGGGCGCGATGAACCGGCGGGGTGCTCCTGCTCCGGCTGCTGCTCACTCCGACCCGGACCTGGGCCTCTTTCTCAGCTGGAGTAAAGGGTCGGCTTGCGGTCTCCTTGCTGCTCCGGACGGCTCCAGCATCCCTGCTGCTGGCCTTTAGGCTGATCTTGACCTCTCTTAGCCGGGGTTGGCTTATGGGGGCAGTGCGCAGCAGGCACGGGCTGCTCATCTTGACCCCCAAGCCCCCAAAACAATTACAACAAGAAGAAAACCTCCACTGGAGCCGGCCGAGGAGCTTGGCACACCTCTTCTCTCTCTTTCTTCTGGCTCTCTGTCCTCTTTTCCAGATCCCTTTTGCATTAACTCCCGCTCCCTCCCTCCCTCCCTCCCTCCTCTTCGTCTTTCTTTCTCACTCGCTCCTCACTGTTACCGTGATAAAGCTCTGCCTCCACTTTCAGGCAGCACAAGGGCTCTGGCAGCCTTCAGTTTGGTTCAGAGGGATTTATTTTGCAGCCCCATCCATGCATACAGTATGTTTCAAGGCATACACGTGTTCCTACGACTCCCACACAGCGGCACCAATACTGAACATGAAGTACACAACTGGCACGCTTATGAGTTCCTGTGCCAACAATCCAAACATTACAAAACTACATGCATGTTAGACTAAAAGCAAGAAAGATTTTTTTTAGGCTTCTGTGGTACAACAGATCCTAATATGCTTTGAAATCATACTAAGTGCATATTTTTGAGTTCACAAGCTGTACACCAGACACAGGTAATATTCAGAAACTCTCATGTCTTCCCCCCCCAACCCCCTTTCACTCCCTGACAGGAAACACTGATTGCATTACAGAAGCATCAGTGCAGCAGCAGCACTCTAACAGAATATCACCGACTGACACTCAAACCTGAAGCCTTCATTACTTAAAGAGACAGGAAGAGACAGCGAGAAATATAGCGAGAACAGTGCCAGATGAAAGTCCTGGATGGGAAGAGAGGCATTCTGGACTCCCAGACGGAGGAGAGGAGATAACACTAAGTGCTGGAAAAATGGACCCAATCAGATCTCATGGTAGGTGATTCTCAGCTCTGAACCCTTTAAAATCTAAGCTGGTGTATTAACAAAGACGATTTCCAGCTCTCTTTGAGGTCAGACCTCCAGTTTTGACCTAGAATGACTTTTTTTTAACTCTAAAGGCGATACGAAACCAAAAAGAAATGTCCCGCAGAACAGAAGTGAAGGAATTACAAGGTTATTAAGGATCAAAATTATTATTTTTTTTATTAAACTGTAATTTTCAGTATTTGACCAGCTGATTACCAATTAGAGCTAATCAAGGAAAACATTGACAATTCCTATCTCTGATCATTCTATCTATAGCTCATCAAATCGTTTGAAAATTAATAGGAGTGAAAGGGCAGTAATGAACTCCTATTTCTCACATGGACAGCATTCCACCATGAGGTATCATAGGCCTGGTCAGAGGAACGGTGAATCAACTCATTACTGTCAGAAAAGTGTTATTAGCTCACAAATTAAGACTCACAGGAGGCATAAAGGAAGCGATATTAATCCTACACTTGAGAGGGTGAGAAAAACTCTGTGCAGCATTGCTTTTGGGGATTTAAGAGGGAGTGTATCATCCAGATAAAGCACATCATTAACTGGAAATGAAACCACCTCTTTAAAAGCAGAGGTTTTGGGAGCTTGGTCAATACTGAACATGAAGTACACAACCGGCACAATGCCAAAGCAGAGAGAGATCAGTAATAATTAGAGAGAGAGAAGAAAATATTGCTCCTCATTAGTATGGGAAAAGTTATAAGGTAATTTCCTAAGATGTGCAGTGAATCATTCTGTAGTAAGAAAGATGAAAGTAACACGTTGAAGACAAAACTGGTTGTTAATCCATCCAGTAGGGGATTTTTTCCTTGGAAATTCACTCCAAGATCAGACTACAAGGTTAAAAAAAGAAGCCAAAATCTTTTATTAGGCAAGCCTCACTTAGCGTGTTAAATGTTAAAGTTGATCAAGCTGCTGTCTGGAAAAAAAAGCAGAGCAAGTATATCTCGGAAAAATATAACTTTTGAACAAATGACAAAAAAGTGTTTGTGGGTGTTTGGAAGAACACACCTCATACCAACTGTCAAGCATGGTAGTGGACGGGTGATGATTTGGGCTCGTTTTGTAGCCACAGTACGTGAACACCCTGCATTCACTGAGCCTACATAATTGTAGACAAACAATTGATGAGCAAACTAAAGTCTTTAAGAGTCAACTGTAGCTGAATTGGTCAAAAATAGGTCATCAACAGGGTATTGATCCAAAACACAGCAGCCAAATTACAACATAATGGCTGAAAATGATTAGTCAAAGCCTATGCTTCCACCTGATTGAAACACTGATGGGGAAAAACTGTGCAGAAAAAAAAATTCCTCAAAGAACTAATAAAAAGTAAACAAAAAAATGCCAAAATTCTTCCTTAATGATGAAAGAGAACGATAAAAAAATCATATAAAAAACTATTTTATTTATACGTTACTGTTGCCAAAAGTATTTGCATGCAGCCAAAAAATAGGATCAGACGGTGGTATGAGCCGCTGAACACAGTGTGTCCCCTTCCCACACTGCTACACAGGAATTTAATGTTTTAGCTTTACATAATATCAACCCCCGCTGTCTTACATGTGAGCGTCTGCTTTCAAGAATAAAAGCCGCATGAACTCAATGTACACAAGCGACTGAGCATCAAAAGGGAATGTTAAACTAGCTACATTGGCTTTACAAAACTCTCAGAGGGACTAATGGTTTAATTTCTGGTGTTCATTTCAAAGTGAAGCAACAAATACTTCATCCATATTGTAACACTGTTGGAGAAAGTGGCTCCCAAACACAAGGTCCTTCTCTTCAAAGCTGCATTTATATGTTAGCCATTCATCTTTAACCTCTCTTGTATTTTTAACTTCAAAGACGTGAAAATAGTTTGACCTGCAACCTCAACTTTTTAACCACGAGTCCATCCACGTCTATTTTAAAATCCCAAGCAGCCGACCCACAGGTGGGCCATGGCCTACCGGCTTAGCTAGAAATGCAAGAGATTGATGCGATGGGAGGCAGACGGACAGGGCAGCTGTCCAGATCGGTCAGACTGCGGACATTCAGAGAATGTGCAAGTGATCCCAGTTACTCGTAGAGGGCGTGGATCAGTGTCAGGGCTCAGCTGCTGGGAGTGTGTGTGTGATACCATAACAGAAATCCACACGGAAGCACACTTTTCAAACAAACAGTGTGGAGCTGAAAGTTTAAATATCAGCTATGGAGAGGTTTTGAAGCTGTTGTTGTATTTTTTTCAAGTGATAGTGCTTTTTATTTAACCTTATTCAATCCGGCCAAAGTTACACAGTTGCGCTCTCATTATGGGTCACCCTCTGCGCCCTTCCCACACTGCTAAAAAGACTTTCATCTCAGGAATCTGTCATGGAGGACAGAGCCTGTTTACTATGCAGGCACTCACCTGCGAGGGCCTTGATGCGTGAGCGCTCGAACAGCCGGGCTGAGCTGTTGTCATTGTCCAGCTCCTCATCAGAGAGGTTGAAGCGGGTGTTGATGTGGCTGTACTGCTGCGTGATCTCCACGTTGTCAAAATCCGTGGTGGAAGTCGTGGTGGAAGTCATGGCGGTAGCCAGCGTGGCGGCGGGACGGCGGGCGGGGTCCAGGCGGGTAGATGTTAAACGGCAGGATAGGTGGTGAATATGGAGAAAGTCTGAAACAGATAAACAAGAAGAAGATCCATGGTTACAACAAATTAATCTATAGTGCAGAATGTGGACTGACAGGTTTCTACAAAAAGGTGGGTTCATGGATTTGTATGAATGTTTCCAGATGGGAATGCTGCTCCAATTACCTGTACATTGAATGTCAAACATAGATGCAACAGTTATCGGCGTGCGTGTCATATTCATATTGGGCATTTAATGATGGATTTGATGGATTATTTAGTTCAGGGTGGAATGACATTATAACAAGCAACTTATTTCATTTTTGATTATAAAAAGAATCAGATCACAAGCTTGAAATTACTGTAATTTTTCAGAATTCTGGCAAATAAATTTGATCTTGGCAGTATTTGGTAAAGATCATTTAAGTATATTGGTTTGGTGGTAGCACATGCTTTACAAAAAAAAAAAGAAATTCAATAGTGTAATAAGTCTGCATTCCAAAAATATCTGTTCTTCTCAACAAAAACAAATTATTTTGATCCATGCACCGAGTTTGGAACATTTTAGCTACAAAAATGTGTCTAGTGCTGATATTTTATCCAACTATATCATCTATAAAACATTGCTTCTTTACCTGTCACAAGAATTTTATATTTTTCTGCAAACATTTTTGACATTAAGAAACATTTTTTTTGTCCAGAAGCAACATGCAAATAAGCCCTTGAAGCAGGGCCCACCATCTCTCCTGCTCTTCTCCCTCCACCCGCTGCTCCATTTTGTGAGTGTCACTCTGCTCGACGGTGACAGCCCAGATGGTGTCTGTGTATTTTTTGCGTGGAATGGCGGGTTGAAGGGTAGCCACTCAGATAGCTCTATCTGTGTGCAGCATAACTCTCTTATCAAGCTGCAGGGGGGGAGGTAGGACAACCCCTCTGAGGAGCAGGGCTTGATGAAACCGCCTTCTTTTGAATGATGCTGCTCACATAGTTTGAAAAGCAGAAGTGTGCGAGTCTGTTGGTGGGGATTTGTAAGGAAAGTGAAGTAAGGCGGGAGAGTCCAATTTATGTGCACTACAGTTTTATACAAAGCATACTTTATTTTAAATTATTTTTTCCAGACTTTAAAAAAGCCCTCACTGAGGATTAATTTGGAGTTGCTCTAATTAAAGTGTCCTGGAGAAGAATTCATACGCCTTAAACTTCAGCCCCATTTTGATTCATTACCCATAAATAAAACCTACTGCAACCAATTGCCTTCAGAAGTTACCTCATTACTAGATAGAGTCACCTGTGTGTAACTTGATCTCAGTATAAATACAGCTGTTCTACGAAGGAATCAGAGGTTTGTCAGAGAACAAATGTCAAAAAACAGAAACAGTAAGGCGAAAGACCAAAATGATGTTACAGAAAACTTGAGTTAGAAATCTATATCTCAAGCTTTGATCGACCAGAGAACTAGCCAAGAAGCCCATGGAAATTCTGGAGGAGCTGCAGAGATCCATAGCTCAGGTAAGATCTGACAGGTGACATGATATCTATTATCTGTGCACTCCACAAATCTGACCTTTAAGGGAAGGCTATTATTGAGACTCTATCTCTAAATATCACCCTGAACACGTCATCCCCACAGAGAAACAAGGTGACGGCATTATCATGTTCTAGGGATGCTTCTCAGCAGAAACAGGCAAAGTGGTCAAAGTTTATTGAATGAACCTATTTGAGGCTGCAAGTGATTTTTCTTTTTCCAGCAGGACAACCCTAAGCATTCAGCTTAGGCTGGAGTTGCACTAGAATGAGTCAGCGTGTATTTGTGTGTTAAAATTAGGAATGATAATCTGTGGTAAGACATGACAGTGAATGCTACAGATCCTATCCATCCAATCTGACTGAGATTGAGCAATTTTGCAAAGAAGAATGAGACCAAATTTCCTTCTCTAGATGCACAAAACCAGTAAAGATCTTCCCAAGAAGCCTTGCAGCTGAAACTGCAGCAAAGACAGAAGAATATATATAGATTTATAAATATAGACAGAGCGCATTCCTACACTTTTCAACTTTTCATTTGTGTGAAACTTTCTGAATCATGTATTATTTTCCTTCTTTAACCCTATGATTTTCTTTCTGTTGTCAAACAAAAACTTATTAAATATGCTGACGTTTGTGGTTGTAATGTGAACATGCTTAAGGACTATGAATACCTTTTCAAGGTAAAACAAACTGAATTTAAGAAATCTAAAATAAGCAATCCTCCTGCCCCCTAATTCACCTGCTTTGTGGTATTTTGACATAATCCTACATCCATTATGAATGGATTAAATTTGTCAGAAATGTCATAGAACCTGGTGTGTGTAAATATTCATTCAAAATAATCACTAGTTACCTTTTGCAGAAGTCCCAATTTGACCAACACATTTGTCTGTTCAGTGTATTCTTAGAAGAGGCCCTCGGTCCTCTACAATGATGCTGTTCTACAGGTCTCCCTCCTTCTGCTCGATATCAGTCCTCTGCAGAGGTCTCTTATCAGCATGGGGACGCTCCACCCACCACCAGGGGATCCCCTTATCACCATGGCACACATTACCTAGCCAGAACTATGGCGTAAAAACCCCTTTACACTCCGCTCAAACTCCCATCCCCAATGTGTCAGCTGAGCACAAACATGTACGTCTCTAATCGTGCATGAAGACTGACTCCACTTAGCAGCAAATTAAGTGCGTTTGTCGAGGCGCGCTGTCTCCAAGGAGACACCTCGTGTGGCTTCGTTTGGGGGTGTGTAGAGAAATTAAAAGGCAGAGAGTTAACAGAGACCAGTGCTAGCTCTCCACTTGGTGTCCTTGAGGACGAATAGCCCAAACACACCTGCTCGCTAACAATAGGTTATCCCGTCAGCAGGAAAAAGAGGAAGGCTTCCATCAAAGATGCTGAGTAGGATAACAGCATTCCACCGGCATCTGGATGTTATGATGCGCACAGTCCTGGAAGAGCCACGAAATGCCAGCTGAGGCATCACATCACGGCTACAGTTCATGGTGCTTGTTTATTTTCACTACAATTTGTTCAGATGTGATTCATCTTTCATTTCTTTTGCAACAATTTTTTAATCACCACCACACACTCAGCACTGCTGAGTTTAAGTCTGTCGCAATAAGCAATGAATCAATTAATAGCGTGATAAATTAAAAAGAGATCGATAATTTCTACTCTGATGATTGATATTTTTTCAAGGGCAATTTTGTTTACAGAGACATCATAATCAAATTTTATTCATGGTTTGTAAGTGGTTTTTATTTCCATTTTGTTGCTTACGGTTGTCATGTTTAAAGGAAAGTGCAAAGAATACTTCTTGTCCTAGCATTAAAACTTCATTGAAAAATTAAAGTTTATCAGACTTTAGGACTGATAAATGCATTATCACGCCATTATCAATACACTACTTGAAAATGGCCTCAAAACAACAACAATTATCAACAATAATTTCTGGGACGAGTTATCGTCCAGGAAAATTTGTTATTGTGACAGGTCAAGCTGGGTTATTTTTTTTTAAAACCAAACACTGAGGTGAGTAGTTTTTGGTTTTTTTATACTTTATTTTTGATGAGATTTTTAAACATGGCAAACCACAACAGCAAGAAAGAAGAGAAAGAAAAAAATATTCTTCCTTGAAAATTCCCTCCAATATCCTGAGCTAGTGGTGGTGGATTTAATTTGGCAAATGTTTAGCCACTCATCCTCCATCAGCATTGTTTTTGCCTCCCCTTCCCATGTATTTTTAATATATAATGTTGATGTTTTTTCATTGGCTTCTAAGCACACATATAGTCTGGACAGCCTCTTCTTATAAGAATTACTTTTATAAGCATCAATAAAGATATTTAGGTGAGTAGTTTTAACCAAACTTTACGGTCCTGATATTAAAAATTTCAAATAAAAAGCACTAAATAGGTTACACAAAAAAAAAAAGTTGCACTTGCAATTAGTGGGCATGTGTTGGGTGGTCTACAAAGAGGTGCAAAAGTGGTTTGGATCTTCCTATTTTAATGAGAATGTTTTGTGTTTCTTCTCTTCTTTATGGAGAGTAGAGAGAATATAAAATAATGAAGCTGAAAGTCACACAGTTATAACTAATAAAAATAATAATAATATAAATGTATTTCATTTTTAACAGTGTCTGAAAGTGTGACCACACAACAGTAAAAACATACAAAAATCAGTGCTTGCAAAATCAGGTTTGAATATAGGGCTCCCCATCTGCAATGTATATTTGCACATTTAAAGCAAAGACGAATGCAGAAGTTCATGGAAAACTGCTTTTACAATGAAAGAATGATTATGTGTTATGAGTTTTATATCACAAAAGCAAATCTCACTTGCATCTTAGCGAATAAACTAATTTCATGGTTATTTTTGCTTAAATATGACGCAGCTGGCACAGAAAACTTTTTTTTTCTGAAGCTATTATTAGCCTTCACCAGTAAAAGTAATGAAACAGAAATGTGCAGATGCCCGGTTTAAAAGCTGCACAGTGTTTGAGTCAGAGGCTCTGGATAATTTCTCATAAGTTAGAAAGTGTCAAGAGAGGCGATGAAAAAAGGCCAAGTTGAATTCCTGCAGATACCCAAAAGCTGCCTGACCTAGGAGTGCTCCTTGTACGTTTTACTGGAGCATTGCAATAAGAGGACACGTTTGGACTTTTTATGGAAACCAACATAAAATAATCATTAAGCACAAAAACGACGAGCCGTGAAAGTTTGGTTTCCAGTCTTAGGTCTCACTGGAATTTACTGTAAGTTCTATTTCTGTCCTTTTTAAAAATAGCATTGATGCAAACAGCAGAGCACCTGATCTGAACCTAAGCTTTCAAAGGAGAAAAAAAAGCTCACTCTTGCAGCTGTATACAGATGCCCAAACCGCACACTGGGCAGAAAACACATTAGATTGCTGTGTGTGTGTGTGTGTGTGTGGGCGTGGAGGGGACGCACATTGTGGTGAGCAGCACAAAGTGGAACCGAGATTAAGTAACAGAGCGAAGTTACGGGTGTGGCCAAAGATGAGTGACCCACAGTGTGGGCATGTGTCTGAGAAACTGAAGCGTGGGCTCGTTGATGAGAATGAGGCCCGTGGTCAGGCTGAGAGTGAATCTAAAACACAAAGCTGAGCTGTGTTCCTTCACGAAGGCAGACCTAAGCTTGTAAACTGGAATATTTAGAGGCTATTAGGACGAGGCCGTACATACACTGATTATGTACATCAGCTGTTAAAGAGATCTCTTGCTGTGGTTAGTATTGCTTTGACTGTGGCGAGAGCGAGAGCTCAGCCTTGGGAGAAGGGTAAAAGGAATCAATGGTAAATAATTTCTGGAGTGTTTACACTAAAGGCTCTGCTGGTCCAGACAGAGCAACACGCTCGCATGTGTCCTTTTAGGGAAATAAGAAGAAACTCTTCACTTAAAGCAGGGAACATGTTTTTTTTTTTCTTTTAATATAATAAAATGCTTTCTATAAAGAGTGACAAATACATAACGTAAGATTTATTTAAGGAAGAATTGAAAAGTGAAGTAAAAAAGTACAGCTCATGTAAGCAATAGTAGAATGCCAGTCGTTCTTCACTTGGGGTTTTCAGGCAAATATACGAGTTATTCATCAAAATGGATAAAAGGGAAGAATAATATTGTGTGAAGTTATTATTATAGGCTTTGAACTTACATAAAACGCAAGAATAAGAAAGGAAGAGATGGAATGAGAATGAAGAATAAGGAATAAACTTTGACATAACTAGTGACTTAAAGTGATCATTCGTGATCTCTTTCCTCTTTGTAGCCATATACACTCACTTGAATTTCCCTTGGATTTGTTTTTGTTGATTTGTCTGCTAGTACAGACAACCTGACCTAGGGTTTACCCTATTGCTATATCTACTTCTCAAATGTATTACTATAGTAGAAAGATATTTAAACTATATATTTTTTAGATAACTGAATACAAGTGCCTTTAAAACGCATTCAAAAACTACCAGGAAGCTCTAGGTGACTTATTTTTGCTTTTGAATATCTGGTATCCGGTGTATACGGTTTGTTTTTTGGGGGAGGTGGGGTTAAAAAAAAAACCGTATACGGGGTTTACATAGTTTTATGTAAACTCCTTATACACAAAACTAGATTTGTATTAAATAAAACTAGAAATAAAACTAGATTTGTAAACTTGCCATTAATTCTTCAAAAGTTTATGACTTCTTGAAAGGCCGCACCAAGTTTTGCGCAGTTTTATCACCGCACTCTGCTGCGGCCTTTTTGCAGCACCAGATAACAAACAACTGAATAGTTGACGGGGTTGTTTACTGACACGAAGAAAACGAGTTTCAAGCCAAAACTAAATTTAATAGAAATACCCGTCTTATATTTATTTATTTATTTAAAAAGGAAAAACTGACACCACTGTATATACACGGCCGACCAACAGGTGGTTCAAGTAAACTTACCTGACAACTACAGCAGTGTTAACTATTCAGTAAGCGGCAGCTTAATTATGTTTGTCAAAAGTCACTCATTTAAATAAACAAGCGTGAATTGGCTCGTTTTTTTAAAATTTACTTACTTAATTGTAGTAGCTTCAGTCCTCTCTGAGCGCGTTTCCTGAGTTTTCTTCCTCCCAATAAACCAATTATAATCCCATTGAAGCGGCGGGCTCAGGTCAGCGCGTGGAGAGATGTCCAGTGCGCGAGGAAGAGGAAGAAGAGGAGAAGAAGAAGAAGAAGGAGGAAGAGGACACGGTCCTGCACGGGGGACGAGGGAGAGGGGCTGAAGGCACGGCGCGCTCCGCGGTCATTCCGAAAGCCAGCGACTGACCCACCCTGCCGGGTTAAAAATAAAGTTGGCGCATCCAGTACATGATCTGTGCGCGCGGGGGGACGGACATTCCTGACAAGAGCTGGTGACTCTAAATGGCAGAGGCACTTCTGATCTCCTCGGTAACCCCACCACCCCTCCCACACCCAGCTCCGGGCTCTAATCGCGCGCACACAACATACACCCACCCTGAGAGACCCTCACAGAAATGTCACCTCCACTGCTGCCCCTGCATTCCACGTGGAGCAGCCAGGACAACGGGAGGCTGCTTCATTATTGTGTCCCAGAATGGAGGCTTATGCTGGCAGTAACGCTGCTGCAGGTGCTTTAATCCATAAATAAACAAAAATTAGTGAGTAATAAAGTGTCGGTCAGATGTTTACACTTTGTAGTTCGTTTGAATGTAATGATGAAAGTGCATTGAGTGAATTTTGAAAACAAGAACTGGGTGCACATGTTTTAATTGCCTATTTTTTTTTTCCATCTACGAAATTAAACAGAAAATTTGGTTCATTCCAATAAACCAACAGATTTAAATGATTTTTAGAGTGGGAAAAAAAATGCTACCATTAGCCTTTTGGTAAACTCTGACCCCACTTAAACTGAATTTGTGGATTACACTAAATAACAGAGACAATGGGAGGAAATCAAGCTTTTTATGAGCTCCTGCTAATTCTGCAGAGAAAAGTAGTCAAATATTCAAGCCAGTAGCTTGATGATGTCTACAAAAAATGGCAAGATTGACGTGCAATGATCTAAAAGATTCCACATTTTGACGCAAAACTTACCTCAGTTACAAATATTTATTGTTTGAATACAAAAACTGTCAAAATAAAAGGGAACAATAGATAATTAGTGACCAAAAACATCACACAGATTGCAAAAAAAAAACAACAACTGTACAGCAGATTACCTAAATATAAATAAGTTTTCACAAGAAGAATGACACTGGGAAATATTTACACATAAAAATATATTTCAGAACAAAATTTTCCTCTGAGTTCCATCACTTTGGTTGCTATGAGACTGTGAGCCAAGAAAGCTTCCTGAACCTTCAATTAAATATTATGGCTTCACATGTGGATACAGCTGACCTGGACAGCACCTGAAGACTGCGCAAACAAAGTCACCTTTTCACCTGGAATGTTAATAAATGTGTAACAAGTACTCTGCATGCAGCTGTAAAACACAGCATTGTGCTACGCTCATTAAAAGAAGCAATACAACTATAAAACACATTTTTTTAAAAACACAGACTTTAGAAACAAGGAGTCATAAAATGAACTCCCTTCTTGCAGAGGCGATAGAGTAAAATGAGAGAGCACCATTTCTAGAGCCTGTCGACGTTTTGCAAACCTCTACAGCTGGTTTCAAGCGCAAGAGTTTTTCAGTTTAAGTGTTCATCTGCTCGCGGTGGCCCTCACATTTATTACATCCAAATCAGTTTCCAACATTTTCCTTGTAGCTTCCTGCAGAGAGCTGGTTAGCCTTCTCAGTGCTCTTACAGATAAACACAGCACATTTGAAAGCTCCTGAGTGGCAATAATTTCCTTTCATTCCTCCAGGAGGTGTTTGCCTGTTAACTGCATAGCGCCGCTATCTAACACCAAGCATGTATGTGCCTTCCAACTGTTGCAGCAAAGCATTTCAAATCAATTCTTTGCTAAAATGAAGGACACTTATGTAAAACGTATGCGTTGCTTGAAGAAATAGAAATTTCAGAGGGAATGCTTGAGGAAAAGTTTTCCTTTGGTTATTTTTGTCCTAACAGGCACATGTGGAAGTATTAGCACGTGTGTACAGAGGTACAGAAACAAAATCTGCCTTGTCTATCAACCAATTATCAAAAATTATTAAATAAAACACAAAGATTGCATGTGACACCCAGTGCATATGAAATTAATGTGAATAAAAGTTTCTAAAATCCTTTACAATTTCATTTTGGTCTACAATATTGTTAAAGCTGCAGCTGTTCCTAAGTGATTGTAGTTTTAATCCCCGGAAGAAATGTAGACATAAATGAAACATTAAAGCAGCATAAGCTTAAGCACTTGATGCATCTTTGGTGGAACAGATTGTTAAAAGCATTCATATACAAATATAAAAAATATCAATATTTTATATATTTTTAAAAAATTCATTAAAAAAAACCAAAGCTGCTACAACTTTTTGTCAGGAACATGACAGTGCCTTTTGAAACAAAGAAGTCAAGTAAATAAGATCCAGGTGCAAATTCACATGTAGAACTCCCTGCTGGTGACGGTCTAGTCAAAGTCCTCACTTCTGGCGGGTTTTATGGCGCGAGGAAAACATCGAGGTTGGCGATGACGGCTGCCTGTCTCCTGGCAACTGTGTTCAAGAGCCGCTGAGGAAAAGATGGCGTTCCGAGGTCGACCTAAGTAAAAGACGCAATGTTAACGTCTACAGTCATATATAATACCATATATAAATTGACAAGAAAGTCTCTGAAAAGTTTTTTGTTTTTTTTTAGACATACCATTGACCCATCAACTTCCTTGTTGTGCCTGAATCAGCTGCTACAGCTTTAAATGTTTGCCAACAATTACACAGAGCTAATCCATGAGCCTCTGCTCAATGAAACTCATTTCATTAATAGTGAGAGCCCTGCCAGTAGTGAGCTATAAACTCATCGTGCCATAGATCAGCACGGCAAGTCAATATCACGTGTTGAGCCTCCCACTACAAAACCCAAGCTGGGAATTCTCATTTTCTGGATTTTACTGCATTCATACGATATTAAGTGACAAGTACTTTATAGATAATCTGTGATAGATCATGGACTACAATGCAGATGATCTATTGTCTGAGCTGTGGATGTCTGCTGCTCCTCCAGAGTCACCTCGCTGTTTTTCACTAACGTTCTCCAACTATCCTCACTAAATAACTAATAAGATTACACAAATCTGGACTCAATGTTGTAATTATGTAATTGACCTGCAATTAGCTGCACTGCAATTTATACGAGGTAAAATTTGGAAACCATGTGTCCTTTTCCTTCCAGGTTATCTACACGTTTCAGCAAGTCGTATTTAAGACTTTCTAAGACCTTATCAATGCCAGCTTGAATGAAATTTAAGACCGAAAGAACTATAAATATAGGGAATGGTAGGGGGAGCCTGCTGTGCTACAATAAATCATCGCAAAAACCCAAGTAGTGCCAAGATACGAAAAATAAAACAGTTTGCACTTACCCATGAAAGCTAACTAGCTAGCTAATTAGTAAGAGTACGTTAGCAGCTAGTTAGCAGTAGCCTCAACCGCTTTGAGTCACATAACAAAATGAAGATTTTTGAGTCTGACTCAAGCTTTTGCCAGACAAGGGGGAAAAAAACTACATTCATAAATTGTTCTGCCATAACAAAATTTACGACCAGTTATTAATGTATTTAAGGTCAAACACTTTTTAAAAAAAAGAAAAAGCGAGATTTTTCAATGTCATTTCAAGCCTTAATTTCAGATAAAACGAATTGAAGACTTTTTAAGGCTGCACAGACATCCTGTCGCATTGCATTTATGCACTACCTTGTGCTGGTCTCTTACATTAAATCCTAACAAAATACAACGAATTTTGCAATTGTTACATGAAAAGACGTCAAAAGTTCATGGGGTATGAATACTTCTGCGGGGAACTGTATGTATCATATCTGACCTGCAGCAAGTAAACGACTCTGGTCAGCTCCTGTCCCCCACGTACGACTGGTTGCAGGATCCAGCAGCTGGGCAGCATCTCCGCCCGGACGGCATCAACGCTCGGCCGGGGGAGGGACTCCTCGAACACAGACTGCACAGCCAGCACACGCAGACCACCCTGAGCCAGAGAGAGAAAACCATCTATAAAACAGCCGGTAAAGGGTTTTGATCAGCTAAGAGGCAACTCGACTCTGACAACGATAACAAATAGCTGACAAACACTGCCTCTGGGTCAGTGTCGTTCACGCTTTCTGTTCAGTGAGCGCGAGGCGTCGGTAAAGTGCGTGTTGTACATTTAGTGCAAGCGGAAAATTCCACCGGCTGCCGCTGAGCTGCTGCCCGCACGGTATCTAACCCGAGCAAATGGAATTTTCTCCTTACATTAAGGTGTGCAGCCGCCGCCGATGCTCGCCTGACCTCAACGCAATCATCCGGGCTGCCTGGTTGGTTTTGCGGCCAGGCTTACCTGCTTAGACTGAGTGCTGATGCAGCAGAAGTCCCGCGGCTGGGTGAGGTGGCAGGCGGACGGGTCTGTTAGGATGTAAACTGCGGAAAAAAACAAAAATGTATCAGAATCATAGTAAATACAAATGAAGTGAGTAAAACAATAAGTATGGCATTTTAAAGCTAATTTCTGTAACAAAATAGGTGATTGTAAATACATTCAGAGTGCCTTCAAATAGCATTCAACCACAAACATTTCATTGTCAAGGTGACACTTTAGTTGACGGGGTGTTCAAAAGACTGACATGACACCGTCATAAACATAACACCTGTTATGAACACGAAGGAGCCTTCATGAATGTTTTTGATTGTTGTCATGAAGTGCCATTCGATAAAGAATTACACTATTAATGAAAAGTTGGATTAAAAGTGCATTAAAAGCGTCAACCTTGCATTATTCGGTAGATAATGACACTTTTAATGCAAAGTTGCATTAAAACCTGCATTAAAAGTCTGTTAAAATTGTCAACTTTGCATTAAAAGTGTCATTATTCACCGAATGACACTTCATGACAACAGTCGTAAACATTCATGAAAACTCCTTCATCATCATGACAGATGTTATGTCACATTTATGACAGTATTGTGTCAGTCTCATGCACACTCTGACAAATAAAGTGTTACCGTTTAGGGTATTTTATTGGTATTCTACATAGGTTGACAAAAAGCTTTGAGTAATTGAAGGGGAAGGAATAAATAACAGATTTTCAACATTTTACACAAAAGTGACATCGATTTATAGTCAGCCGCAATGAGACAATAACTTGTAAGAGGTGTAAAAGCAAATGTGGTTGTGCGATACAACAATCTTGTTATTCATGAATGAGACTGTGCTATTCAACACATGGAGAAAGGAAGTAGTCATAGGAGAGGTGAGTTTGCACAGTCTGTTAAAACCAGTAAGAACAAAATATGCTTTTTTTTTGCTACGAACCCAAAAGGATATAAATATTATTCATATAAAAATACACACCTTAAATTTCATGTTTAAATGTACACACCTAGAAGAGGTTGTAGGGTAGAGTGGAGAATGTTTTTGGCTCACCAAGCTGAGTGCTGTCATCTAGTGGTCGTGTCCACACAGAACGAACCGACTGGTTATACAAGTGGCTCTTGGACATCTGGCTGATTACGTTCCACAAACTGTCCAGGGGTCTTTTCACCTCCCCAACCCCAAGAAAACCATGGACAGAGGGACTGGAGGAAGATTTGTAGTATGCCTGAATTCCTCGTTCTTCCCCTTGGTGACTGAATAAACAAATTATTACGTTTCAGTAAGCTGCACACATACATTAGTTAGTTTATTTGAGGTTGTGAGGAACGTATTTTAATTGCTTTACAAGCTGAGAGTATTTCAAAATGTTAAATCAGAGGAAGCTCACCTCCACCCCGCAGAGGCTTTGCCCCTCAAAAAGTTGCCCAAATCCCCAAAAGAAGCCAGTCGGACCTGGTGAGAAAGAATTTCTCGCTAAAACTCTGAACAAATACCTGAAATACCATGTCACAAAGTCTAATTTCTTTATGTATTGGTAGAAAAACAGCAAACTAATGCAGTGATTTCTTAGGGAAAAAATAAGTGCTAGTGCAACTTTTATTTTATATAACCACCTTTATTTTATAACACAGCTAGAATTCTCTTGGCTATTTCATACATAGCAGCTAATAAAGAGGCTGAGGAAGATCATCAGGATATTTGGGATCATTGTCATCATTATCAGAAACTTTCAATATTTAATGTCCGTGTGACCCAAAATTCAGATGGTACCTACTAGGTTTTAAATCCAAAACTCACTGATTAAAGCACAGATCTAATACATGACACATTCTGTGCAATAATATAAAAATATAACTTAAATATTTGTTATTTTCTGTTCTCATGCAGACTGAAGTCGATTTAACCCACAGAATCAAACATTTCGATTCAGTACTGAAAAGACACTGATTTCCCAAGGTCCCCATACAGTTGTCCTTATAAAATTCCAGATCTTTCCATGATCAAATTTTTGGATTTTATTTTTCATGTTTTTATTTTTTGAAGACTTTGGTAATTTCAGTTGAAAGTGTTAATTTTGAACCTGCTTGAATAGTAGTCTGATCTGTAGGTTTTACAAATAAGACAACAACACAGATCTGAAATAAGTTTAAAATTTTCAAAATGTGGCACTTGGTTATTTCACTACTTTTAAAGTATCTGGACTAATTTAAATCAACTCTATTTTAAAATCTCTAATTCTGAATGGAAAATTATTGATTAAATGCAGAACCTTTAGACATTTTTGGAACTTTGCTAGTTGTATTTTGTTTCTAAAAAATTCAAAATAATTACATTTTTAATGATTTGTTTGGCAGATTGACCATTGGCACTATTGGTAGCATTGTTGCCCTACAGCAAGAAGGTTCTGGGTTTGAATCCCAGCGTGGGGTCTTTCTTTCGAGAGATATCTCAAAGCTATACTGTTCAGTATTATAGAAAACTTGTCAAATACATAATTACAAAGCAAACCTATAATAGAAGCCCTATAAAAAATACCTTTCTGTCAACTTTACCTCAGCGAGAGCCTGACAGACGAGGGTGGAAGTGATGTCTTGATGTGCTGTAGATATGGAGGTGACTGAGCCAAAGGAAGCAGTGCGCTGACGTGCAACAACAGGGGGCGATGGAGAGGAGGTCATCAATGGCTCAAAGCTGCTAACGGGAAGCTCAAGCCGAACATCTGATAAAACACATTTATAATGAAGAAAGGAAATGCAGCAGGTATGGAAATAAAGACACGTCACCAGTTTCAGACTTGACTATAAAATGCATTCTACTGTAAATATTGCTGTATAAAGTAAGTCTTTCTACCAAAAGGTATCTCTTTAGAGGTAAACAGTAAACATTAAAATTTTTGTAAAACTACAAAAAGTCTACTTGAGGATTAGAAATGAGTCTTGTGCAGTTACCCTGAGCTGACAGCCATGATTGTTTTGTTTTCACACTCTGAAAACCGCAGACGGGAGGCCGTGTCCTTAGCTTCAGCCCCTCACCCTGGACCCCAACAATCTAGCAACAGACAGCATCAATAATGCAATAAGTCCCAGAGTTACATCTTACAGTGGAAAAATACTCCAACCACACAGACTGAGAATTTTAAGAGTAAAGCAGCGTTTTTAATCCCAAATAATCTGTAAAAGTGTGCAAACCTGTTGATTTAATGCTGCTCTGTTGCATAGCTGTGGCTGAGTAGTGTTGCCACTGTTGTATCCAGATGTTGGTCCAGAGGAAAGACTCAGACTGGATCCTGTGCACAAAGTGCTGTTGCTGATTATGGTCCGATGCTTCAGGTCGTCCTGAGGAAATCATGTCAACAGAAGTCAGATTTACTGTGTTCATGTAGCAAAACACTAATATAAAATCATCTTTTCAAACTTTTACAAACTGCTTCAATCTCGGTGTCTTAAAAATCTAAATTTAATCGCTAGTAGCTACAAACATTTCATTTCATTTGAAAGTAAAATTAACCAACATTTACTAGGTACGTGTTATTATCTACAGTGGAGTATCTTACAGATTGTGAAGGGGATCTTCAGCTACTCAACAATGTCATTTTGCACTCAGAGGAAGTTAATTATGATTCTGCCAATTATAGACGGGACAACTGACCTTTATTCCCTGAGACAGAGTCTGCTGCTGTATCCTTTGTTTCTCCAGCTCAGTCCGCTCTCTCAGCCGTTCTCGAGCCTTGGCGATCTCCGTCTTGGCTTCTTCCCGGGCTCGGCTGTAGTCTCGCAGCAGCTGCTCAATGTCTGGTGGGCACTGTCCCGCTTCTCTTGTAGGCTCTGGTAAACTGTGGTACAGATGATTTGGTATTAAAAAAAAAAAATAGAACTTCCACACCGGTGAAATTAGCAAAAACATATGTGCTCACATCAACAAACATGTACAGCGGAGTAGATGTTTTGTTTTAAAGAAAGAACCATGAACTACTCAAGCTGGTTACATCAGATCTTGATAACTTCATCAAAGCTTTTGTCTAATTAAACAACTTTCTTCTGGTAATACTTCATCTTCATCCTGCTAATAATTTGTCATCGCTCTCGTAATACAAAAAAATTAAAAATTAGTCTGGCCCTAATGCTCCACTGTACAGATAAATATTATTCCATTAGGCTACATGTTTCTAATATCCAGTGACATTCAGTGTCTCACCTAGTGACTTCTTGTCGTCGATGGTATTCTTTGCGGCGGTTGGGTGTGGGATCAGCTTCCTGTGGCGGGGGATGTTTGCTGGGGCTCAGACTGCGAGCTCTTCTGTAAGTCTGGAGGCGCTCTTCCCTCTCCCGCCTTAAAGCCTCGATGCTCCGGCGGTGCCTGAGAGGATCAAGAAATTAAATAGCTGTAACACCTTTGAGGGTAAAGAATATGTCTGAGCTGAATTTGAAGCACCGAATTTACATTGTGACCTAAATATGTGGGTGAATTTATTAAAATGACATTCATGGTCTAGTCAAGTTCCTACTAAGAAATTTTTTTCCTGGTAAACTAGGAATCTGAAAGCAGGAAAAAATCATATGTTCTGTACATCTTTTGCACAGCATCTCAACTTTATTGCCAGAAGAGCTAAGAAGCGGTAGTCTATGCTGATTTGTATGTATCGCATATTACTGGGTTTCACCGAGAAATCTAATTAAGAGTTAATGTGACAGACCAACACAAAGTAGAGCATAAATGTCAAATCTAAAGGGGAATACATGTGGCTTTCCAATCGGTTTAAAAACGAAACAATTAAAATCTTAATAAAATATGCATTAAAATACGTTCTTGAAGAATGAATACTTTTCTTGGTCCTCACCTGTCATACAGTTCCTGTTTGGATGCAGCGGAGGTCAGCGGCTGCAGTTCCTCTTTGGACCTTTGGGACAGCATCTTTAACAACGCATCCGTCTCTCCCAGGCCGTAGTGAAGCTTAGCCTCCGTCAGCTCCACAGTCAAAGGCGTCACGCTCGTACTGAGGTTGACGGTCGCCATCACTCGCTCTCTCTCCCGTCGCAGATTCAATATCTCTCGGGATCTTCTGTCATTTTGTGCCACAACATCCAGGTTTGAACCGGTGCTGTCCATATCGTCCCATTCAGCACGGTTTCTGTCGTCTGTGTTTGAGCATCGTGGCTGTTGATTCTGGCCAACTCCTGACCAGTTGGTGAACTTGTTGTGTACGGGCAGGTCGTCTGGGACTATCTGATGGTCATCCCAAGGAGAAACACTTGTTGCAACTTCGGTGTTCACAAGAACTTCTGTACCGCACTCACTGTGCGCCAGTGATACAGTGTCATCCTCTTTCAGTTGATTTCTACAGTCACTGAAGGGTGATAAATGGCCAATATCAATGCAGACATCTCCGGGAGCACTTGTGAAATTGGATTCTTGCCCTTGCCGCTCATGCACAACTGCCTGTCTCACGGTAGGAAAAAAGTGGTTGTGCCTCTCTGAGAGGGTCCTGTGGTCGTCTTCTTCTTTGCAGGTCACTTTTCTCTTCACAATGTCTGCGTCTATATCCGATGGTGACCTAAGACTTGAAGAACTCGTACAGGAGTCTTGAGGACTTGAACAACTCATTTCACTCACTCTCTCAAGAGATATAGTTTCTGATTTAGTGGAAAAAGCATCTAAACACCGTTTAGCATTTTCAGCAGAAGGAACTGCAGGTGTGCCCTCCTTAGAGGACTGGCTTGTTTGCTGATTCCTATATTTTGGCTGACAGTGTACTGATTGTTTTCCGCTCTGCCTTGAACCTAATCTTGTTCCCACAGTAACAATAGGAGATGAGGCACGGTCTGTAAATGTTGCTTGTTTTTTGATAAAGCCAGTTGGATTGCTTGCTAACGACACGCTGTGGTTTTCTTGAAAGCACTTTCTTGATGATCTGGAGGTGACTGCAACATTTCTGCGGCTTGATTCCTCAAGAG